>NW_027475131.1:3706500-4015375 GCF_051020985.1 Nomia melanderi
ATATCTGGTGATATCTCGGGTGCTATAACAGATAGCGCAATAAATCAAAGTGCATTGTCTGTAGGAGGCCCTGGCGCATGAATCTGTGCAGCGGGAACGACCTCGGACCACCAGGGGCCGAGAAAACCACAGTCTCATGGGGCCGGACACTCAGGGTGAGGGGAAAATCCAATATATATCTGGTGATATCTCGGGTGCTATTACAGATAGAGCAATAAATCAAAGTGCATTGTCTGTAGGAGGCGCTGGCGCATGAACCTGTGCAGCGGGAACGACCTCGGACCACCAGGGGCCGAGAAAACCGCAGTCTCATGGGGCCGGACACTCAGGGTCAGGGAAAAATCCAATATATATCTGGTGATATCTCGGGCGCTATTAGAGATAGCGCAATAAGCCAAAGGGAATTATCTGCAGGAGGCCCTGGCGCATGCATCTGTGCAGCGGGAACGACCTAGGACCACCAGGGGCCGAGAAAACCACCGTCTCATGGGGCCGGACACTCAGGGTAAGGGAAAAATCCAATATATATCTGGTGATGTCTCGGGTGCTATTACAGATAGCGCAATAAACCAAAGTGAATTATCTGCAGGAGGCCCTTGCGCATGAATCTGTGCAACGGGAACGTCCTCGGACCACCAGGGGCCGAGAAAACCACAGTCTCATGGGGCCGGACACTCAGGGTCAGGGGAAAATCCAATATATATCTGGTGATATCTCGGGTGCTATAACAGATAGCGCAATAAATCAAAGTGCATTGTCTGTAGGAGGCCCTGGCGCATGAATCTGTGCAGCGGGAACGACCTCGGACCACCAGGGGCCGAGAAAACCACAGTCTCATGGGGCCGGACACTCAGGGTCAGGGGAAAATCCAATATATATCTGGTGATATCTCGGGTGCTATTACAGATAGAGCAATAAATCAAAGTGCATTGTCTGTAGGAGGCCCTGGCGCATGAATGTGTGCAGCGGGAACGACCTCGGACCACCAGGGGCCGAGAAAACCGCAGTCTCATGGGGCCGGACACTCAGGGTCAGGGAAAAATCCAATATATATCTGGTGATATCTCGGGCGCTATTAGAGATAGCGCAATAAGCCAAAGGGAATTATCTGCAGGAGGCCCTGGCGCATGCATCTGTGCAGCGGGAACGACCTAGGACCACCAGGGGCCGAGAAAACCACCGTCTCATGGGGCCGGACACTCAGGGTAAGGGAAAAATCCAATATATATCTGGTGATGTCTCGGGTGCTATTAGAGATAGCGCAATAAACGAAAGTGAATTATCTGCAGGAGGCCCTGGCGCATGAATCTGTGCAGCGGGAACGACCGCGGACCTCCAGGGGCCGAGACAACGACCGTCTCATGGGGCCGGACACTCAGGGTCAGGGTAAAATCCAATATATATCTGGTGATATCTCGGGTGCTATAACAGATAGCGCAATAAATCAAAGTGCATTGTCTGTAGGAGGCCCTGGCGCATGGATCTGTGCAGCGGGAACGACCTCGGACCACCAGGGGCCGAGAAAACCACAGTCTCATGGGGCCGGACACTCAGGGTCAGGGTAAAATCCAATATATATCTGGTGATATCTCGGGTGCTATTAGAGATAGCGCAATAAACCAAAGTGAATTATATGCAGGAGGCCCTGGCGCATGAATCTCTGCAGCGGGAACGACCGCGGACCACCAGGGGCCGAGAAAACGACCGTCTCATGGGGCCGGACACTCAGGGTCAGGGGAAAATCCAATATATATCTGCTGATATCTCGGGTGCTATTACAGATAGCGCAATAAATCAAAGTGCATTGTCTGTAGGAGGCCCTGGCGCATGAATCTGTGCAGCGGGAACGACCTCGGACCACCAGGGGCCGAGAAAACCACAGTCTCATGGGGCCGGACACTCAGGGACAGGGGAAAATCCAATATATATCTGGTGATATCTCGGGTGCTATTACAGATAGAGCAATAAATCAAAGTGCATCGTCTGTAGGAGGCCCTGGCGCATGAATGTGTGCAGCGGGAACGACCTCGGACCACCAGGGGCCGAGAAAACCGCAGTCTCATGGGGCCGGACACTCAGGGTCAGGGAAAAATAAAATATATATCTGGTGATATCTCGGGCGCTATTACAGATAGCGCAATAAATCAAAGTGCATTGTCTGCAGGAGGCCCTGGCGCATGCATCTGTGCAGCGGGAACGACCTAGGACCACCAGGGGCCGAGAAAACCACCGTCTCATGGGGCCGGACACTCAGGGTAAGGGAAAAATCCAATATATATCTGGTGATGTCTCGGGTGCTATTAGAGATAGCGCAATAAACGAAAGTGAATTATCTGCAGGAGGCCCTGGCGCATGAATCTGTGCAGCGGGAACGACCCCGGACCACCAGGGGCCGAGAAAACCACCGTCTCATGGGGCCGGACACCCAGGGTCAGGGAAAAATCCAATATATATCTGGTGATATCTCGGGTGCTATTAGAGATAGCGCAATAAACCAAAGTGAGTTATCTGCAGGAGGCCCTGGCGCATGAATCTGTGCAACGGGAACGACCTCGGACCACCAGGGGCCGAGAAAACCATAGTCTCATGGGGCCGGACACTCAGGGTCAGGGGAAAATCCAATATATATCTGGTGATATCTCGGGTGCTATTAGAGATAGCGCAATAAATCAAAGTGCATTGTCTGTAGGAGGCCCTGGCGCATGAATCTGTGCAGCGGGAACGACCTCGGAACACCAGGGACCGAGAAAACCACCGTCTCATGGGGCCGGACACTCAGGGTCAGTGAAAAATCCAATATATATGTGGTGATATCTCGGGTGCTATTACAGATAGCGCAATAAATCAAAGTGCATTGTCTGTAGGAGACCCTGGCGCATGAACCTGTGCAGCGGGAACGACCTCGGACCACCAGGGGCCGAGAAAACCACAGTCTCATGGGGCCGGACGCTCAGGGTCAGTGAAAAATCCAATATATATCTGGTGATATCTCGGGTGCTATTAGAGATAGCGCAATAAACCAAAGTGAATTATCTGCAGGAGGCCCTGGCGCATGAATCTGTGCAACGGGAACGACTCCGGACCACCAGGGGCCGAGAAAACCACAGTCTCATGGGGCCGGACACTCAGGGTCAGGGGAAAATCCAATATAGATCTGGTGATATCTCGGCTGCTATTACAGATAGCGCAATAAATCAAAGTGCATTACCTGTAGGAGGCCCTGGCGCATGAATCTGTGCAGCGGGAACGTCCTCGGACCTCCAGGGGCCGAGACAACGACCGTCTCATGGGGCCGGACACTCAGGGTCAGTGAAAAATCCAATATATATCTGCTGATATCTCGGGTGCTATTACAGATAGCGCAATAAATCAAAGTGCATTGTCTGTAGGAGGCCCTGGCGCATGAATCTGTGCAGCGGGAACGACCTCGGACCACCAGGGGCCGAGAAAACCACAGTCTCATGGAGCCGGACACTCAGGGTCAGGGGAAAATCCAATATATATCTGGTGATATCTCGGGTGCTATTAGAGATAGCGCAATAAACCAAAGTGAATTATCTGCAGGAGGCCCTGGCGCATGAATCTGTGCAGCGGGAACGACCTCGGATCACCAGGGGCCGAGAAAACTACCGTCTCATGGGGCCGGATACTCAGGGTCAGGGGAAAATCCAATATAGATCTGGTGATATCTCGGGTGCTATTACAGATAGCGCAATAAATCAATGTGCATTGTCTGTAGGAGACCCTGGCGCATGAACCTGTGCAGCGGGAACGACCTCGGACCACCAGGGGCCGAGAAAACGACCGTCTCATGGGGCCGGACGCTCAGGGTCAGTGAAAAATCCAATATATATCTGGTGATATCTCGGGTGCTATTAGAGATAGCGCAATAAACGAAAGTGAATTATCTGCAGGAGTCCCTGGCGCATGGATCTGTGCAACGGGAACGACCTCGGACCACCAGGGGCCGAGAAAACCACAGTCTCATGGGGTCGGACACTCAGGGTCAGGGGAAAATCCAATATAGATCTGGTGATATCTCGGGTGCTATTACAGATAGCGCAATAAACCAAAGTGAATTATCTGCAGGAGGCCCTGGCGCATGAATCTGTGCAACGGGAACGACCTCGGACCACCAGGGGCCGAGAAAACCACAGTCTCATGGGGCCGGACACTCAGGGTCAGGGGAAAATCCAATATAGATCTGGTGATATCTCGGGCGCTATTACAGATAGCACAATAAATCAAAGTGCATTACCTGTAGGAGGCCCTGGCGCATGAATCTGTGCAGCGGGGACGTCCTCGGACCGCCAGGGGCCAAGACAACGACCGTCTCATGGGGCCGGACACTCAGGGTCAGGGTAAAATCCAATATATATCTGCTGATATCTCGGGTGCTATTACAGATAGCGCAATAAATCAAAGTGCATTGTCTGTAGGAGGCCCTGGCGCATGAATCTGTGCAGCGGGAACGACCTCGGACCACCAGGGGCCGAGAAAACCACAGTCTCATGGAGCCGGACACTCAGGGTCAGGGGAAAATCCAATATATATCTGGTGATATCTCGGGTGCTATTAGAGATAGCGCAATAAACCAAAGTGAATTATCTGCAGGAGGCCCTGGCGCATGAATCTGTGCAGCGGGAACGACCTCGGATCACCGGGGGCCGAGAAAACTACCGTCTCATGGGGCCGGATACTCAGGGTCAGGGGAAAATCCAATATAGATCTGGTGATATCTCGGGTGCTATTACAGATAGCGCAATAAATCAAAGTGCATTGTCTGTAGGAGACCCTGGCGCATGAACCTGTGCAGCGGGAACGACCTCGGACCACCAGGGGCCGAGAAAACGACCGTCTCATGGGGCCGGACGCTCAGGGTCAGTGAAAAATCCAATATATATCTGGTGATATCTCGGGTGCTATTAGAGATAGCGCAATAAACGAAAGTGAATTATCTGCAGGAGTCCCTGGCGCATGGATCTGTGCAACGGGAACGACCTCGGACCACCAGGGGCCGAGAAAACCACAGTCTCATGGGGTCGGACACTCAGGGTCAGGGGAAAATCCAATATAGATCTGGTGATATCTCGGGTGCTATTACAGATAGCGCAATAAACCAAAGTGAATTATCTGCAGGAGGCCCTGGCGCATGAATCTGTGCAACGGGAACGACCTCGGACCACCAGGGGCCGAGAAAACCACAGTCTCATGGGGCCGGACACTCAGGGTCAGGGGAAAATCCAATATAGATCTGGTGATATCTCGGGCGCTATTACAGATAGCACAATAAATCAAAGTGCATTACCTGTAGGAGGCCCTGGCGCATGAATCTGTGCAGCGGGGACGTCCTCGGACCGCCAGGGGCCAAGACAACGACCGTCTCATGGGGCCGGACACTCAGGGTCAGGGTAAAATCCAATATATATCTGGTGATATGCCGGGTGCTATTACAGATAGCGCAATAAATCAAAGTGCATTGTCTGTAGGAGGTCCTGGCGCATGAATCTGTTCAGCGGGAACGACCTCGGACCACCAGGGGCCGAGAAAAGCACAGTCTCATGGGGCCGGACACTCAGGGTCAGGGTAAAATCCAATATATATCTGGTGATATCTCGGGTGCTATTAGAGACAGCGCAATAAACCAAAGTGAATTATCTGCAGGAGGCCCTGGCGCATGAATCTGTGCAGCGGGAACGACCTCGGACCACCAGGGGCCGAGAAAACCACAGTCTCATGGGGCCGGACACTCAGGGTCAGGGTAAAATCCAATATATATCTGGTGATATCTCGGGTGCTATTACAGATAGCGCAATACATCAAAGTGCATTGTCTGTAGGAGGCCCTGGCGCATGAATCTGGCCAGCGGGAACGACCTCGGACCACCAGCGGCCGAGAGAACCACCGTCTCATGGGGCCGGACCCTCAGGGTCGGGGAAAAATCCAATATATATCTGGTGATATCTCGGGTGCTATTAGAGATAGCGCAATAAACCAAAGTGAATTGTCTGCAGGAGGCCCTGGCGCATGAATCTGTGCAGCGGGAACGATCTCGGACCATCAGGGGCCGAGACATCCACCGTCTCATGGGGCCGGACACTCAGGGTCAGGGAAAAATCCAATATATATCTGGTGATATCTCGGGTGCTATTACAGATAGCGCAATAAATCAAAGTGCATTGTCTGTAGGAGTCCCTGGCGCATGAATCTGTGCAGCGGGAACGACCCCGGACCACCAGGGGCCGAGAAAACCACAGTCTCATGGGGCCGGACACTCAGGGTCAGGGGAAAATCCAATATATATCTGGTGATATCTCGGGTGCTATTACAGATAGAGCAATAAATCAAAGTGCATTGTCTGTAGGAGGCCCTGGCGCATGAATTTGTGCAGCGGGAACGACCTCGGACCACCAGGGGCCGAGAAAACCGCAGTCTCATGGGGCCGGACACTCAGGGTCAGGGAAAAATCCAATATATATCTGGTGATATCTCGGGCGCTATTAGAGATAGCGCAATAAGCCAAAGGGAATTATCTGCAGGAGGCCCTGCCGCATGCATCTGTGCAGCGGGAACGACCTAGGACCACCAGGGGCCGAGAAAACCACCGTCTCATGGGGCCGGACACTCAGGGTAAGGGAAAAATCCAATATATATCTGGTGATGTCTCGGGTGCTATTAGAGATAGCGCAATAAACGAAAGTGAATTATCTGCAGGAGGCCCTGGCGCATGAATCTGTGCAGCGGGAACGACCGCGGACCACCAGGGGCCGAGAAAACCACCGTCTCATGGGGCCGGACACTCAGGGTCAGGGAAAAATCCAATATATATCTGGTGATATCTCGGGTGCTATTAGAGATAGCGCAATAAACCAAAGTGAGTTATCTGCAGGAGGCCCTGGCGCATGAATCTGTGCAACGGGAACGACCTCGGACCACCAGGGGCCGAGAAAACCATAGTCTCATGGGGCCGGACACTCAGGGTCAGGGGAAAATCCAATATATATCTGGTGATATCTCGGGTGCTATTAGAGATAGCGCAATAAATCAAAGTGCATTGTCTGTAGGAGGCCCTGGCGCATGAATCTGTGCAGCGGGAACGACCTCGGAACACCAGGGACCGAGAAAACCACCGTCTCATGGGGCCGGACACTCAGGGTCAGTGAAAAATCCAATATATATGTGGTGATATCTCGGGTGCTATTACAGATAGCGCAATAAATCAAAGTGCATTGTCTGTAGGAGACCCTGGCGCATGAACCTGTGCAGCGGGAACGACCTCGGACCACCAGGGGCCGAGAAAACCACAGTCTCATGGGGCCGGACGCTCAGGGTCAGTGAAAAATCCAATATATATCTGGTGATATCTCGGGCGCTATTAGAGATAGCGCAATAAGCCAAAGGGAATTATCTGCAGGAGGCCCTGGCGCATGCATCTGTGCAGCGGGAACGACCTAGGACCACCAGGGGCCGAGAAAACCACCGTCTCATGGGGCCGGACACTCAGGGTAAGGGAAAAATCCAATATATATCTGGTGATGTCTCGGGTGCTATTAGAGATAGCGCAATAAACGAAAGTGAATTATCTGCAGGAGGCCCTGGCGCATGAATCTGTGCAGCGGGAACGACCTCGGATCACCAGGGGCCGAGAAAACTACCGTCTCATGGGGCCGGATACTCAGGGTCAGGGTAAAATCCAATATATATCTGGTGATATCTCGGGTGCTATTACAGATAGCGCAATAAATCAAAGTGCATTGTCTGTAGGAGGCCCTGGCGCATGAATCTGTGCAGCGGGAACGACCTCGGACCACCAGGGGCCGAGAAAACGACCGTCTCATGGGGCCGGACGCTCAGGGTCAGTGAAAAATCCAATATATATCTGGTGATATCTCGGGTGCTATTAGAGATAGCGCAATAAACCAAAGTGAATTATCTGCAGGAGTCCCTGGCGCATAAATCTGTGCAACGGGAACGACCTCGGACCACGAGGGGCCGAGAAAACCACAGTCTCATGGGGTCGGACACTCAGGGTCAGGGAAAATCCAATATAGATCTGGTGATATCTCGGGTGCTATTACAGATAGCGCAATAAACCAAAGTGAATTATCTGCAGGAGGCCCTGGCGCATGAATCTGTGCAACGGGAACGACCTCGGACCACCAGGGGCCGAGAAAACCACAGTCTCATGGGGTCGGACACTCAGGGTCAGGGGAAAATCCAATATAGATCTGGTGATATCTCGGGTGCTATTACAGATAGCGCAATAAACCAAAGTGAATTATCTGCAGGAGGCCCTGGCGCATGAATCTGTGCAACGGGAACGACCTCGGACCACCAGGGGCCGAGACAACGACCGTCTCATGGGGCCGGACACTCAGGGTCAGGGTAAAATCCAATATATATCTGGTGATATGTCGGGTGCTATTACAGATAGCGCAATAAATCAAAGTGCATTGTCTGTAGGAGGTCCTGGCGCATGAATCTGTTCAGCGGGAACGACCTCGGACCACCAGGGGCCGAGAAAAGCACAGTCTCATGGGGCCGGACACTCAGGGTCAGGGTAAAATCCAATATATATCTGGTGATATCTCGGGTGCTATTAGAGATAGCGCAATAAACCAAAGTGAATTATCTGCAGGAGGCCCTGGCGCATGAATCTGTGCAGCGGCAACGACCTCGGACCACCAGGGGCCGAGAAAACGACCGTCTCATGGGGCCGGACACTCAGGGTCAGTGAAAAATCCAATATATATCTGCTGATATCTCGGGTGCTATTAGAGATAGCGTAATAAATCAGAGTGCATTGTCTGTAGGAGGCCCTGGCGCATGAATCTGTGCAGCGGGAACGACCTCGGACCACCAGGGTCCGACAAAACCACAGTCTCATGGGGCCGGACACTCAGGGTCAGGGGAAAATCCAATATATATCTGGTGATGTCTCGGGTGCTATTAGAGATAGCGCAATAAACCAAAGTGAATTATCTGCAGGAGGCCCTGGCGCATGAATCTGTGCAGCGGGAACGACCTCGGACCACCAGGGGCCGAGAAAACGACCGTCTCATGGGGCCGGACACTCAGGGTCAGGGAAAAATCCAATATATATCTGCTGATATCTCGGGTGCTATTACAGATAGCGCAATAAATCAAAGTGCATTGTCCGTAGGAGGCCCTGGCGCATGAATCTGTGCAGCGGGAACGACCTCGGACCACCAGGGGCCGAAACAACCACAGTCTCATGGGGCCGGACACGCAGGGTCAGGGTAAAATCCAATATATATCTGGTGATATCTCGGGTGCTATTACAGATAGCGCAATAAATCAAAGTGCATTGTCTGTAGGAGGCCCTGGCGCATGATTCTGTGCAGCGGGAACGACCTCGGACCACCAGGGGCCGAGAAAACGACCGCCTCATGGGGCCGGACCCTCAGGGTCAGTGAAAAATCCAATATATATCTGGTGATATCTCGGGTGCTATTAGAGACAGCGCAATAAACCAAAGTGAATTATCTGCAGGGGGCCCTGGCGCATGAATCTGTGCAACGGGAACGACCTCGGACCACCAGGGGCCGAGAAAACCACAGTCTCATGGGGCCGGACACTCAGGGTCAGGGGAAAATCCAATATATATCTGGTGATATCTCGGGTGCTATTGGAGATAGCGCAATAAACCATAGAGAATTATCTGCAGGAGGCCCTGGCGCATGAATCTGTGCAGCGGCAACGACCTCGGACCACCAGGGGCCGAGAAAACGACCGTCTCATGGGGCCGGACACTCAGGGTCAGTGAAAAATCCAATATATATCTGCTGATATCTCGGGTGCTATTACAGATAGCGTAATAAATCAGAGTGCATTGTCTGTAGGAGGCCCTGGCGCATGAATCTGTGCAGCGGGAACGACCTCGGACCACCAGGGTCCGACAAAACCACAGTCTCATGGGGCCGGACACTCAGGGTCAGGGGAAAATCCAATATATATCTGGTGATGTCTCGGGTGCTATTAGAGATAGCGCAATAAACCAAAGTGAATTATCTGCAGGAGGCCCTGGCGCATGAATCTGTGCAGCGGGAACGACCTCGGACCACCAGGGGCCGAGAAAACGACCGTCTCATGGGGCCGGACACTCAGGGTCAGGGAAAAATCCAATATATATCTGCTGATATCTCGGGTGCTATTACAGATAGCGCAATAAATCAAAGTGCATTGTCCGTAGGAGGCCCTGGCGCATGAATCTGTGCAGCGGGAACGACCTCGGACCACCAGGGGCCGAAACAACCACAGTCTCATGGGGCCGGACACGCAGGGTCAGGGTAAAATCCAATATATATCTGGTGATATCTCGGGTGCTATTACAGATAGCGCAATAAATCAAAGTGCATTGTCTGTAGGAGGCCCTGGCGCATGATTCTGTGCAGCGGGAACGACCTCGGACCACCAGGGGCCGAGAAAACGACCGCCTCATGGGGCCGGACCCTCAGGGTCAGTGAAAAATCCAATATATATCTGGTGATATCTCGGGTGCTATTAGAGACAGCGCAATAAACCAAAGTGAATTATCTGCAGGGGGCCCTGGCGCATGAATCTGTGCAACGGGAACGACCTCGGACCACCAGGGGCCGAGAAAACCACAGTCTCATGGGGCCGGACACTCAGGGTCAGGGGAAAATCCAATATATATCTGGTGATATCTCGGGTGCTATTGGAGATAGCGCAATAAACCATAGAGAATTATCTGCAGGAGGCCCTGGCGCATGAATCTGTGCAACGGGAACGACCTCGGATCACCAGGGGCCGAGAAAACTACCGTCTCATGGGGCCGGATACTCAGGGTCAGGGGAAAATCCAATATAGATCTGGTGATATCTCGGGTGCTATTACAGATAGCGCAATAAATCAAAGTGCATTGTCTGTAGGAGACCCTGGCGCATGAACCTGTGCAGCGGGAACGACCTCGGACCACCAGGGGCCGAGAAAACGACCGTCTCATGGGGCCGGACACTCAGGGTCAGGGGAAAATCCAATATATATCTGGTGATATCTCGGGTGCTATTACAGATAGAGCCATAAATCAAAGTGCATTGTCTGTAGGAGGCCCTGGCGCATGAATTTGTGCAGCGGGAACGACCTCGGACCACCAGGGGCCGAGAAAACCGCAGTCTCATGGGGCCGGACACTCAGGGTCAGGGAAAAATCCAATATATATCTGGTGATATCTCGGGCGCTATTAGAGATAGCGCAATAAGCCAAAGGGAATTATCTGCAGGAGGCCCTGCCGCATGCATCTGTGCAGCGGGAACGACCTAGGACCACCAGGGGCCGAGAAAACCACCGTCTCATGGGGCCGGACATTCAGGGTAAGGGAAAAATCCAATATATATCTGGTGATGTCTCGGGTGCTATTAGAGATAGCGCAATAAACGAAAGTGAATTATCTGCAGGAGGCCCTGGCGCATGAATCTGTGCAGCGGGAACGACCGCGGACCACAAGGGGCCGAGAAAACCACCGTCTCATGGGGCCGGACACTCAGGGTAAGGGAAAAATCCAATATATATCTGGTGATGTCTCGGGTGCTATTAGAGATAGCGCAATAAACGAAAGTGAATTATCTGCAGGAGGCCCTGGCGCATGAATCTGTGCAGCGGGAACGACCGCGGACCACCAGGGGCCGAGAAAACCACCGTCTCATGGGGCCGGACACTCAGAGTCAGGGAAAAATCCAATATATATCTGGTGATATCTCGGGTGCTATTAGAGATAGCGCAATAAACCAAAGTGAGTTATCTGCAGGAGGCCCTGGCGCATGAATCTGTGCAACGGGAACGACCTCGGACCACCAGGGGCCGAGAAAACCATAGTCTCATGGGGCCGGACACTCAGGGTCAGGGGAAAATCCAATATATATCTGGTGATATGTCGGGTGCTATTACAGATAGCGCAATAAATCAAAGTGCATTGTCTGTAGGAGGTCCTGGCGCATGAATCTGTTCAGCGGGAACGACCTCGGACCACCAGGGGCCGAGAAAAGCACAGTCTCATGGGGCCGGACACTCAGGGTCAGGGTAAAATCCAATATATATCTGGTGATATCTCGGGTGCTATTAGAGATAGCGCAATAAACCAAAGTGAATTATCTGCAGGAGGCCCTGGCGCATGAATCTGTGCAGCGGCAACGACCTCGGACCACCAGGGGCCGAGAAAACGACCGTCTCATGGGGCCGGACACTCAGGGTCAGTGAAAAATCCAATATATATCTGCTGATATCTCGGGTGCTATTAGAGATAGCGTAATAAATCAGAGTGCATTGTCTGTAGGAGGCCCTGGCGCATGAATCTGTGCAGCGGGAACGACCTCGGACCACCAGGGTCCGACAAAACCACAGTCTCATGGGGCCGGACACTCAGGGTCAGGGGAAAATCCAATATATATCTGGTGATGTCTCGGGTGCTATTAGAGATAGCGCAATAAACCAAAGTGAATTATCTGCAGGAGGCCCTGGCGCATGAATCTGTGCAGCGGGAACGACCTCGGACCACCAGGGGCCGAGAAAACGACCGTCTCATGGGGCCGGACACTCAGGGTCAGGGAAAAATCCAATATATATCTGCTGATATCTCGGGTGCTATTACAGATAGCGCAATAAATCAAAGTGCATTGTCCGTAGGAGGCCCTGGCGCATGAATCTGTGCAGCGGGAACGACCTCGGACCACCAGGGGCCGAAAAAACCACAGTCTCATGGGGCCGGACACGCAGGGTCAGGGTAAAATCCAATATATATCTGGTGATATCTCGGGTGCTATTACAGATAGCGCAATAAATCAAAGTGCATTGTCTGTAGGAGGCCCTGGCGCATGATTCTGTGCAGCGGGAACGACCTCGGACCACCAGGGGCCGAGAAAACGACCGCCTCATGGGGCCGGACCCTCAGGGTCAGTGAAAAATCCAATATATATCTGGTGATATCTCGGGTGCTATTAGAGACAGCGCAATAAACCAAAGTGAATTATCTGCAGGGGGCCCTGGCGCATGAATCTGTGCAACGGGAACGACCTCGGACCACCAGGGGCCGAGAAAACCACAGTCTCATGGGGCCGGACACTCAGGGTCAGGGGAAAATCCAATATATATCTGGTGATATCTCGGGTGCTATTGGAGATAGCGCAATAAACCATAGAGAATTATCTGCAGGAGGCCCTGGCGCATGAATCTGTGCAACGGGAACGACCTCGGATCACCAGGGGCCGAGAAAACTACCGTCTCATGGGGCCGGATACTCAGGGTCAGGGGAAAATCCAATATAGATCTGGTGATATCTCGGGTGCTATTACAGATAGCGCAATAAATCAAAGTGCATTGTCTGTAGGAGACCCTGGCGCATGAACCTGTGCAGCGGGAACGACCTCGGACCACCAGGGGCCGAGAAAACGACCGTCTCATGGGGCCGGACACTCAGGGTCAGGGGAAAATCCAATATATATCTGGTGATATCTCGGGTGCTATTACAGATAGAGCAATAAATCAAAGTGCATTGTCTGTAGGAGGCCCTGGCGCATGAATTTGTGCAGCGGGAACGACCTCGGACCACCAGGGGCCGAGAAAACCGCAGTCTCATGGGGCCGGACACTCAGGGTCAGGGAAAAATCCAATATATATCTGGTGATATCTCGGGCGCTATTAGAGATAGCGCAATAAGCCAAAGGGAATTATCTGCAGGAGGCCCTGCCGCATGCATCTGTGCAGCGGGAACGACCTAGGACCACCAGGGGCCGAGAAAACCACCGTCTCATGGGGCCGGACATTCAGGGTAAGGGAAAAATCCAATATATATCTGGTGATGTCTCGGGTGCTATTAGAGATAGCGCAATAAACGAAAGTGAATTATCTGCAGGAGGCCCTGGCGCATGAATCTGTGCAGCGGGAACGACCGCGGACCACAAGGGGCCGAGAAAACCACCGTCTCATGGGGCCGGACACTCAGGGTCAGGGAAAAATCCAATATATATCTGGTGATATCTCGGGTGCTATTAGAGATAGCGCAATAAACCAAAGTGAGTTATCTGCAGGAGGCCCTGGCGCATGAATCTGTGCAACGGGAACGACCTCGGACCACCAGGGGCCGAGAAAACCATAGTCTCATGGGGCCGGACACTCAGGGTCAGGGGAAAATCCAATATATATCTGGTGATATCTCGGGTGCTATTAGAGATAGCGCAATAAATCAAAGTGCATTGTCTGTAGGAGGCCCTGGCGCATGAACCTGTGCAGCGGGAACGACCTCGGACCACCAGGGGCCGAGAAAACCACAGTCTCATGGGGCCGGACGCTCAGGGTCAGTGAAAAATCCAATATATATCTGGTGATATCTCGGGCGCTATTAGAGATAGCGCAATACGCCAAAGGGAATTATCTGCAGGAGGCCCTGGCGCATGCATCTGTGCAGCGGGAACGACCTAGGACCACCAGGGGCCGAGAAAACCACCGTCTCATGGGGCCGGACACTCAGGGTAAGGGAAAAATCCAATATATATCTGGTGATGTCTCGGGTGCTATTAGAGATAGCGCAATAAACGAAAGTGAATTATCTGCAGGAGGCCCTGGCGCATGAATCTGTGCAGCGGGAACGACCTCGGATCACCAGGGGCCGAGAAAACTACCGTCTCATGGGGCCGGATACTCAGGGTCAGGGGAAAATCCAATATAGATCTGGTGATATCTCGGGTGCTATTACAGATAGCGCAATAAATCAAAGTGCATTGTCTGTAGGAGGCCCTGGCGCATAAATGTGGCCAGCGGGAACGACCTCGGACCACCAGTGGCCGAGAAAACCACAGTCTCATGGGGTCGGACACTCAGGGTCAGGGGAAAATCCAATATAGATCTGGTGATATCTCGGGTGCTATTACAGATAGCGCAATAAACCAAAGTGAATTATCTGCAGGAGGCCCTGGCGCATGAATCTGTGCAACGGGAACGACGTCGGACCACCAGGGGCCGAGAAAACCACAGTCTCATGGGGCCGGACACTCAGGGTCAGGGGAAAATCCAATATAGATCTGGTGATATCTCGGGCGCTATTACAGATAGCACAATAAATCAAAGTGCATTACCTGTAGGAGGCCCTGGCGCATGAATCTGTGCAGCGGGGACGTCCTCGGACCGCCAGGGTCCAAGACAACGACCGTCTCATGGGGCCGGACACTCAGGGTCAGGGTAAAATCCAATATATATCTGGTGATATGTCGGGTGCTATTACAGATAGCGCAATAAATCAAAGTGCATTGTCTGTAGGAGGTCCTGGCGTATGAATCTGTTCAGCGGGAACGACCTCGGACCACCAGGGGCCGAGAAAAGCACAGTCTCATGGGGCCGGACACTCAGGGTCAGGGTAAAATCCAATATATATCTGGTGATATCTCGGGTGCTATTAGAGATAGCGTAATAAATCAGAGTGCATTGTCTGTAGGAGGCCCTGGCGCATGAATCTGTGCAGCGGGAACGACCTCGGACCACCAGGGTCCGAGAAAACCACAGGCTCATGGGGCCGGACACTCAGGGTCAGGGGAAAATCCAATATATATCTGGTGATATCTCGGGTGCTATTAGAGACAGCGCAATAAACCAAAGTGAATTTTCTGCAGGGGGCCCTGGCGCATGAATCTGTGCAACGGGAACGACCTCGGACCACCAGGGGCCGAGAAAACCACAGTCTCATGGGGCCGGACACTCAGGGTCAGGGGAAAATCCAATATATATCTGGTGATATCTCGGGTGCTATTAGAGATAGCGCAATAAATCAAAGTGCATTGTCTGTAGGAGACCCTGGCGCATGAACCTGTGCAGCGGGAACGACCTCGGACCACCAGGGGCCGAGAAAACCACAGTCTCATGGGGCCGGACGCTCAGGGTCAGTGAAAAATCCAATATATATCTGGTGATATCTCGGGCGCTATTAGAGATAGCGCAATAAGCCAAAGGGAATTATCTGCAGGAGGCCCTGGCGCATGCATCTGTTCAGCGGGAACGACCTCGGACCACCAGGGGCCGAGAAAAGCACAGTCTCATGGGGCCGGACACTCAGGGTCAGGGGAAAATCCAATATATATCTGGTGATATCTCGGGTGCTATTGGAGATAGCGCAATAAACCATAGAGAATTATCTGCAGGAGGCCCTGGCGCATGAATCTGTGCAACGGGAACGACCTCGGATCACCAGGGGCCGAGAAAACTACCGTCTCATGGGGCCGGATACTCAGGGTCAGGGGAAAATCCAATATAGATCTGGTGATATCTCGGGTGCTATTACAGATAGCGCAATAAATCAAAGTGCATTGTCTGTAGGAGACCCTGGCGCATGAACCTGTGCAGCGGGAACGACCTCGGACCACCAGGGGCCGAGAAAACGACCGTCTCATGGGGCCGGACACTCAGGGTCAGGGGAAAATCCAATATATATCTGGTGATATCTCGGGTGCTATTACAGATAGAGCAATAAATCAAAGTGCATTGTCTGTAGGAGGCCCTGGCGCATGAATTTGTGCAGCGGGAACGACCTCGGACCACCAGGGGCCGAGAAAACCGCAGTCTCATGGGGCCGGACACTCAGGGTCAGGGAAAAATCCAATATATATCTGGTGATATCTCGGGCGCTATTAGAGATAGCGCAATAAGCCAAAGGGAATTATCTGCAGGAGGCCCTGCCGCATGCATCTGTGCAGCGGGAACGACCTAGGACCACCAGGGGCCGAGAAAACCACCGTCTCATGGGGCCGGACATTCAGGGTAAGGGAAAAATCCAATATATATCTGGTGATGTCTCGGGTGCTATTAGAGATAGCGCAATAAACGAAAGTGAATTATCTGCAGGAGGCCCTGGCGCATGAATCTGTGCAGCGGGAACGACCGCGGACCACAAGGGGCCGAGAAAACCACCGTCTCATGGGGCCGGACACTCAGGGTCAGGGAAAAATCCAATATATATCTGGTGATATCTCGGGTGCTATTAGAGATAGCGCAATAAACCAAAGTGAGTTATCTGCAGGAGGCCCTGGCGCATGAATCTGTGCAACGGGAACGACCTCGGACCACCAGGGGCCGAGAAAACCATAGTCTCATGGGGCCGGACACTCAGGGTCAGGGGAAAATCCAATATATATCTGGTGATATCTCGGGTGCTATTAGAGATAGCGCAATAAATCAAAGTGCATTGTCTGTAGGAGGCCCTGGCGCATGAATCTGTGCAGCGGGAACGACCTCGGAACACCAGGGACCGAGAAAACCACCGTCTCATGGGGCCGGACACTCAGGGTCAGTGAAAAATCCAATATATATGTGGTGATATCTCGGGTGCTATTACAGATAGCGCAATAAATCAAAGTGCATTGTCTGTAGGAGACCCTGGCGCATGAACCTGTGCAGCGGGAACGACCTCGGACCACCAGGGGCCGAGAAAACCACAGTCTCATGGGGCCGGACGCTCAGGGTCAGTGAAAAATCCAATATATATCTGGTGATATCTCGGGCGCTATTAGAGATAGCGCAATACGCCAAAGGGAATTATCTGCAGGAGGCCCTGGCGCATGCATCTGTGCAGCGGGAACGACCTAGGACCACCAGGGGCCGAGAAAACCACCGTCTCATGGGGCCGGACACTCAGGGTAAGGGAAAAATCCAATATATATCTGGTGATGTCTCGGGTGCTATTAGAGATAGCGCAATAAACGAAAGTGAATTATCTGCAGGAGGCCCTGGCGCATGAATCTGTGCAGCGGGAACGACCTCGGATCACCAGGGGCCGAGAAAACTACCGTCTCATGGGGCCGGATACTCAGGGTCAGGGGAAAATCCAATATAGATCTGGTGATATCTCGGGTGCTATTACAGATAGCGCAATAAATCAAAGTGCATTGTCTGTAGGAGGCCCTGGCGCATAAATGTGGCCAGCGGGAACGACCTCGGACCACCAGTGGCCGAGAAAACCACAGTCTCATGGGGTCGGACACTCAGGGTCAGGGGAAAATCCAATATAGATCTGGTGATATCTCGGGTGCTATTACAGATAGCGCAATAAACCAAAGTGAATTATCTGCAGGAGGCCCTGGCGCATGAATCTGTGCAACGGGAACGACGTCGGACCACCAGGGGCCGAGAAAACCACAGTCTCATGGGGCCGGACACTCAGGGTCAGGGGAAAATCCAATATAGATCTGGTGATATCTCGGGCGCTATTACAGATAGCACAATAAATCAAAGTGCATTACCTGTAGGAGGCCCTGGCGCATGAATCTGTGCAGCGGGGACGTCCTCGGACCGCCAGGGTCCAAGACAACGACCGTCTCATGGGGCCGGACACTCAGGGTCAGGGTAAAATCCAATATATATCTGGTGATATGTCGGGTGCTATTACAGATAGCGCAATAAATCAAAGTGCATTGTCTGTAGGAGGTCCTGGCGTATGAATCTGTTCAGCGGGAACGACCTCGGACCACCAGGGGCCGAGAAAAGCACAGTCTCATGGGGCCGGACACTCAGGGTCAGGGTAAAATCCAATATATATCTGGTGATATCTCGGGTGCTATTAGAGATAGCGTAATAAATCAGAGTGCATTGTCTGTAGGAGGCCCTGGCGCATGAATCTGTGCAGCGGGAACGACCTCGGACCACCAGGGTCCGAGAAAACCACAGGCTCATGGGGCCGGACACTCAGGGTCAGGGGAAAATCCAATATATATCTGGTGATATCTCGGGTGCTATTAGAGACAGCGCAATAAACCAAAGTGAATTTTCTGCAGGGGGCCCTGGCGCATGAATCTGTGCAACGGGAACGACCTCGGACCACCAGGGGCCGAGAAAACCACAGTCTCATGGGGCCGGACACTCAGGGTCAGGGGAAAATCCAATATATATCTGGTGATATCTCGGGTGCTATTAGAGATAGCGCAATAAATCAAAGTGCATTGTCTGTAGGAGACCCTGGCGCATGAACCTGTGCAGCGGGAACGACCTCGGACCACCAGGGGCCGAGAAAACCACAGTCTCATGGGGCCGGACGCTCAGGGTCAGTGAAAAATCCAATATATATCTGGTGATATCTCGGGCGCTATTAGAGATAGCGCAATAAGCCAAAGGGAATTATCTGCAGGAGGCCCTGGCGCATGCATCTGTGCAGCGGGAACGACCTAGGACCACCAGGGGCCGAGAAAACCACCGTCTCATGGGGCCGGACACTCAGGGTAAGGGAAAAATCCAATATATATCTGGTGATGTCTCGGGTGCTATTAGAGATAGCGCAATAAACGAAAGTGAATTATCTGCAGGAGGCCCTGGCGCATGAATCTGTGCAGCGGGAACGACCGCGGACCACCAGGGGCCGAGAAAAGCACAGTCTCATGGGGCCGGACACTCAGGGTCAGGGTAAAATCCAATATATATCTGGTGATATCTCGGGTGCTATTAGAGATAGCGCAATAAACCAAAGTGAATTATCTGCAGGAGGCCCTGGCGCATGAATCTGTGCAACGGGAACGACCTCGGACCACCAGGGGCCGAGAAAACCACAGTCTCATGGGGTCGGACACTCAGGGTCAGGGGAAAATCCAATATAGATCTGGTGATATCTCGGGTGCTATTACAGATAGCGCAATAAACCAAAGTGAATTATCTGCAGGAGGCCCTGGCGCATGAATCTGTGCAACGGGAACGACCTCGGACCACCAGGGGCTGAGAAAACCACAGTCTCATGGGGTCGGACACTCAGGGTCAGGGGAAAATCCAATATAGATCTGGTGATATCTCGGGTGCTATTACAGATAGCGCAATAAACCAAAGTGAATTATCTGCAGGAGGCCCTGGCGCATGAATCTGTGCAACGGGAACGACCTCGGACCACCAGGGGCCGAGACAACGACCGTCTCATGGGGCCGGACACTCAGAGTCAGGGTAAAATCCAATATATATCTGGTGATATGTCGGGTGCTATTACAGATAGCGCAATAAATCAAAGTGCATTGCCTGTAGGAGGTCCTGGCGCATGAATCTGTTCAGCGGGAACGACCTCGGACCACCAGGGGCCGAGAAAAGCACAGTCTCATGGGGCCGGACACTCAGGGTCAGGGTAAAATCCAATATATATCTGGTGATATCTCGGGTGCTATTAGAGATAGCGCAATAAACCAAAGTGAATTATCTGCAGGAGGCCCTGGCGCATGAATCTGTGCAGCGGCAACGACCTCGGACCACCAGGGGCCGAGAAAACGACCGTCTCATGGGGCCGGACACTCAGGGTCAGTGAAAAATCCAATATATATCTGCTGATATCTCGGGTGCTATTAGAGATAGCGTAATAAATCAGAGTGCATTGTCTGTAGGAGGCCCTGGCGCATGAATCTGTGCAGCGGGAACGACCTCGGACCACCAGGGTCCGACAAAACCACAGTCTCATGGGGCCGGACACTCAGGGTCAGGGGAAAATCCAATATATATCTGGTGATATCTCGGGTGCTATTAGAGATAGCGCAATAAACCAAAGTGAATTATCTGCAGGAGGCCCTGGCGCATGAATCTGTGCAGCGGGAACGACCTCGGACCACCAGGGGCCGAGAAAACGACCGTCTCATGGGGCCGGACACTCAGGGTCAGGGAAAAATACAATATATATCTGCTGATATCTCGGGTGCTATTACAGATAGCGCAATAAATCAAAGTGCATTGTCTGTAGGAGGCCCTGGCGCATGAATCTGTGCAGCGGGAACGACCTCGGACCACCAGGGGCCGAAAAAACCACAGTCTCATGGGGCCGGACACGCAGGGTCAGGGTAAAATCCAATATATATCTGGTGATATCTCGGGTGCTATTACAGATAGCGCAATAAATCAAAGTGCATTGTCTGTAGGAGGCCCTGGCGCATGATTCTGTGCAGCGGGAACGACCTCGGACCACCAGGGGCCGAGAAAACGACCGCCTCATGGGGCCGGACCCTCAGGGTCAGTGAAAAATCCAATATATATCTGGTGATATCTCGGGTGCTATTAGAGACAGCGCAATAAACCAAAGTGAATTATCTGCAGGGGGCCCTGGCGCATGAATCTGTGCAACGGGAACGACCTCGGACCACCAGGGGCCGAGAAAACCACAGTCTCATGGGGCCGGACACTCAGGGTCAGGGGAAAATCCAATATATATCTGGTGATATCTCGGGTGCTATTGGAGATAGCGCAATAAACCAAAGAGAATTATCTGCAGGAGGCCCTGGCGCATGAATCTGTGCAACGGGAACGACCTCGGATCACCAGGGGCCGAGAAAACTACCGTCTCATGGGGCCGGATACTCAGGGTCAGGGGAAAATCCAATATAGATCTGGTGATATCTCGGGTGCTATTACAGATAGCGCAATAAATCAAAGTGCATTGTCTGTAGGAGACCCTGGCGCATGAACCTGTGCAGCGGGAACGACCTCGGACCACCAGGGGCCGAGAAAACGACCGTCTCATGGGGCCGGACACTCAGGGTCAGGGTAAAATCCAATATATATCTGGTGATATGTCGGGTGCTATTACAGATAGCGCAATAAATCAAAGTGCATTGTCTGTAGGAGGTCCTGGCGTATGAATCTGTTCAGCGGGAACGACCTCGGACCACCAGGGGCCGAGAAAAGCACAGTCTCATGGGGCCGGACACTCAGGGTCAGGGTAAAATCCAATATATATCTGGTGATATCTCGGGTGCTATTAGAGATAGCGTAATAAATCAGAGTGCATTGTCTGTAGGAGGCCCTGGCGCATGAATCTGTGCAGCGGGAACGACCTCGGACCACCAGGGTCCGAGAAAACCACAGGCTCATGGGGCCGGACACTCAGGGTCAGGGGAAAATCCAATATATATCTGGTGATATCTCGGGTGCTATTAGAGACAGCGCAATAAACCAAAGTGAATTTTCTGCAGGGGGCCCTGGCGCATGAATCTGTGCAACGGGAACGACCTCGGACCACCAGGGGCCGAGAAAACCACAGTCTCATGGGGCCGGACACTCAGGGTCAGGGGAAAATCCAATATATATCTGGTGATATCTCGGGTGCTATTAGAGATAGCGCAATAAATCAAAGTGCATTGTCTGTAGGAGACCCTGGCGCATGAACCTGTGCAGCGGGAACGACCTCGGACCACCAGGGGCCGAGAAAACCACAGTCTCATGGGGCCGGACGCTCAGGGTCAGTGAAAAATCCAATATATATCTGGTGATATCTCGGGCGCTATTAGAGATAGCGCAATAAGCCAAAGGGAATTATCTGCAGGAGGCCCTGGCGCATGCATCTGTGCAGCGGGAACGACCTAGGACCACCAGGGGCCGAGAAAACCACCGTCTCATGGGGCCGGACACTCAGGGTAAGGGAAAAATCCAATATATATCTGGTGATGTCTCGGGTGCTATTAGAGATAGCGCAATAAACGAAAGTGAATTATCTGCAGGAGGCCCTGGCGCATGAATCTGTGCAGCGGGAACGACCGCGGACCACCAGGGGCCGAGAAAAGCACAGTCTCATGGGGCCGGACACTCAGGGTCAGGGTAAAATCCAATATATATCTGGTGATATCTCGGGTGCTATTAGAGATAGCGCAATAAACCAAAGTGAATTATCTGCAGGAGGCCCTGGCGCATGAATCTGTGCAGCGGGAACGACCGCGGACCACCAGGGGCCGAGAAAACCATAGTCTCATGGGGCCGGACACTCAGGGTCAGGGGAAAATCCAATATATATCTGGTGATATCTCGGGTGCTATTAGAGATAGCGCAATAAATCAAAGTGCATTGTCTGTAGGAGACCCTGGCGCATGAACCTGTGCAGCGGGAACGACCTCGGACCACCAGGGGCCGAGAAAACGACCGTCTCATGGGGCCGGATACTCAGGGTCAGGGGAAAATCCAATATAGATCTGGTGATATCTCGGGTGCTATTACAGATAGCGCAATAAATCAAAGTGCATTGTCTGTAGGAGACCCTGGCGCATGAACCTGTGCAGCGGGAACGACCTCGGACCACCAGGGGCCGAGAAAACGACCGTCTCATGGGGCCGGATACTCAGGGTCAGGGGAAAATCCAATATAGATCTGGTGATATCTCGGGTGCTATTACAGATAGCGCAATAAACCAAAGTGAATTATCTGCAGGAGGCCCTGACGCATGAATCTGTGCAACGGGAACGACCTCGGACCACCAGGGGCCGAGACAACGACCGTCTCATGGGGCCGGACACTCAGGGTCAGGGTAAAATCCAATATATATCTGGTGATATGTCGGGTGCTATTACAGATAGCGCAATAAATCAAAGTGCATTGTCTGTAGGAGGTCCTGGCGCATGAATCTGTTCAGCGGGAACGACCTCGGACCACCAGGGGCCGAGAAAAGCACAGTCTCATGGGGCCGGACACTCAGGGTCAGGGTAAAATCCAATATATATCTGGTGATATCTCGGGTGCTATTAGAGATAGCGCAATAAACCAAAGTGAATTATCTGCAGGAGGACCTGGCGCATGAATCTGTGCAGCGGCAACGACCTCGGACCACCAGGGGCCGAGAAAACGACCGTCTCATGGGGCCGGACACTCAGGGTCAGTGAAAAATCCAATATATATCTGCTGATATCTCGGGTGCTATTACAGATAGCGCAATAAATCAAAGTGCATTGTCTGTAGGAGGCCCTGGCGCATGATTCTGTGCAGCGGGAACGACCTCGGACCACCAGGGGCCGAGAAAACGACCGCCTCATGGGGCCGGACCCTCAGGGTCAGTGAAAAATCCAATATATATCTGGTGATATCTCGGGTGCTATTAGAGACAGCGCAATAAACCAAAGTGAATTATCTGCAGGGGGCCCTGGCGCATGAATCTGTGCAACGGGAACGACCTCGGACCACCAGGGGCCGAGAAAACCACAGTCTCATGGGGCCGGACACTCAGGGTCAGGGGAAAATCCAATATATATCTGGTGATATCTCGGGTGCTATTGGAGATAGCGCAATAAACCATAGAGAATTATCTGCAGGAGGCCCTGGCGCATGAATCTGTGCAACGGGAACGACCTCGGATCACCAGGGGCCGAGAAAACTACCGTCTCATGGGGCCGGATACTCAGGGTCAGGGGAAAATCCAATATAGATCTGGTGATATCTCGGGTGCTATTACAGATAGCGCAATAAATCAAAGTACATTGTCTGTAGGAGACCCTGGCGCATGAACCTGTGCAGCGGGAACGACCTCGGACCACCAGGGGCCGAGAAAACGACCGTCTCATGGGGCCGGACACTCAGGGTCAGGGGAAAATCCAATATATATCTGGTGATATCTCGGGTGCTATTACAGATAGAGCAATAAATCAAAGTGCATTGTCTGTAGGAGGCCCTGGCGCATGAATTTGTGCAGCGGGAACGACCTCGGACCACCAGGGGCCGAGAAAACCGCAGTCTCATGGGGCCGGACACTCAGGGTCAGGGAAAAATCCAATATATATCTGGTGATATCTCGGGCGCTATTAGAGATAGCGCAATAAGCCAAAGGGAATTATCTGCAGGAGGCCCTGCCGCATGCATCTGTGCAGCGGGAACGACCTAGGACCACCAGGGGCCGAGAAAACCACCGTCTCATGGGGCCGGACACTCAGGGTAAGGGAAAAATCCAATATATATCTGGTGATGTCTCGGGTGCTATTAGAGATAGCGCAATAAACGAAAGTGAATTATCTGCAGGAGGCCCTGGCGCATGAATCTGTGCAGCGGGAACGACCGCGGACCACCAGGGGCCGAGAAAACCACCGTCTCATGGGGCCGGACACTCAGGGTCAGGGAAAAATCCAATATATATCTGGTGATATCTCGGGTGCTATTAGAGATAGCGCAATAAACCAAAGTGAGTTATTTGCAGGAGGCCCTGGCGCATGAATCTGTGCAACGGGAACGACCTCGGACCACCAGGGGCCGAGAAAACCATAGTCTCATGGGGCCGGACACTCAGGGTCAGGGGAAAATCCAATATATATCTGGTGATATCTCGGGTGCTATTAGAGATAGCGCAATAAATCAAAGTGCATTGTCTGTAGGAGGCCCTGGCGCATGAATCTGTGCAGCGGGAACGACCTCGGAACACCAGGGACCGAGAAAACCACCGTCTCATGGGGCCGGACACTCAGGGTCAGTGAAAAATCCAATATATATGTGGTGATATCTCGGGTGCTATTACAGATAGCGCAATAAATCAAAGTGCATTGTCTGTAGGAGACCCTGGCGCATGAACCTGTGCAGCGGGAACGACCTCGGACCACCAGGGGCCGAGAAAACCACCGTCTCATGGGGCCGGACACTCAGGGTCAGTGAAAAATCCAATATATATCTGGTGATATCTCGGGCGCTATTAGAGATAGCGCAATAAGCCAAAGGGAATTATCTGCAGGAGGCCCTGGCGCATGCATCTGTGCAGCGGGAACCACCTAGGACCACCAGGGGCCGAGAAAACCACCGTCTCATGGGGCCGGACACTCAGGGTAAGGGAAAAATCCAATATATATCTGGTGATGTCTCGGGTGCTATTAGAGATAGCGCAATAAACGAAAGTGAATTATCTGCAGGAGGCCCTGGCGCATGAATCTGTGCAGCGGGAACGACCTCGGATCACCAGGGGCCGAGAAAACTACCGTCTCATGGGGCCGGATACTCAGGGTCAGGGGAAAATCCAATATAGATCTGGTGATATCTCGGGTGCTATTACAGATAGCGCAATAAATCAAAGTGCACTGTCTGTAGGAGGCCCTGGCGCATAAATGTGGCCAGCGGGAACGACCTCGGACCACCAGTGGCCGAGAAAACCACAGTCTCATGGGGTCGGACACTCAGGGTCAGGGGAAAATCCAATATAGATCTGGTGATATCTCGGGTGCTATTACAGATAGCGCAATAAACCAAAGTGAATTATCTGCAGGAGGCCCTGGCGCATGAATCTGTGCAACGGGAACGACCTCGGACCACCAGGGGCCGAGAAAACCACAGTCTCATGGGGCCGGACACTCAGGGTCAGGGGAAAATCCAATATAGATCTGGTGATATCTCGGGCGCTATTACAGATAGCACAATAAATCAAAGTGCATTACCTGTAGGAGGCCCTGGCGCATGAATCTGTGCAGCGGGGACGTCCTCGGACCGCCAGGGGCCAAGACAACGACCGTCTCATGGGGCCGGACACTCAGGGTCAGTGAAAAATCCAATATATATCTGGTGATATCTCGGGTGCTATTACAGATAGCGCAATAAATCAAAGTGCATCGTCTGTAGGAGGCCCTGGCGCATGAATCTGTGCAGCGGGAACGACCTCGGACCACCAGGGTCCGAGAAAACCACAGTCTCATGGGGCCGGACACTCAGGGTCAGGGAAAAATCCATTATATATCTGGTGATATATCGGGTGTCATTAGAGATAGCTCGATAAATCAAAGTGCATTGTCTGCAGGAGGCCCTGACGCATGAATCTGTGCAGCGGGAACGACCTCGGACCACCAGGGGCCGAGAAAACCACAGTCTCATGGGGCCGAGAACTCAGGGTCAGGCAAAAATCCAATATATATCTGGTGATATCTCGGGTGCAATTACACGTAGCGCATTAAACCAACGCGCATTGTCTGTAGGAGGCCATGGCGCATGAATCTGTGCAGCGGGAACGACCTCGGACCACCTGGGGCCGATAAAACCACCGTCTCATGGGGCCGGACACTCAGGGTCAGGGGAAAATCCAATATATATCTGGTGATATCTCGGGTGCTATTACAGATAGCGCAATAAATCAAAGTGCATTGTCTGTAGGAGGCCCTGGCGCATGAATCTGTGCAGCGGGAACGACCTCGGACCACCAGGGGCCGAGAAGACCGCAGTCTCATGGGGACGGACTCTCAGGGTCAGGGAAAAATCCAATACATATCTGGTGATATTTCGGGCGCTATTAGAGATAGCGCAATAAACCAAAGTGAATTATCTGCAGGAGGCCCTGGCGCATGAATCTGTGCAGCGGGAACGACCTCGGACCACCAGGGGCCGAGAAATCGACCGTCTCATGGGGCCGGACACTCAGGGTCAGTGAAAAATCCAATATATATCTGCTGATATCTCGGGTGCTATTAGAGATAGCGTAATAAATCAGAGTGCATTGTCTGTAGGAGGCCCTGGCGCATGAATCTGTGCAGCGGGAACGACCTCGGACCACCAGGGTCCGAGAAAACCACAGTCTCATGGGGCCGGACACTCAGGGTCAGGGAAAATCCAATATATATCTGGTGATATCTCGGGTGCTATTAGAGATAGCGCAATAAATCAAAGTGCATTGTCTGTAGGAGGCCCTGGCGCATGAATCTGTACAGCGGGAACGACCTCGGAACACCAGGGACCGAGAAAACCACCGTCTCATGGGGCCGGACTCTCAGGGTCAGTGAAAAATCCAATATATATGTGGTGATATCTCGGGTGCTATTACAGATAGCGCAATAAATCAAAGTGCATTGTCTGTAGGAGGCCCTCGCGCATGAATCTGTGCAGCGGGAACAACCTCGGACCACCAGGGGCCGAGAAAACCACAGTCTCATGGGGCCGGACACTCAGGGTCAGGGGAAAATCCAATATATATCTGGTGATAACTCGGGTGCTATTAGAGATAGCGCAATAAACCAAAGTGAATTATCTGCAGGAGGCCCTGGCGCATGATTCTGTGCAGCGGGAACGAACTCGGACCACCAGGGGCCGAGAAAACTACCGTCTCATGGGGCCGGTCACTCAGGGTCAGTGAAAAATCCAATATATATCTGCTGATATCTCGGGTGCTATTAGAGATAGCGCAATAAACCAAAGTGAGTTATCTGCAGGAGGCCCTGGCGCCTGAAGCTGTGCAGCGGGAACGACCTCGGACCACCAGGGGCCGAGAAAACCACCGTCTCGATGGGGCCGGACACTCTGGGTCAGGGAAAAATCCAATATATATGTGGTGATATCTCGGGTGCTATTACAGATAACGCAATAAATCAAAGTGCATTGTCTGTAGGAGGCCCTGGCGCATGAATGTGTGCAGCGGGAACGACCTCGGACCACCAGGGGCCGAGAAAACCGCAGTCTCATGGGGCCGGACACTCAGGGTCAGGGTAAAATCCAATATATATCTGGTGATATGTCGGGTGCTATTACAGATAGCGCAATAAATCAAAGTGCATTGTCTGTAGGAGGTCCTGGCGCATGAATCTGTGCAGCGGGAACGACCTCGGACCACCAGGGGCCGAGAAAGGCACAGTCTCATGGGGCCGGACACTCAGGGTCAGGGTAAAATCCAATATATATCTGGTGATATCTCGGGTGCTATTAGAGATAGCGCAATAAACCAAAGTGAATTATCTGCAGGAGGCCCTGGCGCATGAATCTGTGCAGCGGGAACGACCTCGGACCACCAGGGGCCGAGAAAACCACAGTCTCATGGGGCCGGACACTCAGGGTCAGGGTAAAATCCAATATATATCTGGTGATATGTCGGGTGCTATTACAGATAGCGCAATAAATCAAAGTGCATTGTCTGTAGGAGGTCCTGGCGCATGAATCTGTGCAGCGGGAACGACCTCGGACCACCAGGGGCCGAGAAAGGCACAGTCTCATGGGGCCGGACACTCAGGGTCAGGGTAAAATCCAATATATATCTGGTGATATCTCGGGTGCTATTAGAGATAGCGCAATAAACCAAAGTGAATTATCTGCAGGAGGCCCTGGCGCATGAATCTGTGCAGCGGGAACGACCTCGGACCACCAGGGGCCGAGAAAACCACAGTCTCATGGGGCCGAACACTCAGGGTCAGGGGAAAATCCAATATATATCTGGTGATATCTCGGGTGCTATCAGAGATAGCGCAATAAACCAACGTGAATTATCTGCAGGAGGCCCTGGCGCATGAATGTGTGCAGCGGGAACGACCTCGGACCACCAGGGGCCGAGAAAACGACCGTCTCATGGGGCCGGACGCTCAGGGTCAGTGAAAAATCCAATATATATCTGCTGATATCTCGGGTGCTATTACAGATAGCGCAATAAATCAAAGTGCATTGTCTGTAGGAGGCCCTGGCGCATGAATCTGTGCAGCGGGAACGACCTCGGACCACCAGGGGCCGAGAAAACCACAGTCTCATGGGGCCGGACACTCAGGGTCAGGGAAAATCCAATATATATCCGGTGATATCTCGGGTGCTATTAGAGATAGCGCAATAAATCAAAGTGCATTGTCTGTAGGAGGCCCTGGCGCATGAATCTGTACAGCGGGAACGACCTCGGAACACCAGGGACCGAGAAAACCACCGTCTCATGGGGCCGGACTCTCAGGGTCAGTGAAAAATCCAATATATATGTGGTGATATCTCGGGTGCTATTACAGATAGCGCAATAAATCAAAGTGCATTGTCTGTAGGAGGCCCTCGCGCATGAATCTGTGCAGCGGGAACAACCTCGGACCACCAGGGGCCGAGAAAACCACAGTCTCATGGGGCCGGACACTCAGGGTCAGGGGAAAATCCAATATATATCTGGTGATATCTCGGGTGCTATTAGAGATAGCGCAATAAACCAAAGTGAATTATCTGCAGGAGGCCCTGGCGCATGAATCTCTGCAGCGGGAACGACCTCGGATCACCAGGGGCCGAGAAAACTACCGTCTCATGGGGCCGGATACTCAGGGTCAGTGAAAAATCCAATATATATCTGCTGATATCTCGGGTGCTATTACAGATAGCGCAATAAATCAAAGTGCATTGTCTGTAGGAGGCCCTGGCGCATGATTCTGTGCAGCGGGAACGACCTCGGACCACCAGGGGCCGAGAAAACTACCGTCTCATGGGGCCGGTCACTCAGGGTCAGTGAAAAATCCAATACATATCTGCTGATATCTCGGGTGCTATTAGAGATAGCGCAATAAACCAAAGTGAATTATCTGCAGGAGGCCCTGGCGCATGAATCTGTGCAGCGGGAACGACCTCGGACCACCAGGGGCCGAAAAAACCACAGTCTCATGGGGCCGGACACTCAGGGTCAGGGGAATATCCAATATATATCTGGTGATATCTCGGGTGCTATTAGAGATAGCGCAATAAATCAATGTGCATTGTCTGTAGGAGGCCCTGGCGCATGAATCTGTGCAGCGGGAACGACCTCGGAACACCAGGGACCGAGAAAACAACCGTCTCATGGGGCCGGACACTCAGGGTCAGTGAAAAATCCAATATATATGTGGTGATATCTCGGGTGCTATTACAGATAGAGCAATAAATCAAAGTGCATTGTCTGTAGGAGGCCCTCGCGCATGAATCTGTGCAGCGGGAACAACCTCGGACCACCAGGGGCCGAGAAAAACACAGTCTCATGGGGCCGGACACTCAGGGTCAGGGGAAAATCCAATATATATCTGGTGATATCTCGGGTGCTATTAGAGATAGCGCAATAAACCAAAGTGAATTATCTGCAGGAGGCCCTGGCGCATGAATCTGTGCAGCGGGAACGACCTCGGATCACCAGGGGCCGAGAAAACTACCGTCTCATGGGGCCGGATACTCAGGGTCAAGGGAAAATCCAATATAGATCTGGTGATATCTCGGGTTCTATTACAGATAGCGCAATAAATCAAAGTGCATTGTCTGTAGGAGGCCCTGGCGCATGAATCTGTGCAGCGGGAACGACCTCGGACCACCAGGGGCCGAGAAAACCACAGTCTCATGGGGCCGGACACTCAGGGTCAGGGAAAAATCCAATATATATCTGGTGATATCTCGGGCGCTATTAGAGATAGCGCAATAAACCAAAGTGAATTATCTGCAGGAGGCCCTGGCGCATGAATCTGTGCAGCGGGAACGACCTCGGACCACCAGGGGCCGAGAAAACCACCGTCTCATGGGGCCGGACACTCAGGGTCAGGGAAAAATCCAATATATATCTGGTGATATCTCGGGTGCTATTAGAGATAGCGCAATAAACCAAAGTGAATTATCTGCAGGAGGCCCTGGCGCATGAATCTGTGAAGCGGGAACGACCTCGGACCACCAGGGGCCGAAAAAACCACAGTCTCATGGGGCCGGATACTCAGGGTCAGGGGAAAATCCAATAAAGATCTGGTGATATCTCGGGTGCTATTACAGATAGCACAATAAATCAAAGTGCATTGTCTGTAGGAGGCCCTGGCGCATGAATCTGTGCAGCGGGAACGACCTCGGACCACCAGGGGCCGAGACAACCACCGTCTCATGGGGCCGGACACTCAGGGTCAGGGAAAAATCAAAAATATATCTGGTGATATCTCGGGTGCTATTACAGACAGCGCAATAAATCAAAGTGCATTGTCTGTAGGAGGCCCTGGCGCATGAATCTGTGAAGCGGCAACGACCTCGGACCACCAGGGATAAGAAAACCACAGTCTCATGGGGCCGGACACTCAGGGTCAGGGGAAAATCCAATATATATCTGGTGATATCTCGGGTGCTATTAGAGATAGCGCAATAAATCAAAGTGCATTGTCTGCAGGAGGCCCTGGCGCATGAATCTGTGCAGCGGGAACGACCTCGGACCACCAGGGTCCGAGAAAACCACAGTCTCATGGGGCCGGACACTCAGGGTCAGGGAAAAATCCATTATATATCTGGTGATATATCGGGTGTCATTAGAGATAGCTCGATAAATCAAAGTGCATTGTCTGCAGGAGGCCCTGACGCATGAATCTGTGCAGCGGGAACGACCTCGGACCACCAGGGGCCGAGAAAACCACAGTCTCATGGGGCCGAGAACTCAGGGTCAGGCAAAAATCCAATATATATCTGGTGATATCTCGGGTGCAATTACACGTAGCGCATTAAACCAACGCGCATTGTCTGTAGGAGGCCATGGCGCATGAATCTGTGCAGCGGGAACGACCTCGGACCACCTGGGGCCGATAAAACCACCGTCTCATGGGGCCGGACACTCAGGGTCAGGGGAAAATCCAATATATATCTGGTGATATCTCGGGTGCTATTACAGATAGCGCAATAAATCAAAGTGCATTGTCTGTAGGAGGCCCTGGCGCATGAATCTGTGCAGCGGGAACGACCTCGGACCACCAGGGGCCGAGAAGACCGCAGTCTCATGGGGACGGACTCTCAGGGTCAGGGAAAAATCCAATATATATCTGGTGATATTTCGGGCGCTATTAGAGATAGCGCAATAAACCAAAGTGAATTATCTGCAGGAGGCCCTGGCGCATGAATCTGTGCAGCGGGAACGACCTCGGACCACCAGGGGCCGAGAAATCGACCGTCTCATGGGGCCGGACACTCAGGGTCAGTGAAAAATCCAATATATATCTGCTGATATCTCGGGTGCTATTAGAGATAGCGTAATAAATCAGAGTGCATTGTCTGTAGGAGGCCCTGGCGCATGAATCTGTGCAGCGGGAACGACCTCGGACCACCAGGGTCCGAGAAAACCACAGTCTCATGGGGCCGGACACTCAGGGTCAGGGAAAATCCAATATATATCTGGTGATATCTCGGGTGCTATTAGAGATAGCGCAATAAATCAAAGTGCATTGTCTGTAGGAGGCCCTGGCGCATGAATCTGTACAGCGGGAACGACCTCGGAACACCAGGGACCGAGAAAACCACCGTCTCATGGGGCCGGACTCTCAGGGTCAGTGAAAAATCCAATATATATGTGGTGATATCTCGGGTGCTATTAGAGATAGCGCAATAAACCAAAGTGAATTATCTGCAGGAGGCCCTGGCGCATGAATCTATGCAGCGGGAACGACCTCGGATCACCAGGGGCCGAGAAAACTACCGTCTCATGGGGCCGGATACTCAGGGTCAGTGAAAAATCCAATATATATCTGCTGATATCTCGGGTGCTATTACAGATAGCGCAATAAATCAAAGTGCATTGTCTGTAGGAGGCCCTGGCGCATGAATCTGTGCAGCGGGAACGACCTCGGACCACCAGGGGCCGAGAAAACCACAGTCTCATGGGGCCGGACACTCAGGGTCAGGGGAAAATCCAATATATATCTGGTGATAACTCGGGTGCTATTAGAGATAGCGCAATAAACCAAAGTGAATTATCTGCAGGAGGCCCTGGCGCATGATTCTGTGCAGCGGGAACGAACTCGGACCACCAGGGGCCGAGAAAACTACCGTCTCATGGGGCCGGTCACTCAGGGTCAGTGAAAAATCCAATATATATCTGCTGATATCTCGGGTGCTATTAGAGATAGCGCAATAAACCAAAGTGAGTTATCTGCAGGAGGCCCTGGCGCATGAATCTGTGCAGCGGGAACGACCTCGGACCACCAGGGGCCGAGAAAACCACAGTCTCATGGGGCCGAACACTCAGGGTCAGGGGAAAATCCAATATATATCTGGTGATATCTCGGGTGCTATCAGAGATAGCGCAATAAACCAACGTGAATTATCTGCAGGAGGCCCTGGCGCATGAATGTGTGCAGCGGGAACGACCTCGGACCACCAGGGGCCGAGAAATCGACCGTCTCATGGGGCCGGACACTCAGGGTCAGTGAAAAATCCAATATATATCTGCTGATATCTCGGGTGCTATTAGAGATAGCGTAATAAATCAGAGTGCATTGTCTGTAGGAGGCCCTGGCGCATGAATCTGTGCAGCGGGAACGACCTCGGACCACCAGGGGCCGAGAAAACGACCGTCTCATGGGGCCGGACGCTCAGGGTCAGTGAAAAATCCAATATATATCTGCTGATATCTCGGGTGCTATTACAGATAGCGCAATAAATCAAAGTGCATTGTCTGTAGGAGGCCCTGGCGCATGAATCTGTGCAGCGGGAACGACCTCGGACCACCAGGGGCCGAGAAAACCACAGTCTCATGGGGCCGGACACTCAGGGTCAGGGAAAATCCAATATATATCTGGTGATATCTCGGGTGCTATTAGAGATAGCGCAATAAATCAAAGTGCATTGTCTGTAGGAGGCCCTGGCGCATGAATCTGTACAGCGGGAACGACCTCGGAACACCAGGGACCGAGAAAACCACCGTCTCATGGGGCCGGACTCTCAGGGTCAGTGAAAAATCCAATATATATGTGGTGATATCTCGGGTGCTATTACAGATAGCGCAATAAATCAAAGTGCATTGTCTGTAGGAGGCCCTCGCGCATGAATCTGTGCAGCGGGAACAACCTCGGACCACCAGGGGCCGAGAAAACCACAGTCTCATGGGGCCGGACACTCAGGGTCAGGGGAAAATCCAATATATATCTGGTGATATCTCGGGTGCTATTAGAGATAGCGCAATAAACCAAAGTGAATTATCTGCAGGAGGCCCTGGCGCATGAATCTCTGCAGCGGGAACGACCTCGGATCACCAGGGGCCGAGAAAACTACCGTCTCATGGGGCCGGATACTCAGGGTCAGTGAAAAATCCAATATATATCTGCTGATATCTCGGGTGCTATTACAGATAGAGCAATAAATCAAAGTGCATTGTCTGTAGGAGGCCCTCGCGCATGAATCTGTGCAGCGGGAACAACCTCGGACCACCAGGGGCCGAGAAAAACACAGTCTCATGGGGCCGGACACTCAGGGTCAGGGGAAAATCCAATATATATCTGGTGATATCTCGGGTGCTATTAGAGATAGCGCAATAAACCAAAGTGAATTATCTGCAGGAGGCCCTGGCGCATGAATCTGTGCAGCGGGAACGACCTCGGATCACCAGGGGCCGAGAAAACTACCGTCTCATGGGGCCGGATACTCAGGGTCAAGGGAAAATCCAATATAGATCTGGTGATATCTCGGGTTCTATTACAGATAGCGCAATAAATCAAAGTGCATTGTCTGTAGGAGGCCCTGGCGCATGAATCTGTGCAGCGGGAACGACCTCGGACCACCAGGGGCCGAGAAAACCACAGTCTCATGGGGCCGGACACTCAGGGTCAGGGAAAAATCCAATATATATCTGGTGATATCTCGGGCGCTATTAGAGATAGCGCAATAAACCAAAGTGAATTATCTGCAGGAGGCCCTGGCGCATGAATCTGTGCAGCGGGAACGACCTCGGACCACCAGGGGCCGAGAAAACCACCGTCTCATGGGGCCGGACACTCAGGGTCAGGGAAAAATCCAATATATATCTGGTGATATCTCGGGTGCTATTAGAGATAGCGCAATAAACCAAAGTGAGTTATCTGCAGGAGGCCCTGGCGCCTGAAGCTGTGCAGCGGGAACGACCTCGGACCACCAGGGGCCGAGAAAACCACCGTCTCAATGGGGCCGGACACTCTGGGTCAGGGAAAAATCCAATATATATGTGGTGATATCTCGGGTGCTATTACAGATAAGGCAATAAATCAAAGTGCATTGTCTGTAGGAGGCCCTGGCGCATGAATCTGTGCAGCGGGGACGTCCTCGGACCGCCAGGGGCCGAGACAACGACCGTCTCATGGGGCCGGACACTCAGGGTCAGGGTAAAATCCAATATATATCTGGTGATATGTCGGGTGCTATTACAGATAGCGCAATAAATCTAAGTGCATTGTCTGTAGGAGGTCCTGGCGCATGAATCTGTGCAGCGGGAACGACCTCGGACCACCAGGGGCCGAGAAAAGCACAGTCTCATGGGGCCGGACACTCAGGGTCAGTGAAAAATCCAATATATATCTGGTGATATCTCGGGTGCTATTACACATAGCGCAATAAATCAAAGTGCATTGTGTGTAGGAGACCCTGGCGCATGAACCTGTGCAGCGGGAACGACCTCGGACCACCAGGGGCCGAGAAAACGACCGTCTCATGGGGCCGGACGCTCAGGGTCAGTGAAAAATCCAATATATATCTGGTGATATCTCGGGTGCTATTACAGATAGCGCAATAAATCAAAGTGCATTGTCTGTAGGAGGCCCTGGCGCATGAATCTGTGAAGCGGCAACGACCTCTGACCACCAGGGGCCGAGAAAACCACAGTCTCATGGGGCCGGACACTCAGGGTCAGGGGAAAATCCAGTATATATCTGGTGATATCACGGGTGCTATTACAGATAGCGCAATAAACCAAAGTGAATTATCTGCAGGAGGCCCTGGCGCATGAATCTGTGCAGCGGGAACGACCTCGGACCACCAGGGTCCGAGAAAACCACAGTCTCATGGGGCCGGACACTCAGGGTCAGGGAAAATCCAATATATATCTGGTGATATCTCGGGTGCTATTAGAGATAGCGCAATAAATCAAAGTGCATTGTCTGTAGGAGGCCCTGGCGCATGAATCTGTACAGCGGGAACGACCTCGGAACACCAGGGACCGAGAAAACCACCGTCTCATGGGGCCGGACTCTCAGGGTCAGTGAAAAATCCAATATATATGTGGTGATATCTCGGGTGCTATTAGAGATAGCGCAATAAACCAAAGTGAATTATCTGCAGGAGGCCCTGGCGCATGAATCTATGCAGCGGGAACGACCTCGGATCACCAGGGGCCGAGAAAACTACCGTCTCATGGGGCCGGATACTCAGGGTCAGTGAAAAATCCAATATATATCTGCTGATATCTCGGGTGCTATTACAGATAGCGCAATAAATCAAAGTGCATTGTCTGTAGGAGGCCCTGGCGCATGAATCTGTGCAGCGGGAACGACCTCGGACCACCAGGGGCCGAGAAAACCACAGTCTCATGGGGCCGGACACTCAGGGTCAGGGGAAAATCCAATATATATCTGGTGATAACTCGGGTGCTATTAGAGATAGCGCAATAAACCAAAGTGAATTATCTGCAGGAGGCCCTGGCGCATGATTCTGTGCAGCGGGAACGAACTCGGACCACCAGGGGCCGAGAAAACTACCGTCTCATGGGGCCGGTCACTCAGGGTCAGTGAAAAATCCAATATATATCTGCTGATATCTCGGGTGCTATTAGAGATAGCGCAATAAACCAAAGTGAGTTATCTGCAGGAGGCCCTGGCGCATGAATCTGTGCAGCGGGAACGACCTCGGACCACCAGGGGCCGAGAAAACCACAGTCTCATGGGGCCGAACACTCAGGGTCAGGGGAAAATCCAATATATATCTGGTGATATCTCGGGTGCTATCAGAGATAGCGCAATAAACCAACGTGAATTATCTGCAGGAGGCCCTGGCGCATGAATGTGTGCAGCGGGAACGACCTCGGACCACCAGGGGCCGAGAAATCGACCGTCTCATGGGGCCGGACACTCAGGGTCAGTGAAAAATCCAATATATATCTGCTGATATCTCGGGTGCTATTAGAGATAGCGTAATAAATCAGAGTGCATTGTCTGTAGGAGGCCCTGGCGCATGAATCTGTGCAGCGGGAACGACCTCGGACCACCAGGGGCCGAGAAAACGACCGTCTCATGGGGCCGGACGCTCAGGGTCAGTGAAAAATCCAATATATATCTGCTGATATCTCGGGTGCTATTACAGATAGCGCAATAAATCAAAGTGCATTGTCTGTAGGAGGCCCTGGCGCATGAATCTGTGCAGCGGGAACGACCTCGGACCACCAGGGGCCGAGAAAACCACAGTCTCATGGGGCCGGACACTCAGGGTCAGGGAAAATCCAATATATATCTGGTGATATCTCGGGTGCTATTAGAGATAGCGCAATAAATCAAAGTGCATTGTCTGTAGGAGGCCCTGGCGCATGAATCTGTACAGCGGGAACGACCTCGGAACACCAGGGACCGAGAAAACCACCGTCTCATGGGGCCGGACTCTCAGGGTCAGTGAAAAATCCAATATATATGTGGTGATATCTCGGGTGCTATTACAGATAGCGCAATAAATCAAAGTGCATTGTCTGTAGGAGGCCCTCGCGCATGAATCTGTGCAGCGGGAACAACCTCGGACCACCAGGGGCCGAGAAAACCACAGTCTCATGGGGCCGGACACTCAGGGTCAGGGGAAAATCCAATATATATCTGGTGATATCTCGGGTGCTATTAGAGATAGCGCAATAAACCAAAGTGAATTATCTGCAGGAGGCCCTGGCGCATGAATCTCTGCAGCGGGAACGACCTCGGATCACCAGGGGCCGAGAAAACTACCGTCTCATGGGGCCGGATACTCAGGGTCAGTGAAAAATCCAATATATATCTGCTGATATCTCGGGTGCTATTACAGATAGCGCAATAAATCAAAGTGCATTGTCTGTAGGAGGCCCTGGCGCATGATTCTGTGCAGCGGGAACGACCTCGGACCACCAGGGGCCGAGAAAACTACCGTCTCATGGGGCCGGTCACTCAGGGTCAGTGAAAAATCCAATACATATCTGCTGATATCTCGGGTGCTATTAGAGATAGCGCAATAAACCAAAGTGAATTATCTGCAGGAGGCCCTGGCGCATGAATCTGTGCAGCGGGAACGACCTCGGACCACCAGGGGCCGAAAAAACCACAGTCTCATGGGGCCGGACACTCAGGGTCAGGGGAATATCCAATATATATCTGGTGATATCTCGGGTGCTATTAGAGATAGCGCAATAAATCAATGTGCATTGTCTGTAGGAGGCCCTGGCGCATGAATCTGTGCAGCGGGAACGACCTCGGAACACCAGGGACCGAGAAAACAACCGTCTCATGGGGCCGGACACTCAGGGTCAGTGAAAAATCCAATATATATGTGGTGATATCTCGGGTGCTATTACAGATAGAGCAATAAATCAAAGTGCATTGTCTGTAGGAGGCCCTCGCGCATGAATCTGTGCAGCGGGAACAACCTCGGACCACCAGGGGCCGAGAAAAACACAGTCTCATGGGGCCGGACACTCAGGGTCAGGGGAAAATCCAATATATATCTGGTGATATCTCGGGTGCTATTAGAGATAGCGCAATAAACCAAAGTGAATTATCTGCAGGAGGCCCTGGCGCATGAATCTGTGCAGCGGGAACGACCTCGGATCACCAGGGGCCGAGAAAACTACCGTCTCATGGGGCCGGATACTCAGGGTCAAGGGAAAATCCAATATAGATCTGGTGATATCTCGGGTTCTATTACAGATAGCGCAATAAATCAAAGTGCATTGTCTGTAGGAGGCCCTGGCGCATGAATCTGTGCAGCGGGAACGACCTCGGACCACCAGGGGCCGAGAAAACCACAGTCTCATGGGGCCGGACACTCAGGGTCAGGGAAAAATCCAATATATATCTGGTGATATCTCGGGCGCTATTAGAGATAGCGCAATAAACCAAAGTGAATTATCTGCAGGAGGCCCTGGCGCATGAATCTGTGCAGCGGGAACGACCTCGGACCACCAGGGGCCGAGAAAACCACCGTCTCATGGGGCCGGACACTCAGGGTCAGGGAAAAATCCAATATATATCTGGTGATATCTCGGGTGCTATTAGAGATAGCGCAATAAACCAAAGTGAGTTATCTGCAGGAGGCCCTGGCGCCTGAAGCTGTGCAGCGGGAACGACCTCGGACCACCAGGGGCCGAGAAAACCACCGTCTCAATGGGGCCGGACACTCTGGGTCAGGGAAAAATCCAATATATATGTGGTGATATCTCGGGTGCTATTACAGATAAGGCAATAAATCAAAGTGCATTGTCTGTAGGAGGCCCTGGCGCATGAATCTGTGCAGCGGGGACGTCCTCGGACCGCCAGGGGCCGAGACAACGACCGTCTCATGGGGCCGGACACTCAGGGTCAGGGTAAAATCCAATATATATCTGGTGATATGTCGGGTGCTATTACAGATAGCGCAATAAATCTAAGTGCATTGTCTGTAGGAGGTCCTGGCGCATGAATCTGTGCAGCGGGAACGACCTCGGACCACCAGGGGCCGAGAAAAGCACAGTCTCATGGGGCCGGACACTCAGGGTCAGTGAAAAATCCAATATATATCTGGTGATATCTCGGGTGCTATTACACATAGCGCAATAAATCAAAGTGCATTGTGTGTAGGAGACCCTGGCGCATGAACCTGTGCAGCGGGAACGACCTCGGACCACCAGGGGCCGAGAAAACCACCGTCTCATGGGGCCGGACGCTCAGGGTCAGTGAAAAATCCAATATATATCTGGTGATATCTCGGGTGCTATTACAGATAGCGCAATAAATCAAAGTGCATTGTCTGTAGGAGGCCCTGGCGCATGAATCTGTGAAGCGGCAACGACCTCTGACCACCAGGGGCCGAGAAAACCACAGTCTCATGGGGCCGGACACTCAGGGTCAGGGGAAAATCCAGTATATATCTGGTGATATCACGGGTGCTATTAGAGATAGCGCAATAAACCAAAGTGAATTATCTGCAGGAGGCCCTGGCGCATGAATCTGTGAAGCGGGAACGACCTCGGACCACCAGGGGCCGAAAAAACCACAGTCTCATGGGGCCGGATACTCAGGGTCAGGGGAAAATCCAATAAAGATCTGGTGATATCTCGGGTGCTATTACAGATAGCACAATAAATCAAAGTGCATTGTCTGTAGGAGGCCCTGGCGCATGAATCTGTGCAGCGGGAACGACCTCGGACCACCAGGGGCCGAGACAACCACCGTCTCATGGGGCCGGACACTCAGGGTCAGGGAAAAATCAAAAATATATCTGGTGATATCTCGGGTGCTATTACAGACAGCGCAATAAATCAAAGTGCATTGTCTGTAGGAGGCCCTGGCGCATGAATCTGTGAAGCGGCAACGACCTCGGACCACCAGGGATAAGAAAACCACAGTCTCATGGGGCCGGACACTCAGGGTCAGGGGAAAATCCAATATATATCTGGTGATATCTCGGGTGCTATTAGAGATAGCGCAATAAATCAAAGTGCATTGTCTGCAGGAGGCCCTGGCGCATGAATCTGTGCAGCGGGAACGACCTCGGAACACCAGGGGCCGAGAAAACCACCGTCTCATGGGGCCGGACACTCAGGGTCAGTGAAAAATCCAATATATATCTGGTGATATCTCGGGTGCTATTACAGATAGCGCAATAAATCAAAGTGCATCGTCTGTAGGAGGCCCTGGCGCATGAATCTGTGCAGCGGGAACGACCTCGGACCACCAGGGTCCGAGAAAACCACAGTCTCATGGGGCCGGACACTCAGGGTCAGGGAAAAATCCATTATATATCTGGTGATATATCGGGTGTCATTAGAGATAGCTCGATAAATCAAAGTGCATTGTCTGCAGGAGGCCCTGACGCATGAATCTGTGCAGCGGGAACGACCTCGGACCACCAGGGGCCGAGAAAACCACAGTCTCATGGGGCCGAGAACTCAGGGTCAGGCAAAAATCCAATATATATCTGGTGATATCTCGGGTGCAATTACACGTAGCGCATTAAACCAACGCGCATTGTCTGTAGGAGGCCATGGCGCATGAATCTGTGCAGCGGGAACGACCTCGGACCACCTGGGGCCGATAAAACCACCGTCTCATGGGGCCGGACACTCAGGGTCAGGGGAAAATCCAATATATATCTGGTGATATCTCGGGTGCTATTACAGATAGCGCAATAAATCAAAGTGCATTGTCTGTAGGAGGCCCTGGCGCATGAATCTGTGCAGCGGGAACGACCTCGGACCACCAGGGGCCGAGAAGACCGCAGTCTCATGGGGACGGACTCTCAGGGTCAGGGAAAAATCCAATATATATCTGGTGATATTTCGGGCGCTATTAGAGATAGCGCAATAAACCAAAGTGAATTATCTGCAGGAGGCCCTGGCGCATGAATCTGTGCAGCGGGAACGACCTCGGGCCACCAGGGGCTGAGAAAACGACCGTCTCATGGGGCCGGACACTCAGGGTCAGTGAAAAATCCAATATATATCTGGTGATATCTCGGCTGCTATTACAGATAGCGGAATAAATCAAAGTGCATTGTCTGTAGGAGGCCCTGGCGCATGAATCTGTGCAGCGGGAACGACCTCGGACCACCAGGGGCCGAGAAAACCACAGTCTCATGGGGCCGGACACTCAGGGTCAGGGGAAAATCCAGTATATATCTGGTGATATCTCGGGTGCTATTAGAGATAGCGCAATAAACCAAAGTGAATTATCTGCAGGAGGCCCTGGCGCATGAATCTGTGCAGCGGGAACGACCTCGGGCCACCAGGGGCTGAGAAAACGACCGTCTCATGGGGCCGGACACTCAGGGTCAGTGAAAAATCCAATATATATCTGGTGATATCTCGGCTGCTATTACAGATAGCGGAATAAATCAAAGTGCATTGCCTGTAGGAGGCCCTGGCGCATGAATCTGTGCAGCGGGAACGACCTCGGACCACCAGGGGCCGAGAAAACCACAGTCTCATGGGGCCGGACACTCAGGGTCAGGGGAAAATCCAGTATATATCTGGTGATATCTCGGGTGCTATTAGAGATAGCGCAATAAGCCAAAGTGAATTATCTGCAGGAGGCCCTGGCGCATGAATCTGTGCAGCGGGAACGTCCTCGGACCTCCAGGGGCCGAGACAACCACCGTCTCAAGGGGCCGGACACTCAGGGTCAGGGTAAAATCCAATATGTATCTGGTGATATCTCGGGTGCTATTACAGATAGCGCAATAAATCAAAGTGCATTATCTGTAGGTGGCCCTGTCGCATGAATCTGTGCAGCGGGAACGACCTCGGACCACCAGGGGCCGAAAAAACCACAGTCTCATGGGGCCGGACTCTCACGGTCAGGGTAAAATCCAATATATATCTGGTGATATCTCGGGTGCTATTAGAGATAGCGCGATAAATCAAAGTGAATTATCTGCAGGAGGCCCTGGCGCATGCATCTGTGGCAGCGGGAACGACCTCGGATCACCAGGGGCCGAGAAAACCACCGTCTCATGGGGCCGGGCACTCAGGGTCTGGGGAAAATCCAATATATATCTGGTGATATCTCGGGTGCTATTAGAGATAGCGTAATAAACCAAAGTGCATTGTCTGTAGGAGGCCCTGGCGCATGAATCTGTGCAGCGGGAACGACCTCGGACCACCAGGGGCCGAGAAAACTACAGTCTCATGCGGCCGGACACTCAGGGTCTGGGGAAAATCCAATATATATCTGGTGATATCTCGGGTCCTATTACAGATAGCGAAATAAATCAAAGTGCATTGTCTGTAGGAGGCCCTGGCGCATGAATCTGTGCAGCGGGAACGACCTCGGACCACCAGGGGCCGAGGAAACCACAGTCTCATGGGGCCGGACACTCAGGGTCAGGGAAAAATCCAATATATATCTGGTGATATCTCGGGTGCTATTACAGATAGAGCAATAAATCAAAGTGCATTGTCTGTAGGAGGCCCTGGCGCATGAATCTCTGCAGCGGGAACAACCTCGGACCACCAGGGGCCGAGAAAACCACCGTCTCATGGGGCCGGACACTCAGGGTCAGGGAAAAATGCTATATATATCTGGTGATATGTCGGGTGCTATTACAGATAGCGCAATAAATCAAAGTGCATTGTCTGGAGGAGGCCCTGGCGCATGTATCTGGGCAGCGGGAACGACCTCGAACCACCAGGGGCCGAGAAAACCACAGTCTCATGGGGCCGGACACTCAGGGTCAGGGGAAAATCCAATATATATCTGGTGATATCTCGGGTGCTATTAGATACAGCGCAATAAACCAAAGTGAATTATCTGCAGGAGGCCCTGGCGCATGAATCTGGGCAGCGGGAACGACCTCGGACCACCAGGGGCCGAGAAAACCACAGTCTAATGGGGCCGGACACTCAGGGTCAGGGGAAAATCCAATATATATCTGGTGATATCTCGGGTGCTATTAGAGATAGCGCAATAAACCAAAGTGAATTATCTGCAGGAGGCCCTGCCGCATGCATCTGTGCAGCGGGAACGACCTCGGAACACCAGGGGCCGAGAAAACCACCGTCTCATGGGGCAGGACACTCAGGGTCAGTGAAAAATCCAATATATATCTGCTGATATCTCGGGTGCTGTTACAGATAGCGCAATAAATCAAATTGCATTGTCTGTAGGAGACCCTGGCGCATGAACCTGTGCAGCGGGAACGTTCTCGGACCTCCAGGGACCGAGAAAACCACAGTCTCATGGGGCCGGACACTCAAGGTCAGGGGAAAATCCAATATATATGTGGTGATATCTCGGGTGCTATTACAGATAGCGCAATAAATCAAAGTGCATTGTCTGTAGGAGACCCTGGCGCATGAACCTGTCCAGCGGGAACGACCTCGGACCACCAGGGGCCGAGAAAACCACCGTCTCATGGGGCCGGACACTCTGGGTCAGCGAAAAATCCTATATATATCTGGTGATATCTCGGGTGCTATTACAGATAGCGCAATAAATCAAAGTGCATTGTCTGTAGGAGGCCCTGGCGCATGACTCTGTGCAGCGGGAACGACCTCGGACCACCAGGGGCCGAGAAAACTACAGTCTCATGCGGCCGGACACTCAGGGTCTGGGGAAAATCCAATATATATCTGGTGATATCTCGGGTTATATTACAGATAGCACAATAAATCAAAGTGCATTGTCTGTAGGAGGCCCTGGCGCATGAATCTGTGCAGAGGGAACGACCTCGGACCACCAGGGGCCGAGAAAACCACAGTCTCATGGCGCCGGACACTCAGGGTCAGGGGAAAATCCAATATATATCTGGTGATATCTCGGGTGCTATTACAGATAGCGCAATAAATCAAAGTGAATTATCTGCAGGAGGCCCTGGCGCATGAATCTGTGCAGCGGGAACGACCTCGGACCACCAGGGGCCGAGAAAACCACAGTCTCATGGAGCCGGACACTCAGGGTCAGGGGAAAATCCAATATATATCTGGTGATATCTCGGGTGCTATTACAGATAGCGCAATAAACCAAAGTGAATTATCTGCAGGAGGCCCTGGCGCATGAATCTGTGCAGCGGGAACGACCTCGGACCACCAGGGGCCGAGAAAACCACAGTCTCATGGAGCCGGACACTCAGGGTCAGGGGAAAATCCAATATATATCTGGTGATATCTCGGGTGCTATTACAGATAGCGCAATAAATCAAAGTGAATTATCTGCAGGAGGCCCTGGCGCATGAATCTGTGCAGCGGGAACGACCTCGGACCACCAGGGGCCGAGAAAACCACAGTCACATGGGGCCGGTCACTCAGGGTCAGCGGAAAATCCAATATATATCTGGTGATATCTCGGGTGCTATTAGATACAGCGCAATAAACCAAATTGAATTATCTGCAGGAGGCCCTGGCGCATGAATCTGGGCAGCGGGAACGACCTCGGACCACCAGGGGCCGAGAAAACCACAGTCTAGTGGGGCCGGACACTCAAGGTCAGGGGAAAATCCAATATATATATCAGGTGATATCTCGGGTGCTATTAGATACAGCGCAATAAACCAAAGTGTATTATCTGCAAGAGACCCTGGCGCATGCATCTGTGCAGCGGGAACGACCTCGGACCACCAGGGGCCGAGAAAACTAAAGTCTCATGGGGCCGGACACTCAGGGTCTGGGGAAAATCCATTATATATCTGGTGATATGTCGGGTGCTATTACAGATAGCGCAATAAATCAAAGTGCATTGTCTGTAGGAGGCCCTGGCGCATGAATCTGTGCAGCGGGAACGACCTCGGACCACCAGGGGCCGAGAAGACCGCAGTCTCATGGGGACGGACTCTCAGGGTCAGGGAAAAATCCAATATATATCTGGTGATATTTCGGGCGCTATTAGAGATAGCGCAATAAACCAAAGTGAATTATCTGCAGGAGGCCCTGGCGCATGAATCTGTGCAGCGGGAACGACCTCGGGCCACCAGGGGCTGAGAAAACGACCGTCTCATGGGGCCGGACACTCAGGGTCAGTGAAAAATCCAATATATATCTGGTGATATCTCGGCTGCTATTACAGATAGCGGAATAAATCAAAGTGCATTGTCTGTAGGAGGCCCTGGCGCATGAATCTGTGCAGCGGGAACGACCTCGGACCACCAGGGGCCGAGAAAACCACAGTCTCATGGGGCCGGACACTCAGGGTCAGGGGAAAATCCAGTATATATCTGGTGATATCTCGGGTGCTATTAGAGATAGCGCAATAAACCAAAGTGAATTATCTGCAGGAGGCCCTGGCGCATGAATCTGTGCAGCGGGAACGACCTCGGGCCACCAGGGGCTGAGAAAACGACCGTCTCATGGGGCCGGACACTCAGGGTCAGTGAAAAATCCAATATATATCTGGTGATATCTCGGCTGCTATTACAGATAGCGGAATAAATCAAAGTGCATTGTCTGTAGGAGGCCCTGGCGCATGAATCTGTGCAGCGGGAACGACCTCGGACCACCAGGGGCCGAGAAAACCACAGTCTCATGGGGCCGGACACTCAGGGTCAGGGGAAAATCCAGTATATATCTGGTGATATCTCGGGTGCTATTAGAGATAGCGCAATAAGCCAAAGTGAATTATCTGCAGGAGGCCCTGGCGCATGAATCTGTGCAGCGGGAACGTCCTCGGACCTCCAGGGGCCGAGACAACCACCGTCTCAAGGGGCCGGACACTCAGGGTCAGTGAAAAATCCAATATATATCTGCTGATATCTCGGGTGCTATTAGAGATAGCGCAATAAACCAAAGTGAGTTATCTGCAGGAGGCCCTGGCGCATGAATCTGTGCAGCGGGAACGACCTCGGACCACCAGGGGCCGAGAAAACCACAGTCTCATGGGGCCGAACACTCAGGGTCAGGGGAAAATCCAATATATATCTGGTGATATCTCGGGTGCTATCAGAGATAGCGCAATAAACCAACGTGAATTATCTGCAGGAGGCCCTGGCGCATGAATGTGTGCAGCGGGAACGACCTCGGACCACCAGGGGCCGAGAAATCGACCGTCTCATGGGGCCGGACACTCAGGGTCAGTGAAAAATCCAATATATATCTGCTGATATCTCGGGTGCTATTAGAGATAGCGTAATAAATCAGAGTGCATTGTCTGTAGGAGGCCCTGGCGCATGAATCTGTGCAGCGGGAACGACCTCGGACCACCAGGGGCCGAGAAAACGACCGTCTCATGGGGCCGGACGCTCAGGGTCAGTGAAAAATCCAATATATATCTGCTGATATCTCGGGTGCTATTACAGATAGCGCAATAAATCAAAGTGCATTGTCTGTAGGAGGCCCTGGCGCATGAATCTGTGCAGCGGGAACGACCTCGGACCACCAGGGGCCGAGAAAACCACAGTCTCATGGGGCCGGACACTCAGGGTCAGGGAAAATCCAATATATATCTGGTGATATCTCGGGTGCTATTAGAGATAGCGCAATAAATCAAAGTGCATTGTCTGTAGGAGGCCCTGGCGCATGAATCTGTACAGCGGGAACGACCTCGGAACACCAGGGACCGAGAAAACCACCGTCTCATGGGGCCGGACTCTCAGGGTCAGTGAAAAATCCAATATATATGTGGTGATATCTCGGGTGCTATTACAGATAGCGCAATAAATCAAAGTGCATTGTCTGTAGGAGGCCCTCGCGCATGAATCTGTGCAGCGGGAACAACCTCGGACCACCAGGGGCCGAGAAAACCACAGTCCCATGGGGCCGGACACTCAGGGTCAGGGGAAAATCCAATATATATCTGGTGATATCTCGGGTGCTATTAGAGATAGCGCAATAAACCAAAGTGAATTATCTGCAGGAGGCCCTGGCGCATGAATCTCTGCAGCGGGAACGACCTCGGATCACCAGGGGCCGAGAAAACTACCGTCTCATGGGGCCGGATACTCAGGGTCAGTGAAAAATCCAATATATATCTGCTGATATCTCGGGTGCTATTACAGATAGCGCAATAAATCAAAGTGCATTGTCTGTAGGAGGCCCTGGCGCATGATTCTGTGCAGCGGGAACGACCTCGGACCACCAGGGGCCGAGAAAACTACCGTCTCATGGGGCCGGTCACTCAGGGTCAGTGAAAAATCCAATACATATCTGCTGATATCTCGGGTGCTATTAGAGATAGCGCAATAAACCAAAGTGAATTATCTGCAGGAGGCCCTGGCGCATGAATCTGTGCAGCGGGAACGACCTCGGACCACCAGGGGCCGAAAAAACCACAGTCTCATGGGGCCGGACACTCAGGGTCAGGGGAATATCCAATATATATCTGGTGATATCTCGGGTGCTATTAGAGATAGCGCAATAAATCAATGTGCATTGTCTGTAGGAGGCCCTGGCGCATGAATCTGTGCAGCGGGAACGACCTCGGAACACCAGGGACCGAGAAAACAACCGTCTCATGGGGCCGGACACTCAGGGTCAGTGAAAAATCCAATATATATGTGGTGATATCTCGGGTGCTATTACAGATAGAGCAATAAATCAAAGTGCATTGTCTGTAGGAGGCCCTCGCGCATGAATCTGTGCAGCGGGAACAACCTCGGACCACCAGGGGCCGAGAAAAACACAGTCTCATGGGGCCGGACACTCAGGGTCAGGGGAAAATCCAATATATATCTGGTGATATCTCGGGTGCTATTAGAGATAGCGCAATAAACCAAAGTGAATTATCTGCAGGAGGCCCTGGCGCATGAATCTGTGCAGCGGGAACGACCTCGGATCACCAGGGGCCGAGAAAACTACCGTCTCATGGGGCCGGATACTCAGGGTCAAGGGAAAATCCAATATAGATCTGGTGATATCTCGGGTTCTATTACAGATAGCGCAATAAATCAAAGTGCATTGTCTGTAGGAGGCCCTGGCGCATGAATCTGTGCAGCGGGAACGACCTCGGACCACCAGGGGCCGAGAAAACCACAGTCTCATGGGGCCGGACACTCAGGGTCAGGGAAAAATCCAATATATATCTGGTGATATCTCGGGCGCTATTAGAGATAGCGCAATAAACCAAAGTGAATTATCTGCAGGAGGCCCTGGCGCATGAATCTGTGCAGCGGGAACGACCTCGGACCACCAGGGGCCGAGAAAACCACCGTCTCATGGGGCCGGACACTCAGGGTCAGGGAAAAATCCAATATATATCTGGTGATATCTCGGGTGCTATTAGAGATAGCGCAATAAACCAAAGTGAGTTATCTGCAGGAGGCCCTGGCGCCTGAAGCTGTGCAGCGGGAACGACCTCGGACCACCAGGGGCCGAGAAAACCACCGTCTCAATGGGGCCGGACACTCTGGGTCAGGGAAAAATCCAATATATATGTGGTGATATCTCGGGTGCTATTACAGATAAGGCAATAAATCAAAGTGCATTGTCTGTAGGAGGCCCTGGCGCATGAATCTGTGCAGCGGGGACGTCCTCGGACCGCCAGGGGCCGAGACAACGACCGTCTCATGGGGCCGGACACTCAGGGTCAGGGTAAAATCCAATATATATCTGGTGATATGTCGGGTGCTATTACAGATAGCGCAATAAATCTAAGTGCATTGTCTGTAGGAGGTCCTGGCGCATGAATCTGTGCAGCGGGAACGACCTCGGACCACCAGGGGCCGAGAAAAGCACAGTCTCATGGGGCCGGACACTCAGGGTCAGTGAAAAATCCAATATATATCTGGTGATATCTCGGGTGCTATTACACATAGCGCAATAAATCAAAGTGCATTGTGTGTAGGAGACCCTGGCGCATGAACCTGTGCAGCGGGAACGACCTCGGACCACCAGGGGCCGAGAAAACGACCGTCTCATGGGGCCGGACGCTCAGGGTCAGTGAAAAATCCAATATATATCTGGTGATATCTCGGGTGCTATTACAGATAGCGCAATAAATCAAAGTGCATTGTCTGTAGGAGGCCCTGGCGCATGAATCTGTGAAGCGGCAACGACCTCTGACCACCAGGGGCCGAGAAAACCACAGTCTCATGGGGCCGGACACTCAGGGTCAGGGGAAAATCCAGTATATATCTGGTGATATCACGGGTGCTATTAGAGATAGCGCAATAAACCAAAGTGAATTATCTGCAGGAGGCCCTGGCGCATGAATCTGTGAAGCGGGAACGACCTCGGACCACCAGGGGCCGAAAAAACCACAGTCTCATGGGGCCGGATACTCAGGGTCAGGGGAAAATCCAATAAAGATCTGGTGATATCTCGGGTGCTATTACAGATAGCACAATAAATCAAAGTGCATTGTCTGTAGGAGGCCCTGGCGCATGAATCTGTGCAGCGGGAACGACCTCGGACCACCAGGGGCCGAGACAACCACCGTCTCATGGGGCCGGACACTCAGGGTCAGGGAAAAATCAAAAATATATCTGGTGATATCTCGGGTGCTATTACAGACAGCGCAATAAATCAAAGTGCATTGTCTGTAGGAGGCCCTGGCGCATGAATCTGTGAAGCGGCAACGACCTCGGACCACCAGGGATAAGAAAACCACAGTCTCATGGGGCCGGACACTCAGGGTCAGGGGAAAATCCAATATATATCTGGTGATATCTCGGGTGCTATTAGAGATAGCGCAATAAATCAAAGTGCATTGTCTGCAGGAGGCCCTGGCGCATGAATCTGTGCAGCGGGAACGACCTCGGAACACCAGGGGCCGAGAAAACCACCGTCTCATGGGGCCGGACACTCAGGGTCAGTGAAAAATCCAATATATATCTGGTGATATCTCGGGTGCTATTACAGATAGCGCAATAAATCAAAGTGCATCGTCTGTAGGAGGCCCTGGCGCATGAATCTGTGCAGCGGGAACGACCTCGGACCACCAGGGTCCGAGAAAACCACAGTCTCATGGGGCCGGACACTCAGGGTCAGGGAAAAATCCATTATATATCTGGTGATATATCGGGTGTCATTAGAGATAGCTCGATAAATCAAAGTGCATTGTCTGCAGGAGGCCCTGACGCATGAATCTGTGCAGCGGGAACGACCTCGGACCACCAGGGGCCGAGAAAACCACAGTCTCATGGGGCCGAGAACTCAGGGTCAGGCAAAAATCCAATATATATCTGGTGATATCTCGGGTGCAATTACACGTAGCGCATTAAACCAACGCGCATTGTCTGTAGGAGGCCATGGCGCATGAATCTGTGCAGCGGGAACGACCTCGGACCACCTGGGGCCGATAAAACCACCGTCTCATGGGGCCGGACACTCAGGGTCAGGGGAAAATCCAATATATATCTGGTGATATCTCGGGTGCTATTACAGATAGCGCAATAAATCAAAGTGCATTGTCTGTAGGAGGCCCTGGCGCATGAATCTGTGCAGCGGGAACGACCTCGGACCACCAGGGGCCGAGAAGACCGCAGTCTCATGGGGACGGACTCTCAGGGTCAGGGAAAAATCCAATATATATCTGGTGATATTTCGGGCGCTATTAGAGATAGCGCAATAAACCAAAGTGAATTATCTGCAGGAGGCCCTGGCGCATGAATCTGTGCAGCGGGAACGACCTCGGGCCACCAGGGGCTGAGAAAACGACCGTCTCATGGGGCCGGACACTCAGGGTCAGTGAAAAATCCAATATATATCTGGTGATATCTCGGCTGCTATTACAGATAGCGGAATAAATCAAAGTGCATTGTCTGTAGGAGGCCCTGGCGCATGAATCTGTGCAGCGGGAACGACCTCGGACCACCAGGGGCCGAGAAAACCACAGTCTCATGGGGCCGGACACTCAGGGTCAGGGGAAAATCCAGTATATATCTGGTGATATCTCGGGTGCTATTAGAGATAGCGCAATAAACCAAAGTGAATTATCTGCAGGAGGCCCTGGCGCATGAATCTGTGCAGCGGGAACGACCTCGGGCCACCAGGGGCTGAGAAAACGACCGTCTCATGGGGCCGGACACTCAGGGTCAGTGAAAAATCCAATATATATCTGGTGATATCTCGGCTGCTATTACAGATAGCGGAATAAATCAAAGTGCATTGCCTGTAGGAGGCCCTGGCGCATGAATCTGTGCAGCGGGAACGACCTCGGACCACCAGGGGCCGAGAAAACCACAGTCTCATGGGGCCGGACACTCAGGGTCAGGGGAAAATCCAGTATATATCTGGTGATATCTCGGGTGCTATTAGAGATAGCGCAATAAGCCAAAGTGAATTATCTGCAGGAGGCCCTGGCGCATGAATCTGTGCAGCGGGAACGTCCTCGGACCTCCAGGGGCCGAGACAACCACCGTCTCAAGGGGCCGGACACTCAGGGTCAGGGTAAAATCCAATATGTATCTGGTGATATCTCGGGTGCTATTACAGATAGCGCAATAAATCAAAGTGCATTATCTGTAGGTGGCCCTGTCGCATGAATCTGTGCAGCGGGAACGACCTCGGACCACCAGGGGCCGAAAAAACCACAGTCTCATGGGGCCGGACTCTCACGGTCAGGGTAAAATCCAATATATATCTGGTGATATCTCGGGTGCTATTAGAGATAGCGCGATAAATCAAAGTGAATTATCTGCAGGAGGCCCTGGCGCATGCATCTGTGGCAGCGGGAACGACCTCGGATCACCAGGGGCCGAGAAAACCACCGTCTCATGGGGCCGGGCACTCAGGGTCTGGGGAAAATCCAATATATATCTGGTGATATCTCGGGTGCTATTACAGATAGCGAAATAAATCAAAGTGCATTGTCTGTAGGAGGCCCTGGCGCATGAATCTGTGCAGCGGGAACGACCTCGGACCACCAGGGGCCGAGGAAACCACAGTCTCATGGGGCCGGACACTCAGGGTCAGGGAAAAATCCAATATATATCTGGTGATATCTCGGGTGCTATTACAGATAGAGCAATAAATCAAAGTGCATTGTCTGTAGGAGGCCCTGGCGCATGAATCTCTGCAGCGGGAACAACCTCGGACCACCAGGGGCCGAGAAAACCACCGTCTCATGGGGCCGGACACTCAGGGTCAGGGAAAAATGCTATATATATCTGGTGATATGTCGGGTGCTATTACAGATAGCGCAATAAATCAAAGTGCATTGTCTGGAGGAGGCCCTGGCGCATGTATCTGGGCAGCGGGAACGACCTCGAACCACCAGGGGCCGAGAAAACCACAGTCTCATGGGGCCGGACACTCAGGGTCAGGGGAAAATCCAATATATATCTGGTGATATCTCGGGTGCTATTAGATACAGCGCAATAAACCAAAGTGAATTATCTGCAGGAGGCCCTGGCGCATGAATCTGGGCAGCGGGAACGACCTCGGACCACCAGGGGCCGAGAAAACCACAGTCTAATGGGGCCGGACACTCAGGGTCAGGGGAAAATCCAATATATATCTGGTGATATCTCGGGTGCTATTAGAGATAGCGCAATAAACCAAAGTGAATTATCTGCAGGAGGCCCTGCCGCATGCATCTGTGCAGCGGGAACGACCTCGGAACACCAGGGGCCGAGAAAACCACCGTCTCATGGGGCAGGACACTCAGGGTCAGTGAAAAATCCAATATATATCTGCTGATATCTCGGGTGCTGTTACAGATAGCGCAATAAATCAAATTGCATTGTCTGTAGGAGACCCTGGCGCATGAACCTGTGCAGCGGGAACGTTCTCGGACCTCCAGGGACCGAGAAAACCACAGTCTCATGGGGCCGGACACTCAAGGTCAGGGGAAAATCCAATATATATGTGGTGATATCTCGGGTGCTATTACAGATAGCGCAATAAATCAAAGTGCATTGTCTGTAGGAGACCCTGGCGCATGAACCTGTCCAGCGGGAACGACCTCGGACCACCAGGGGCCGAGAAAACCACCGTCTCATGGGGCCGGACACTCTGGGTCAGCGAAAAATCCTATATATATCTGGTGATATCTCGGGTGCTATTACAGATAGCGCAATAAATCAAAGTGCATTGTCTGTAGGAGGCCCTGGCGCATGACTCTGTGCAGCGGGAACGACCTCGGACCACCAGGGGCCGAGAAAACTACAGTCTCATGCGGCCGGACACTCAGGGTCTGGGGAAAATCCAATATATATCTGGTGATATCTCGGGTTATATTACAGATAGCACAATAAATCAAAGTGCATTGTCTGTAGGAGGCCCTGGCGCATGAATCTGTGCAGAGGGAACGACCTCGGACCACCAGGGGCCGAGAAAACCACAGTCTCATGGCGCCGGACACTCAGGGTCAGGGGAAAATCCAATATATATCTGGTGATATCTCGGGTGCTATTACAGATAGCGCAATAAATCAAAGTGAATTATCTGCAGGAGGCCCTGGCGCATGAATCTGTGCAGCGGGAACGACCTCGGACCACCAGGGGCCGAGAAAACCACAGTCTCATGGAGCCGGACACTCAGGGTCAGGGGAAAATCCAATATATATCTGGTGATATCTCGGGTGCTATTACAGATAGCGCAATAAACCAAAGTGAATTATCTGCAGGAGGCCCTGGCGCATGAATCTGTGCAGCGGGAACGACCTCGGACCACCAGGGGCCGAGAAAACCACAGTCTCATGGAGCCGGACACTCAGGGTCAGGGGAAAATCCAATATATATCTGGTGATATCTCGGGTGCTATTACAGATAGCGCAATAAATCAAAGTGAATTATCTGCAGGAGGCCCTGGCGCATGAATCTGTGCAGCGGGAACGACCTCGGACCACCAGGGGCCGAGAAAACCACAGTCACATGGGGCCGGTCACTCAGGGTCAGCGGAAAATCCAATATATATCTGGTGATATCTCGGGTGCTATTAGATACAGCGCAATAAACCAAATTGAATTATCTGCAGGAGGCCCTGGCGCATGAATCTGGGCAGCGGGAACGACCTCGGACCACCAGGGGCCGAGAAAACCACAGTCTAGTGGGGCCGGACACTCAAGGTCAGGGGAAAATCCAATATATATATCAGGTGATATCTCGGGTGCTATTAGATACAGCGCAATAAACCAAAGTGTATTATCTGCAAGAGACCCTGGCGCATGCATCTGTGCAGCGGGAACGACCTCGGACCACCAGGGGCCGAGAAAACTAAAGTCTCATGGGGCCGGACACTCAGGGTCTGGGGAAAATCCATTATATATCTGGTGATATGTCGGGTGCTATTACAGATAGCGCAATAAATCAAAGTGCATTGTCTGTAGGAGGCCCTGGCGCATGAATCTGTGCAGCGGGAACGACCTCGGACCACCAGGGGCCGAGAAGACCGCAGTCTCATGGGGACGGACTCTCAGGGTCAGGGAAAAATCCAATATATCTGGTGATATTTCGGGCGCTATTAGAGATAGCGCAATAAACCAAAGTGAATTATCTGCAGGAGGCCCTGGCGCATGAATCTGTGCAGCGGGAACGACCTCGGGCCACCAGGGGCTGAGAAAACGACCGTCTCATGGGGCCGGACACTCAGGGTCAGTGAAAAATCCAATATATATCTGGTGATATCTCGGCTGCTATTACAGATAGCGGAATAAATCAAAGTGCATTGTCTGTAGGAGGCCCTGGCGCATGAATCTGTGCAGCGGGAACGACCTCGGACCACCAGGGGCCGAGAAAACCACAGTCTCATGGGGCCGGACACTCAGGGTCAGGGGAAAATCCAGTATATATCTGGTGATATCTCGGGTGCTATTAGAGATAGCGCAATAAACCAAAGTGAATTATCTGCAGGAGGCCCTGGCGCATGAATCTGTGCAGCGGGAACGACCTCGGGCCACCAGGGGCTGAGAAAACGACCGTCTCATGGGGCCGGACACTCAGGGTCAGTGAAAAATCCAATATATATCTGGTGATATCTCGGCTGCTATTACAGATAGCGGAATAAATCAAAGTGCATTGTCTGTAGGAGGCCCTGGCGCATGAATCTGTGCAGCGGGAACGACCTCGGACCACCAGGGGCCGAGAAAACCACAGTCTCATGGGGCCGGACACTCAGGGTCAGGGGAAAATCCAGTATATATCTGGTGATATCTCGGGTGCTATTAGAGATAGCGCAATAAGCCAAAGTGAATTATCTGCAGGAGGCCCTGGCGCATGAATCTGTGCAGCGGGAACGTCCTCGGACCTCCAGGGGCCGAGACAACCACCGTCTCAAGGGGCCGGACACTCAGGGTCAGGGTAAAATCCAATATGTATCTGGTGATATCTCGGGTGCTATTACAGATAGCGCAATAAATCAAAGTGCATTATCTGTAGGTGGCCCTGTCGCATGAATCTGTGCAGCGGGAACGACCTCGGACCACCAGGGGCCGAAAAAACCACAGTCTCATGGGGCCGGACTCTCACGGTCAGGGTAAAATCCAATATATATCTGGTGATATCTCGGGTGCTATTAGAGATAGCGCGATAAATCAAAGTGAATTATCTGCAGGAGGCCCTGGCGCATGCATCTGTGGCAGCGGGAACGACCTCGGATCACCAGGGGCCGAGAAAACCACCGTCTCATGGGGCCGGGCACTCAGGGTCTGGGGAAAATCCAATATATATCTGGTGATATCTCGGGTGCTATTAGAGATAGCGTAATAAACCAAAGTGCATTGTCTGTAGGAGGCCCTGGCGCATGAATCTGTGCAGCGGGAACGACCTCGGACCACCAGGGGCCGAGAAAACTACAGTCTCATGCGGCCGGACACTCAGGGTCTGGGGAAAATCCAATATATATCTGGTGATATCTCGGGTCCTATTACAGAGAGCGAAATAAATCAAAGTGCATTGTCTGTAGGAGGCCCTGGCGCATGAATCTGTGCAGCGGGAACGACCTCGGACCACCAGGGGCCGAGGAAACCACAGTCTCATGGGGCCGGACACTCAGGGTCAGGGAAAAATCCAATATATATCTGGTGATATCTCGGGTTATATTACAGATAGCACAATAAATCAAAGTGAATTATCTGCAGGAGGCCCTGGCCCATGCATCTGTGCAGCGGGAACGACCTCGGACCACCAGGGGCCGAGAAAACCACCGTCTCATGGGGCCGGACACTCAGGGTCAGGGAAAAATGCAATATATATCTGGTGATATGTCGGGTGCTATTACAGATAGCACAATAAATCAAAGTGGATTGTCTGGACGAGGCCCTGGCGCATGAATCTGGGCAGCGGGAACGACCTCGGACCACCAGGGGCCGAGAAAACCACAGTCTCATGGGGCCGGACACTCAGGGTCAGGGGAAAATCCAATATATATCTGGTGATATCTCGGGTGCTATTAGAGATAGGGCAATAAACCAAAGTGAATTATCTGCAGCAGGCCCTGGCGCATGAATCTGTGCAACGGGAACGACCTCGCACCACCAGGGGCCGAGAAAACCACAGTCTCATGGGGCCGGACACTCAGGGTCAGGGGAAAATCCAATATATATCTGGTGATATCTCGGGTGCTATTACAGATAGAGCAATAAATCAAAGTGCATTGTCTGTAGGAGGCCCTGGCGCATGAATCTCTGCAGCGGGAACAACCTCGGACCACCAGGGGCCGAGAAAACCACCGTCTCATGGGGCCGGACACTCAGGGTCAGGGAAAAATGCTATATATATCTGGTGATATGTCGGGTGCTATTACAGATAGCGCAATAAATCAAAGTGCATTGTCTGGAGGAGGCCCTGGCGCATGTATCTGGGCAGCGGGAACGACCTCGAACCACCAGGGGCCGAGAAAACCACAGTCTCATGGGGCCGGACACTCAGGGTCAGGGGAAAATCCAATATATATCTGGTGATATCTCGGGTGCTATTAGATACAGCGCAATAAACCAAAGTGAATTATCTGCAGGAGGCCCTGGCGCATGAATCTGGGCAGCGGGAACGACCTCGGACTACCAGGGGCCGAGAAAACCACAGTCTAATGGGGCCGGACACTCAGGGTCAGGGGAAAATCCAATATATATCTGGTGATATCTCGGGTGCTATTAGAGATAGCGCAATAAACCAAAGTGAATTATCTGCAGGAGGCCCTGCCGCATGCATCTGTGCAGCGGGAACGACCTCGGAACACCAGGGGCCGAGAAAACCACCGTCTCATGGGGCAGGACACTCAGGGTCAGTGAAAAATCCAATATATATCTGCTGATATCTCGGGTGCTGTTACAGATAGCGCAATAAATCAAATTGCATTGTCTGTAGGAGACCCTGGCGCATGAACCTGTGCAGCGGGAACGTTCTCGGACCTCCAGGGACCGAGAAAACCACAGTCTCATGGGGCCGGACACTCAAGGTCAGGGGAAAATCCAATATATATGTGGTGATATCTCGGGTGCTATTACAGATAGCGCAATAAATCAAAGTGCATTGTCTGTAGGAGACCCTGGCGCATGAACCTGTCCAGCGGGAACGACCTCGGACCACCAGGGGCCGAGAAAACCACCGTCTCATGGGGCCGGACACTCTGGGTCAGCGAAAAATCCAATATATATCTGGTGATATCTCGGGTGCTATTACAGATAGCGCAATAAATCAAAGTGCATTGTCTGTAGGAGGCCCTGGCGCATGACTCTGTGCAGCGGGAACGACCTCGGACCACCAGGGGCCGAGAAAACTACAGTCTCATGCGGCCGGACACTCAGGGTCTGGGGAAAATCCAATATATATCTGGTGATATCTCGGGTTATATTACAGATAGCACAATAAATCAAAGTGCATTGTCTGTAGGAGGCCCTGGCGCATGAATCTGTGCAGAGGGAACGACCTCGGACCACCAGGGGCCGAGAAAACCACAGTCTCATGGCGCCGGACACTCAGGGTCAGGGGAAAATCCAATATATATCTGGTGATATCTCGGGTGCTATTACAGATAGCGCAATAAATCAAAGTGAATTATCTGCAGGAGGCCCTGGCGCATGAATCTGTGCAGCGGGAACGACCTCGGACCACCAGGGGCCGAGAAAACCACAGTCTCATGGAGCCGGACACTCAGGGTCAGGGGAAAATCCAATATATATCTGGTGATATCTCGGGTGCTATTACAGATAGCGCAATAAACCAAAGTGAATTATCTGCAGGAGGCCCTGGCGCATGAATCTGTGCAGCGGGAACGACCTCGGACCACCAGGGGCCGAGAAAACCACAGTCTCATGGAGCCGGACACTCAGGGTCAGGGGAAAATCCAATATATATCTGGTGATATCTCGGGTGCTATTACAGATAGCGCAATAAATCAAAGTGAATTATCTGCAGGAGGCCCTGGCGCATGAATCTGTGCAGCGGGAACGACCTCGGACCACCAGGGGCCGAGAAAACCACAGTCACATGGGGCCGGTCACTCAGGGTCAGCGGAAAATCCAATATATATCTGGTGATATCTCGGGTGCTATTAGATACAGCGCAATAAACCAAATTGAATTATCTGCAGGAGGCCCTGGCGCATGAATCTGGGCAGCGGGAACGACCTCGGACCACCAGGGGCCGAGAAAACCAGTCTAGTGGGGCCGGACACTCAAGGTCAGGGGAAAATCCAATATATATATCAGGTGATATCTCGGGTGCTATTAGATACAGCGCAATAAACCAAAGTGTATTATCTGCAAGAGACCCTGGCGCATGCATCTGTGCAGCGGGAACGACCTCGGACCACCAGGGGCCGAGAAAACTAAAGTCTCATGGGGCCGGACACTCAGGGTCTGGGGAAAATCCATTATATATCTGGTGATATGTCGGGAGCTATTACAGATAGCACAATAAATCAAAGTTCATTGTCTGGAGGAGGCCCTGGCGCATGAATCTGTGCAGCGGGAACGACCTCGGTCCACCAGGGGCCGAGAAAACCACCGTCTCATGGGGCTGGACACTCAGGGTGAGGGTAATATCCAATATATATCTGGTGATATCTCGGGTGCTATTACAGATAGCGCAATAAATCAAAGAGCATTGTCTGTAGGAGGCCCTGGCGCATGAACCTGTGCAGCGGCAACGACCTCGGACCACCAGGGGCCGAGAAAACCACAGTCTCATGGGGCCGGACACTCTGGGTCGAGGAAAAATCCAATATATATCTGGTGATATCCCGGGTGCTATTAGAGATAGCGCGATAAATCAAAGTGAATTATCTGCAGGAGGCCCTGGCGCATGCATCTGTGCAGCGGGAACGACCTCGGACCACCAGGGGCCGAGAAAATCACCGTCTCATGGGGACGGGCACTCAGGGTCTGGGGAAAATCCAATATGTATCTGCTGATATCTCGGGTGCTATTAGAGATAGCGTAACAAACCAAAGTGCATTGTCTGTAGGAGGCCCTGGCGCATGAATCTGTGCAGCGGGAACGACCTCTGACCACAAGAGGCCGAGAAAACCACCGTCTCATGGGGCCGGACACTCAGGGTCGAGGAAAAATCCAATATATATCTGGTGATATCTCGGGTGCTATTACAGATAGCGCAATAAATCAAAGTGCATTGTCTGTAGGAGGCACTGGCGAATGAGTCTGTGCAGCAGGAACGACCTCGAACCACCAGGGGCCGAGAAAATTACAGATATTCGGAATCCGTCACCCAAGGTCATGTGAAAATCCAGCATATATCTGGTGATATTTCGGGTGCTATTATAGATAGCGCAATAAACCAAAGTGAATTATCTGCAGTAGGCCCTGGCGCATGCATCTGTGCAGCGGGAACGACCTCGGACAACCAGGGGCCGAGAAAGCCACAGACTCATGGGGCTGGACACTCAGGGTTAGGGAAAAATCCAATATATATCTGGTGATATCTCGGGTGCTATTACAGATAGTACAATAAATCAAAGTGCACTGTCTGTAGGAGGCCCTGGCGCATGAATCTGTGCAGCGGGAACGACCTCGGACCACCAGGGGCCGAGAAAACCACCGTCTCATGGGGACGGACACTCAGGGTCTGGCGAAAATCCACTATATATCAGGTGATATCTCGGGTGCTATTAGAGATAGCGCAATAAACCAAAGTGAATTATCTGCAGGAGGCCCTGGCGCATGAATCTGGGCAGCGGGAACGACCTCGGACCACCAGGGGCCGAGAAAACCACAGTCTAGTGGGGCCGGACACTCAGGGTCAGGGGAAAATCCAATATATATATCAGGTGATATCTCGGGTGCTATTAGATACAGCGCAATAAACCAAAGTGTATTATCTGCAAGAGGCCCTGGCGCATGCATCTGTGCAGCGGGAACGACCTCGGAACACCAGGGGCCGAGAAAACTAAAGTCTCATGGGGCCGGACACTCAGGGTCTGGGGAAAATCCATTATATATCTGGTGATATGTCGGGAGCTATTACAGATAGCGCAATAAATCAAAGTTCATTGTCTGGAGGAGGCCCTGGCGCATGAATCTGTGCAGCGGGAACGACCTCGGTCCACCAGGGGCCGAGAAAACCACCGTCTCATGGGGCTGGACACTCAGGGTGAGGGTAATATCCAATATATATCTGGTGATATCTCGGGTGCTATTACAGATAGCGCAATAAATCAAAGTGCATTGTCTGTAGGAGGCCCTGGCGCATGAACCTGTGCAGCGGCAACGACCTCGGACCACCAGGGGCCGAGAAAACCACAGTCTTATGGGGCCGGACACTCTGGGTCAGGGGAAAATCCAATATATATCTGGTGATATCTCGGGTGCTATTACAGATAGCGCAATAAATCAAAGTGCATTGTCTGCAGGAGGCCCTTGCGAATGAATCTGTTCAGCGGGAACGACCTCGGATCACCAGGGGCCGAGAAAACCACCGACACATGGGGCCGGACACTCAGGGTCGAGGAAAAATCCAATATATATCTGGTGATATCTCGGGTGCTATTAGAGATAGCGCGATAAATAAAAGTGAATTATCTGCAGGAGGCCCTGGCGCATGCATCTGTGCAGCGGGAACGACCTCGGACCACCAGGGGCCGAGAAAATCACCGTCTCATGGGGACGGGCACTCAGGGTCTGGGGAAAATCCAATATGTATCTGCTGATGTCTCGGGTGCTATTAGAGATAGCGTAACAAACCAAAGTGCATTGTCTGTAGGAGGCCCTGGCGCATGAATCTGTGCAGCGGGAACGACCTCTGACCACAAGAGGCCGAGAAAACCACCGTCTCATGGGGCCGGACACTCAGGGTCGAGGAAAAATCCAATATATATCTGGTGATATCTCGGGTGCTATTACAGATAGTACAATAAATCAAAGTGCACTGTCTGTAGGAGGCCCTGGCGCATGAATCTGTGCAGCGGGAACGACCTCGGACCACCAGGGGCCGAGAAAACCACCGTCTCATGGGGACGGACACTCAGGGTCTGGCGAAAATCCACTATATATCTGGTGATATCTCGGGTGCTATTAGAGATAGCGCAATAAACCAAACTGCATTGTCTGTAGGAGGCCCTGGCGCATGAATCTGTGCAGCGGGAGCGACCTCTGACCACAAGGGGCCGAGAAAACCACCGTCTCATGGGGCCGGACACTCAGGGTCGAGGAAAAATCCAATATATATCTGGTGATATCTCGGGTGCTAATAGAGATAGCGCAATAAACCAAAGTGAATTATCTGCAGGAGGCCCTGGCGCATGAATCTGTGCAGCGGGAACGACCTCGGACCACCAGGGGCCGAGAAAACGACCGTCTCATGGGGCCGGACACTCAGGGTCAGTGAAAAATCCAATATATATCTGGTGATATCTCGGGTGCTATTACAGATAGCGCAATAAATCAAAGTGCATTGTCTGTAGGAGGCCCTGGCGCATGAATCTGTGCAGCGGGAACGACCTCGGACCACCAGCGGCCGAGAAAACCACAGTCTCATGGGGCCGGACACTCAGGGTCAGGGGAAAATCCAGTATATATCTGGTGATATCTCGGGTGCTATTAGAGATAGCGCAATAAATCAAAGTGCAATGTCTGTAGGAGGCCCTGACGCATGAATCTGTGCAGCGGGAACGACCTCGGGCCACCAGGGGCCCAGAAAACCACAGTCTCATGGGGCCGGACACTCAGGGTCAGGGGAAAATCCAGTATATATCTGGTGATATCTCGGGTGCTATTAGAGATAGCGCAATAAGCCAAAGTGAATTATCTGCAGGAGGCCCTGGCGCATGAATCTGTGCAGCGGGAACGTCCTCGGACCTCCAGGGGCCGAGACAACCACCGTCTCAAGGGGCCGGACACTCAGGGTCAGGGTAAAATCCAATATGTATCTGGTGATATCTCGGGTGCTATTACAGATAGCGCAATAAATCGAAGTGCATTATCTGTAGGTGGCCCTGTCGCATAAATCTGTGCAGCGGGAACGACCTCGGACCACCAGGGGCCGAAAAAACCACAGTCTCATGGGGCCGGACACTCTGGGTCAGGGGAAAATCCAATATATATCTGGTGATATCTCGGGTGCTATTACAGATAGCGCAATAAATCGAAGTGCATTGTCTGCAGGAGGCCCTTGCGAATGAATCTGTTCAGCGGGAACGACCTCGGATCACCAGGGGCCGAGAAAACCACCGACACATGGGGCCGGACACTGAGGGTCGAGGAAAAATCCAATATATATCTGGTGATATCTCGGGTGCTATTATAGATAGCGTAACAAACCAAAGTGCATTGTCTGTAGGAGGCCCTGGCGCATGAATCTGTGCAGCGGGAACGACCTCTGACCACCAGGGGCCGAAAAAACCACAGTCTCATGGGGCCGGACACTCATGGTCAGGGTAAAATCCAATATATATCTGGTGATATCTCGGGTGCTATTACAGATAGCGCGATAAATCAAAGTGCATTGTCTGTAGGAGGCACTGGCGAATGAGTCTGTGCAGCAGGAACGACCTCGAACCACCAGGGGCCGAGAAAATTACAGATATTCGGAATCCGTCACCCAAGGTCATGTGAAAATCCAGCATATATCTGGTGATATTTCGGGTGCTATTATAGATAGCGCAATAAACCAAAGTGAATTATCTGCAGTAGGCCCTGGCGCATGCATCTGTGCAGCGGGAACGACCTCGGACAACCAGGGGCCGAGAAAGCCACAGACTCATGGGGCTGGACACTCAGGGTTAGGGAAAAATCCAATATATATCTGGTGATATCTCGGGTGCTATTACAGATAGTACAGTAAATCAAAGTGCACTGTCTGTAGGAGGCCCTGGCGCATGAATCTGTGCAGCGGGAACGACCTCGGACCACCAGGGGCCGAGAAAACCACAGTCTCATGGGGCCGGACACTCAGGGTCAGGGGAAAATCCAGTATATATCTAGTGATATCTCGGGTGCTATTAGAGATAGCGCAATAAACCAAAGTGAATTATCTGCAGGAGGCCCTGGCGCATGAATCTGTGCAGCGGGAACGACCTCGGACCACCAGGGGCCGAAAAAACCACAGTCTCATGGGGCCGGACACTCATGGTCAGGGTAAAATCCAATATATATCTGGTGATATCTCGGGTGCTATTACAGATAGCGCAATAAATCAAAGTGCATAGTCTGTAGGAGGCCCCGGCGCATGAATCTGTGCAGCGGGAACGACCTCGGACCACCACGGGCCGAGAAAACGACCGTCTCATGGGGCCGGACGCTCAGGGTCAGTGAAAAATCCAATCTATATATGGTGATATCTCGGGTGCTATTACAGATAGCGCAATAAATCAAAGTGCACTGTCTGTAGGAGGCCCTGGCGCATGAATCTGTGCAGCGGGAACGACCTCGGACCACCAGGGGCCGAGAAAACCACCGTCTCATGGGGACGGACACTCAGGGTCTGGCGAAAATCCACTATATATCTGGTGATATCTCGGGTGCTATTAGAGATAGCGCAATAAACCAAACTGCATTGTCTGTAGGAGGCCCTGGCGCATGAATCTGTGCAGCGGGAGCGACCTCTGACCACAAGGGGCCGAGAAAACCACCGTCTCATGGGGCCGGACACTCAGGGTCGAGGAAAAATCCAATATATATCTGGTGATATCTCGGGTGCTAATAGAGATAGCGCAATAAACCAAAGTGAATTATCTGCAGGAGGCCCTGGCGCATGAATCTGTGCAGCGGGAACGACCTCGGACCACCAGGGGCCGAGAAAACGACCGTCTCATGGGGCCGGACACTCAGGGTCAGTGAAAAATCCAATATATATCTGGTGATATCTCGGGTGCTATTACAGATAGCGCAATAAATCAAAGTGCATTGTCTGTAGGAGGCCCTGGCGCATGAATCTGTGCAGCGGGAGCGACCTCTGACCACAAGGGGCCGAGAAAACCACAGTCTCATGGGGCCGGACACTCAGGGTCAGGGGAAAATCCAGTATATATCTAGTGATATCTCGGGTGCTATTAGAGATAGCGCAATAAACCAAAGTGAATTATCTGCAGGAGGCCCTGGCGCATGAATCTGTGCAGCGGGAACGACCTCGGACCACCAGGGGCCGAAAAAACCACAGTCTCATGGGGCCGGACACTCATGGTCAGGGTAAAATCCAATATATATCTGGTGATATCTCGGGTGCTATTACAGATAGCGCAATAAATCAAAGTGCACTGTCTGTAGGAGGCCCTGGCGCATGAATCTGTGCAGCGGGAACGACCTCGGACCACCAGGGGCCGAGAAAACCACCGTCTCATGGGGACGGACACTCAGGGTCTGGCGAAAATCCACTATATATGTGGTGATATCTCGGGTGCTATTAGAGATAGCGCAATAAACCAAACTGCATTGTCTGTAGGAGGCCCTGGCGCATGAATCTGTGCAGCGGGAGCGACCTCTGACCACAAGGGGCCGAGAAAACCACCGTCTCATGGGGCCGGACACTCAGGGTCGAGGAAAAATCCAATATATATCTGGTGATATCTCGGGTGCTAATAGAGATAGCGCAATAAACCAAAGTGAATTATCTGCAGGAGGCCCTGGCGCATGAATCTGTGCAGCGGGAACGACCTCGGACCACCAGGGGCCGAGAAAACGACCGTCTCATGGGGCCGGACACTCAGGGTCAGTGAAAAATCCAATATATATCTGGTGATATCTCGGGTGCTATTACAGATAGCGCAATAAATCAAAGTGCATTGTCTGTAGGAGGCCCTGGCGCATGAATCTGTGCAGCGGGAGCGACCTCTGACCACAAGGGGCCGAGAAAACCACAGTCTCATGGGGCCGGACACTCAGGGTCAGGGGAAAATCCAGTATATATCTAGTGATATCTCGGGTGCTATTAGAGATAGCGCAATAAACCAAAGTGAATTATCTGCAGGAGGCCCTGGCGCATGAATCTGTGCAGCGGGAACGACCTCGGACCACCAGGGGCCGAAAAAACCACAGTCTCATGGGGCCGGACACTCATGGTCAGGGTAAAATCCAATATATATCTGGTGATATCTCGGGTGCTATTACAGATAGCGCAATAAATCAAAGTGCATAGTCTGTAGGAGGCCCCGGCGCATGAATCTGTGCAGCGGGAACGACCTCGGACCACCACGGGCCGAGAAAACGACCGTCTCATGGGGCCGGACGCTCAGGGTCAGTGAAAAATCCAATATATATCTGGTGATATCTCGGGTGCTATTACAGATAGCGCAATAAATCAAAGTGCAATGTCTGTAGGAGGCCCTGGCGCATCAATCTGTGCAGCGGGAACGACCTCGGGCCACCAGGGGCCCAGAAAACCACAGTCTCATGTGGCCGGACACTCAGGGTCAGGGAAAAATCCATTATATATCTGGTGATATATCGGGTGCCATTAGAGATAGCTCGATAAATCAAAGTGCATTGTCTGCAGGAGGCCCTGACGCATGAACCTGTGCAGCGGGAACGACCTCGGACCACCAGGGGCCGATAAAACCACCGTCTCATGGGGCCGGACACTCAGGGTCAGGGGAAAATCCAATATATATCTGGTGATATCTCGGGTGCTATTACAGATAGCGCAATAAACCAAAGTGAATTATCTGCAGGAGGCCCTGGCGCATGAATCTGTGCAGCGGGAACGACCTCGGGCCACCAGGGGCTGAGAAAACGACCGTCTCATGGGGCCGGACACTCAGGGTCAGTGAAAAATCCAGTATATATCTGGTGATATCTCGGGTGCTATTAGAGATAGCGCAATAAACCAAAGTGAATTATCTGCAGGAGGCGCTGGCGCATGAATCTGTGCAGCGGGAACGTCCTCGGACCTCCAGGGGCCGAGACAACCACAGTCTCATGGGGCCGGACACTCAGGGTCAGGGGAAAATCCAATATATATCTGGTGATATCTCGGGTGCTATTACAGATAGCGCAATAAATCAAAGTGCATTGTCTGTAGGAGGCCCGGGCGCATGAATCTGTGCAGCGGGAACGACCTCGGACCATCAGGGGCCGAAAAAACCACAGTCTCATGGGGCCGGACACTCATGGTCAGGGTAAAATCCAATATATATCTGGTGATATCTCGGGTGCTATTACAGATAGCGCAATAAATCAAAGTGCATTGTCTGTAGGAGGCCCTGGCGCATGAATCTGTGCAGCGGGAACGACCTCTGACCACAAGAGGCCGAGAAAACCACCGTCTCAAGGGGCCGGACACTCAGGGTCGAGGAAAAATCCAATATATATCTGGTGATATCTCGGGTGCTATTACAGATAGCGCGATAAATCAAAGTGCATTGTCTGTAGGAGGCACAGACGAATGAGTCTGTGCAGCAGGAACGACCTCGAACCACCAGGGGCCGAGAAAATTACAGATATTCGGAATCCGTCACCCAAGGTCATGTGAAAATCCAGCATATATCTGGTGATATTTCGGGTGCTATTATAGATAGCGCAATAAACCAAAGTGAATTATCTGCAGGAGGCCCTGGCGCATGAATCTGTGCAGCGGGAACGTCCTCGGACCTCCAGGGGCCGAGACAACCACCGTCTCATGGGGCCGGGCACTCAGGGTCAGGGTAAAATCCAATATATATATCTGGTGATATCTCGGGTGCTATTACAGATAGCGCAATAAATCAATGTGCATTGTCTGTAGGAGGCCCTGGCGCATGAATCTGTGCAGCGGGAACGACCTCGGACCACCAGGGTCCGAGAAAACCACAGTCTCATGGGGCCGGACACTCAGGGTCAGGGAAAAATCCATTATATATCTGGTGATATATCGGGTGCCATTAGAGATAGCACGATAAATCAAAGTGCATTGTCTGCAGGAGGCCCTGACGCATGAATCTGTGCAGCGGGAACGACCTCGGACCACCAGGGGCCGAGAAAACCACAGTCTCATGGGGCCGAGAACTCAGGGTCAGGCAAAAATCCAATATATATCTGGTGATATCTCGGGTGCTATTACACATAGCGCATTAAACCAACGCGCATTGTCGGTAGGTGGCCATGGCGCATGAATCTGTGCAGCGGGAACGACATCGGACCACCAGGGGCCGAGAAAACCACCGTCTCATGGGGCCGGACACTCAAGGTCAGGGGAAAATCCAATATATATGTGGTGATATCTCGGGTGCTATTACAGATAGCGCAATAAATCAAAGTGCATTGTCTGTAGGAGACCCTGGCGCATGAACCTGTCCAGCGGGAACGACCTCGGACCACCAGGGGCCGAGAAAACCACCGTCTGATGGGGCCGGACACTCTGGGTCAGCGAAAAATCCAATATATATCTGGTGATATCTCGGGTGCTATTACATATAGCGCAATAAATCAAAGTGCATTGTCTGTAGGAGGCCCTGGCGCATGAATCTGTGCAGCGGGAACGACCTCGGACCACCAGGGGCCGAGGAAACCACAGTCTCATGGGGCCGGACACTCAGGGTCAGGGAAAAATCCAATATATATCTGGTGATATCTTGGGTGCTATTAGATATAGCGCGATAAACCAAAGTGAATTATCTGCAGGAGGCCCTGGCGCATGAATCTGTGCAACGGGAACGACCTCGGACCACCAGGGGCCGAAAAATCCACAGTCTCATGGGGCCGGACACTCAGGATCAGGGAAAAATCCAATATATATCTGGTGATATCTTGGGTGGTATTAGAGATAGCGTAATAAACCAAAGTGAATTATCTGCAGGAGGCCCTGGCGCAAGAATCTGTGCAGCGGGAACGACCTCGGACCACCAGGGGCCGAGACAACAACCGTCTCATGGGGCCGGACACTCAGGGTCAGGGAAAAATCCAATATATATCTGGTGATATCTCGGGTTATATTACAGATAGCACAATAAATCAAAGTGCATTGTCTGTAGGAGGCCCTGGCGCATGAATCTGTGCAGAGGGAACGATTTCGGACCACCAGGGGCCGAGACAACAACCGTCTCATGGGGCCGGACACTCAGGGTCAGGGAAAAATCCAATATATATCTGGTGATATCTCGGGTTATATTACAGATAGCACAATAAATCAAAGTGCATTGTCTGTAGGAGGCCCTGGCGCATGAATCTGTGCAGAGGGAACGACCTCGGACCACCAGGGGCCGAGAAAACCACCGTCTCATGGCGCCGGACACTCAGGGTCAGGGGAAAATCCAATATATATCTGGTGATATCTCGGGTGCTATTACAGATAGCGCAATAAATCAAAGTGAATTATCTGCAGGAGGCCCTGGCGCATGAATCTGTGTAGCGGGAACGACCTCGGACCACCAGGGGCCGAGAAAACCACAGTCTCATGGAGCCGGACACTCAGGGTCAGGGGAAAATCCAATATATATCTGGTGATATCTCGGGTGCTATTACAGATAGCGCAATAAATCAAAGTGAATTATCTGCAGGAGGCCCTGGCGCATGAATCTGTGCAGCGGGAACGACCTCGGACCACCAGGGGCCGAGAAAACCACAGTCACATGGGGCCGGTCACTCAGAGTCAGGGGAAAATCCAATATATATCTGGTGATATCTCGGGTGCTATTAGATACAGCGCAATAAACCTAATTGAATTATCTGCAGGAGGCCCTGGCGCATGAATCTGGGCAGCGGGAACGACCTCGGACCACCAGGGGCCGAGAAAACCACAGTCTAGTGGGACCGGACACTCAGGGTCAGGGCAAAATCCAATATATATATCAAGTGATATCTCGGGTGCTATTAGATACAGCGCAATAAACCAAAGTGTAGTATCTGCAAGAGGCCCTGGCGCATGCGTCTGTGCAGCGGGAACGACCTCGGACCACCAGGGGCCGAGAAAACTAAAGTCTCATGGGGCCGGACACTCAGGGTCTGGGGAAAATCCATTATATATCTGGTGATATGTCGGGAGCTATTACAGATAGCGCAATAAATCAAAGTTCATTGTCTGGACGAGGCCCTGGCGCATGAATCTGTGCAGCGGGAACGACCTCGGTCCACCAGGGGCCGAGAAAACCACCGTCTCATGGGGCTGGACACTCAGGGTCAGGGAAAAATCCAATATATATCTGGTGATATCTCGGGTTATATTACAGATAGCACAATAAATCAAAGTGCATTGTCTGGACGAGGCCCTGGCGCATGAATCTGTGCAGCGGGAACGACCTCGGACCACCAGGGGCCGAGAAAACCACAGTCTCATGGAGCCGGACACTCAGGGTCAGGGGAAAATCCAATATATATCTGGTGATATCTCGGGTGCTATTACAGATAGCGCAATAAATCAAAGTGCATTGTCTGTAGGAGGCCCTGGCGCATGAACCTGTGCAGCGGCAACGACCTCGGACCACCAGGGGCCGAGAAAACCACAGTCTCATGGGGCCGGACACTGTGGGTCAGGGGAAAATCCAATATATATCTGGTGATATCTCGGGTGCTATTACAGATAGCGCAATAAATCAAAGTGCATTGTCTGCAGGAGGCCCTTGCGAATGAATCTGTTCAGTGGGAACGACCTCGGATCACCAGGGGCCGAGAAAACCACAGACACATGGGGCCGGACACTCAGGGTCGAGGAAAAATCCAATATATATCTGGTGATATCTCGGGTGCTATTAGAGATAGCGCGATAAATCAAAGTGAATTATCTGCAGGAGGCCCTGGCGCATGCATCTGTGCAGCGGGAACGACCTCGGACCACCAGGGGCCGAGAAAATCACCGTCTCATGGGGACGGGCACTCAGGGTCTGGGGAAAATCCAATATGTATCTGCTGATATCTCGGGTGCTATTAGAGATAGCGTAACAAACCAAAGTGCATTGTCTGTAGGAGGCCCTGGCGCATGAATCTGTGCAGCGGGAACGACCTCTGACCACAAGAGGCCGAGAAAACCACCGTCTCATGGGGCCGGACACTCAGGGTCGAGGAACAATCCAATATATATCTGGTGATATCTCGGGTGCTATTACAGATAGCGCGATAAATCAAAGTGCATTGTCTGTAGGAGGCACTGGCGAATGAGTCTGTGCAGCAGGAACGACCTCGAACCACCAGGGGCCGAGAAAATTACAGATATTCGGAATCCGTCACCCAAGGTCATGTGAAAATCCAGCATATATCTGGTGATATTTCGGGTGCTATTATAGATAGCGCAATAAACCAAAGTGAATTATCTGCAGTAGGCCCTGGCGCATGCATCTGTGCAGCGGGAACGACCTCGGACAACCAGGGGCCGAGAAAGCCACAGACTCATGGGGCTGGACACTCACGGTTAGGGAAAAATCCAATATATATCTGGTGATATCTCGGGTGCTATTACAGATAGTACAATAAATCAAAGTGCACTGTCTGTAGGAGGCCCTGGCGCATGAATCTCTGCAGCGGGAACGACCTCGGACCACCAGGGGCCGAGAAAACCACAGTCTCATGGAGCCGGACACTCAGGGTCAGGGGAAAATCCAATATATATCTGGTGATATCTCGGGTGCTATTACAGATAGCGCAATAAACCAAAGTGAATTATCTGCAGGAGGCCCTGGCGCATGAATCTGTGCAGCGGGAACGACCTCGGACCACCAGGGGCCGAGAAAACCACAGTCTCATGGAGCCGGACACTCAGGGTCAGGGGAAAATCCAATATATATCTGGTGATATCTCGGGTGCTATTACAGATAGCGCAATAAATCAAAGTGAATTATCTGCAGGAGGCCCTGGCGCATGAATCTGTGCAGCGGGAACGACCTCGGACCACCAGGGGCCGAGAAAACCACAGTCACATGGGGCCGGTCACTCAGGGTCAGGGGAAAATCCAATATATATCTGGTGATATCTCGGGTGCTATTAGATACAGCGCAATAAACCTAATTGAATTATCTGCAGGAGGCCCTGGCGCATGAATCTGGGCAGCGGGAACGACCTCGGACCACCAGGGGCCGAGAAAACCACAGTCTAGTGGGGCCGGACACTCAGGGTCAGGGGAAAATCCAATATATATATCTGGTGATATCTTGGGTGCTATTAGATATAGCGCAATAAACCAAAGTGAATTATCTGCAGGAGGCCCTGGCGCATGAATCTGTGCAACGGGAACGACCTCGGACCACCAGGGGCCGAAAAATCCACAGTCTCATGGGGCCGGACACTCAGGATCAGGGAAAAATCCAATATATATCTGGTGATATCTTGGGTGGTATTAGAGATAGCGTAATAAACCAAAGTGAATTATCTGCAGGAGGCCCTGGCGCAAGAATCTGTGCAGCGGGAACGACCTCGGACCACCAGGGGCCGAGACAACAACCGTCTCATGGGGCCGGACACTCAGGGTCAGGGAAAAATCCAATATATATCTGGTGATATCTCGGGTTATATTACAGATAGCACAATAAATCAAAGTGCATTGTCTGTAGGAGGCCCTGGCGCATGAATCTGTGCAGAGGGAACGATTTCGGACCACCAGGGGCCGAGACAACAACCGTCTCATGGGGCCGGACACTCAGGGTCAGGGAAAAATCCAATATATATCTGGTGATATCTCGGGTTATATTACAGATAGCACAATAAATCAAAGTGCATTGTCTGTGGGAGGCCCTGGCGCATGAATCTGTGCAGAGGGAACGACCTCGGACCACCAGGGGCCGAGAAAACCACCGTCTCATGGCGCCGGACACTCAGGGTCAGGGGAAAATCCAATATATATCTGGTGATATCTCGGGTGCTATTACAGATAGCGCAATAAATCAAAGTGAATTATCTGCAGGAGGCCCTGGCGCATGAATCTGTGCAGCGGGAACGACCTCGGACCACCAGGGGCCGAGAAAACCACAGTCTCATGGAGCCGGACACTCAGGGTCAGGGGAAAATCCAATATATATCTGGTGATATCTCGGGTGCTATTACAGATAGCGCAATAAACCAAAGTGAATTATCTGCAGGAGGCCCTGGCGCATGAATCTGTGCAGCGGGAACGACCTCGGACCACCAGGGGCCGAGAAAACCACAGTCTCATGGAGCCGGACACTCAGGGTCAGGGGAAAATCCAATATATATCTGGTGATATCTCGGGTGCTATTACAGATAGCGCAATAAATCAAAGTGAATTATCTGCAGGAGGCCCTGGCGCATGAATCTGTGCAGCGGGAACGACCTCGGACCACCAGGGGCTGAGAAAACCACAGTCTCATGGAGCCGGACACTCAGGGTCAGGGGAAAATCCAATATATATCTGGTGATATCTCGGGTGCTATTACAGATAGCGCAATAAACCAAAGTGTATTATCTGCAAGAGGCCCTGGCGCATGCATCTGTGCAGCGGGAACGACCTCGGACCACCAGGGGCCGAGAAAACTAAAGTCTCATGGGGCCGGACACTCAGGGTCTGGGGAAAATCCATTATATATCTGGTGATATGTCGGGAGCTATTACAGATAGCGCAATAAATCAAAGTTCATTGTCTGGACGAGGCCCTGGCGCATGAATCTGTGCAGCGGGAACGACCTCGGTCCACCAGGGGCCGAGAAAACCACAGTCTCATGGAGCCGGACACTCAGCGTCAGGGGAAAATCCAATATATATCTGGTGATATCTCGGGTGCTATTACAGATAGCGCAATAAATCAAAGTGAATTATCTGCAGGAGGCCCTGGCGCATGAATCTGTGCAGCGGGAACGACCTCGGACCACCAGGGGCCGAGAAAACCACAGTCACATGGGGCCGGTCACTCAGAGTCAGGGGAAAATCCAATATATATATCAAGTGATATCTCGGGTGCTATTAGATACAGCGCAATAAACCAAAGTGTATTATCTGCAAGAGGCCCTGGCGCATGCATCTGTGCAGCGGGAACGACCTCGGACCACCAGGGGCCGAGAAAACTAAAGTCTCATGGGGCCGGACACTCAGGGTCTGGGGAAAATCCATTATATATCTGGTGATATGTCGGGAGCTATTACAGATAGCGCAATAAATCAAAGTTCATTGTCTGGACGAGGCCCTGGCGCATGAATCTGTGCAGCGGGAACGACCTCGGTCCACCAGGGGCCGAGAAAACCACCGTCTCATGGGGCTGGACACTCAGGGTCAGGGAAAAATCCAATATATATCTGATGATATCTCGGGTTATATTACAGATAGCACAATAAATCAAAGTGCATTGTCTGTAGGAGGCCCTGGCGCATGAACCTGTGCAGCGGCAACGACCTCGGACCACCAGGGGCCGAGAAAACCACAGTCTCATGGGGCCGGACACTCTGGGTCAGGGGAAAATCCAATATATATCTGGTGATATCTCGGGTGCTATTACAGATAGCGCAATAAATCAAAGTGCATTGTCTGTAAGCTGCCCTGGCGCATGAATCTGGGCAGCGGGAACGACCTCGGACCACCAGGGGCCGAGAAAACCACCGTCACATGGGGCCGGACATTCAGGTTCAGGGAAAAATACAATATATATCTGGTGATATCTCGGGTGCTATTACAGATAGCGCAATAAATCAAAGTGAATTGTCTGTAGGAGGCCCTGGTGCATGAATCTGTGCAGCGGGATCTACCTCGGACCACGAGGGACCGAGAAAACCATCGACACATGGGGCCGGACACTCAGAGTCAGGGGAAAATCCAATATAAATCTGGTGATATCTCTGGTGCTCTTACAGATAGCGCACTAAACCAAAGTGAATCATCTGCAGCGGGCCCTGGAGCATGAATCTGTGCAGCGGGAACGAACTCGGATCACCAGGGGCCGAGAAAATTACAGATATTCGGAATCCGTCACCCAAGGTCATGTAAAAATCCAGCATATATCTGGTGATATCTCGGGTGCTATTAGAGATAGCGCAATAAACCAAAGTGAATTGTCTGCAGGAGGCCCTGGCGCATGCATCTGTGCAGCGGGAACGACCTCGGACCACCAGGGGCCGAGAAAACCACCGACTCACGGGGCCGGACACTCAGGGTCAGGGGAAAATCCAATATATATCTGGTGATATCTCGGGTGCTATTAGAGATAGCGCAATAAACCAAAGTGCACTGTATGTAGGAGGCCCTGGCGCATGAATCTGGGCAGCGGGAACGACCTCGGACCACCAGGGGCCGAGAAAATCACCGTCTCATGAAGCCGGACACTCAGGGTCAGGGGAAAATCCCATATATATCTGGTGATATCTCGGGTGCTATTACAGATAGCCCAACAAATCAAAGTGCATTGTCTGTAGGAGGCACTGGCGAATGAATCTGTGCCGCAGGAACGACCTCGGACCACCAGTGGCCGAGAAAATTACAGATATTCGGAATCCGTCACCCAAGGTCATGTAAAAATCCAGCATATATCTGGTGATATCTCGGTTGCTATTACAGATAGCGCAATAAACCAAAGTGCATTGTCTGTAGGAGGCCCTGGCGCATGAATCTGTGCAGCGGGAACGACCTCGCACCACCAGGGGCCGAGGAAACCACCGTCTCATGGGGCCGGACACTCAGGGTCATGGAAAAATCCAATATATATATCTGGTGATATCTCGGGTGCTATTACAGATAGCGCAATAAATCAAAGTCCATTGTCTGTAGGAGGCCCTGGCGCATGAATCTGTGCAGCGGGAACGACCTCGGACAACCAGGGGCCGAGAAAACCGCAGTCTCACGGCTCCGGACACTCAGGGTCAGGGGAAAATCCAATATATATCTGGTGATATCTCGGGTGCTATTAGAGATAGCGCAATAAACCAAAGTGAATTATCTGCAGGAGGCCCTGGCGCATGAATCTGTACAGCGGGAACGACCTCGGACCACCAGGGGCCGAGAAAACCACCGTCTCATGGGGCCGGACATTCAGGTTCAGGGAAAAATCCAATATATATCTGGTGATATCTCGGGTGCTATTACAGATAGCGCAATAAATCAAAGTGCATTGTCTGTAGGAGGCCCTGGGGCATGAATTTGGACAGCGGGATCGACCTCGGACCACCAGGGGCCGAGAAAACCACCGCCTCAGGGGGCCGGACACTCAGGGTCAGGGGAAAAGCCAATATATATCTGGTGATATCTCGGGTGCTATTAGAGATAGCGCAATAAACCAAATTGAATTATCTGCAGGAGGCCCTGGCGCATGCATCTGTGCAGCGGGAACGACGTCGGACCACCAGGGGCCGAGAAAACAACCGTCTCATGGGGCCGGACACTGAGGGTCAGGGGAAAATGCAATATATATCTGGTGATATCTCGGGTACTATTACAGATAGCGCAATAAATCAAAGTCCATTGTCTGTAGGAGGCCCTGGCGCATGAATCTGTGCAGCGGGAACGACCTCGGACCACCAGGGGCCGAGAAAACCGCAGTCTCACGGGGCCGGACACTCAGGGTCAGGGGAAAATCCAATACATATCTGGTGATATCTCGGGTACTATTAGAGATAGCGCAATAAACCATAGTGAATTATCTGCAGGAGGCCCTGGCGCATGAATCTGTGCATCGCGAACGACCTCGGACCACCAGGTGCCGTGAAAACCACCGTCTCATGGGGCCGGACACTCAGGGTCATTGAAAAATCCAATATATATCTGGTGATATCTCGGGTGCTATTACAGATAGCGCAATGAATCAAACTGCATTGTCTGTAAGAGAGCCCGCCGCATGAATCTGTGCAGCCGGAACAACCTCGCACCACCAGGGGCCGAAAAAACCGCAGTCTCATGGGGCCGGACAGTCAGGGCCAGGGGAAAATCCAATATATATCTAGTGATATCTCGGGTGCTATTAGAGATAGCGCAATAAACCAAAGTGAATTATCTGAAAGAGGCCCTGGCGCATGAATCTGTGCAGCGGGAACGACCTCGGACCACCAGGGGCCGAGACAACCACCGTCTCATGGGGCCGGACACTCAGGGTCAGGGAAAAATCCAATATATATCTGGTGGTATCTCGGGTGCTATTACAGATAGCGCCATAAATCAAAGTGCATTGTCTGTAAGCTGCCCTGGCGCATGAATCTGGGCAGCGGGAACGACCTCGGACAACCAGGGCCCGAGAAAACCAGCGTCACATGGGGCCGGACACTCAGGGTCAGGGGAAAAACCAATATAAATCTGGTGATATCTCGGCTGCTATTACAGATAGCGCAATAAATCAAAGTGGATTGTCTGCAGGAAGCCCTGGCGCATGATTCTGTGCAGCGGGAACGACCTGGGACCACCAGGGGCCGAGGAAATCACCGTCCCGTGGGGCCGGACACTCAGGGTCGGGGAAAAATCCAATATATATCTGGTGATATCTCGCGTGCTAGTAGAGATAGCGCAATAAACCAAAGTGCATTGTCTGCAGGAGGCCCTGGCGCATGAATCTGTGCGGCGGGAACGACCTCTGAACACCAGGGGCCGAGAAAACCACCGTCACATGGGGCCGGACACTCAGGGTCAGGGGAAAATCCAATGTGTATCTGGTGATTTCTCGGGTGCTATTAGAGATAGCGCAATAAACCAAAGTGAATTATCTGCAGGAGGCCCTGGCGCATGCATCTGTGCAGCGGGAACGACGTCGGACCACCAGGGGCCGAGAAAACAACCGTCTCATTGGGCCGGACACTGAGGGTCAGGGGAAAATCCAATATATATCTGGTGATATCTCGGGTGCTATTAGAGATAGCGCAATAAACCAAAGTGAATTATCTGCAGGAGGCCCTGGCGCATGAATCTGTACAGCGGGAACGACCTCGGACCACCAGGGGCCGAGAAAACCACCGTCTCATGGGGCCGGACATTCAGGTTCAGGGAAAAATCCAATATATATCTGGTGATATCTCGGGTGCTATTACAGATAGCGCAATAAATCAAAGTGCATTGTCTGTAGGAGGCCCTGGGGCATGAATTTGGACAGCGGGATCGACCTCGGACCACCAGGGGCCGAGAAAACCACCGCCTCAGGGGGCCGGACACTCAGGGTCAGGGGAAAAGCCAATATATATCTGGTGATATCTCGGGTGCTATTAGAGATAGCGCAATAAACCAAATTGAATTATCTGCAGGAGGCCCTGGCGCATGCATCTGTGCAGCGGGAACGACGTCGGACCACCAGGGGCCGAGAAAACAACCGTCTCATGGGGCCGGACACTGAGGGTCAGGGGAAAATGCAATATATATCTGGTGATATCTCGGGTACTATTACAGATAGCGCAATAAATCAAAGTCCATTGTCTGTAGGAGGCCCTGGCGCATGAATCTGTGCAGCGGGAACGACCTCGGACCACCAGGGGCCGAGAAAACCGCAGTCTCACGGGGCCGGACACTCAGGGTCAGGGGAAAATCCAATACATATCTGGTGATATCTCGGGTGCTATTAGAGATAGCGCAATAAACCATAGTGAATTATCTGCAGGAGGCCCTGGCGCATGAATCTGTGCATCGCGAACGACCTCGGACCACCAGGTGCCGTGAAAACCACCGTCTCATGGGGCCGGACACTCAGGGTCATTGAAAAATCCAATATATATCTGGTGATATCTCGGGTGCTATTACAGATAGCGCAATGAATCAAACTGCATTGTCTGTAAGAGAGCCCGCCGCATGAATCTGTGCAGCCGGAACAACCTCGCACCACCAGGGGCCGAAAAAACCGCAGTCTCATGGGGCCGGACAGTCAGGGCCAGGGGAAAATCCAATATATATCTAGTGATATCTCGGGTGCTATTAGAGATAGCGCAATAAACCAAAGTGAATTATCTGAAAGAGGCCCTGGCGCATGAATCTGTGCAGCGGGAACGACCTCGGACCACCAGGGGCCGAGACAACCACCGTCTCATGGGGCCGGACACTCAGGGTCAGGGAAAAATCCAATATATATCTGGTGGTATCTCGGGTGCTATTACAGATAGCGCCATAAATCAAAGTGCATTGTCTGTAAGCTGCCCTGGCGCATGAATCTGGGCAGCGGGAACGACCTCGGACAACCAGGGCCCGAGAAAACCAGCGTCACATGGGGCCGGACACTCAGGGTCAGGGGAAAAACCAATATAAATCTGGTGATATCTCGGCTGCTATTACAGATAGCGCAATAAATCAAAGTGGATTGTCTGCAGGAAGCCCTGGCGCATGATTCTGTGCAGCGGGAACGACCTGGGACCACCAGGGGCCGAGGAAATCACCGTCCCGTGGGGCCGGACACTCAGGGTCGGGGAAAAATCCAATATATATCTGGTGATATCTCGCGTGCTAGTAGAGATAGCGCAATAAACCAAAGTGCATTGTCTGCAGGAGGCCCTGGCGCATGAATCTGTGCGGCGGGAACGACCTCTGAACACCAGGGGCCGAGAAAACCACCGTCACATGGGGCCGGACACTCAGGGTCAGGGGAAAATCCAATGTGTATCTGGTGATTTCTCGGGTGCTATTAGAGATAGCGCAATAAACCAAAGTGAATTATCTGCAGGAGGCCCTGGCGCATGCATCTGTGCAGCGGGAACGACGTCGGACCACCAGGGGCCGAGAAAACAACCGTCTCATTGGGCCGGACACTGAGGGTCAGGGGAAAATCCAATATATATCTGGTGATATCTCGGGTGCTATTAGAGATAGCGCAATAAACCAAAGTGAATTATCTGCAGGAGGCCCTGGCGCATGAATCTGTACAGCAGGAATGACCTCGGACCACCAGGGGCCGAGAAAACCACCGTCTCATGGGGCCGGACATTCAGGTTCAGGGAAAAATACAATATATATCTGGTGATATCTCGGGTGCTATTACAGGTAGCGCAATAAATCAAAGTGCATTGTCTGTAAGAGGCCCTGGGGCATGAATCTGGCCAGCGGGAACGACCACGGACCACCAGGGGCCGAGAAATCCACCGTCTCAGGGGGCCGGACACTCAGGGTCAGGGGAAAAGCCAATATATATCTGGTGATATCTCGGGAGCTATTAGAGATAGCGCAATAAACCAAAGTGAATTATCTGCAGGAGGCACTGGCGCATGTATCTGTGCAGCGGGAGCGACCTCAGAGCACAAGGGGCCGAGAAAACCACCGTCTCATGGGGCCGGAAACTCAGGGTCAGGGAAAAATCCGATATATATCTGGTGATATCTCGGGTGCTATTACAGATAGCCCAATAAATCAAAGTGCATTGTCTGTAAGCTGCCCTGGCGCATGAATATGGGCAGCGGGAACGACCTCGGATCACCAGGGGCCGAGAAAACCACCGTCTCATGGGGCCGGACACTCAGGGTCAGGGAAAAATCCAATATATATCTGGTGATATCTTGGGTGCTATTACAGATAGCGCAATAAACCAAAGTGAATTATCTGCAGGAGGCCCTGGCGCATGCATCTGTGCAGCGGGAACGACCTCAGACCACCAGGGGCCGAGAAAACCACCGTCTCATGGGGCCGGAAACTCAGGGTCAGGGAAAAATCCGATATATATCTGGTGATATCTCGGGTGCTATTACAGATAGCCCAATAAATCAAAGTGCATTGTCTGTAAGCTGCCCTGGCGCATGAATATGGGCAGCGGGAACGACCTCGGACCACCAGGGGCCGAGAAAACCACCGTCACATGGGGCCGGACACTCAGGGTCAGGGGAAAATCCAATATATATCTGGTGATATCTCGGGTACTATTACAGATAGCGCAATAAATCAGAGTCCATTGTCTGTAGGAGGCCCTGGCGCATGAATCTGTGCAGCGGGAACGACCTCGGACCACCAGGGGCCGAGAAAACCGCAGTCTCACGGGGCCGGACACTCAGGGTCAGTGGAAAATCCAATACATATCTGGTGATATCTCGGGTGCTATTAGAGATAGCGCAATAAACCATAGTGAATTATCTGCAGGAGGCCCTGGCGCATGAATCTGTGCATCGCGAACGACCTCGGTCCACTAGGGGCCGAGAAAAACACCGTCTCATGGGGCCGGACATTCAGTGTCAGGGAAAAATCCAATATATATCTGGTGATATCTCGGGTGCTATTACAGATAGCGCAATAAATCAAGGTGCTTTGTCTGTAGGAGGCCCTGGCGCATGAATCTGGCAAGCGGGAACGACCTCGGACAACCAGGGGCCGAGAAAACCACCGTCCCATGGGGCCGGACACACAGGGTCAGGGGAAAAGCCAATAAATATCTGGTGATATCTCGGGTGCTATTAGAGATAGCGCAATAAACCAAAGTGAATTATGTGCAGGAGGCGCTGGCGCATAAATCTGTGCAGCGGGAACGACCTGGGACCACCAGGGGCCGAGAAAACCACCGACACATGGGGCCGCACTCCCAAGGTCATGTAAAAACCCAGGATGTATCTGATGATATCTCGGGTGCTATTAGAGATAGCGCAATAAACCAAAGTGAGTTATCTGCAGAAGGCCCTGGCGCATGCATCTGTGCAGGGGGAACTACCTCGGACCACCAGGGGTCGAGAAAACCACCGTCTCATGGGGCCGGACACTCAGGGTCAGGGAAAAGTCAAATATATATCTGGTGATATCTCCGGTGCTATTAGAGATAGCGCAATAAACCAAAGTGAATTATCTGCAGGAGGCCCTGGCGCATGAATCTGTGCAGCGGGAACGACCTCGGACCACCAGGTGCCGAGACAACCACCGTCTCATGGGGCCGGACACTCAGGGTCGTGGGAAAATCCAATATATATATGGTGATATCTCGGGTGCTATTACAGATAGCGCAATAAATCGAAGTGCATTGTCTGTAGGAGGCCCTGGCGCATGAATCTGTGCAGCGGGATCTACCTCGGACCACGAGGGACCGAGAAAACCATCGACACATGGGGCCGGACACTCAGAGTCAGGGGAAAATCCAATATAAATCTGGTGATATCTCGGGTACTATTACAGATAGCGCAATAAATCAAAGTGCATTGTCTGCAGGAGGCCCTGGCGCATAAATCTGTGCAGCGGGAACTACCTCGGACCACCAGGGGTCGAGAAAACCACCGTCTCATGGGGCCGGACACTCAGGGTCGTGGGAAAATCCAATATATATATGGTGATATCTCGGGTGCTATTACAGATAGCGCAATAAATCGAAGTGCATTGTCTGTAGGAGGCCCTGGCGCATGAATCTGTGCAGCGGGATCGACCTCGGACCACCAGGGGCCGAGAAAATCAAAGTCTCATGGGGCCGGACTGTCAGGGTCAGGGAAAAATCCAATATATATCTCGTGATATCTCGGGTGCTATTAGCGATAGCTCAATAAATCAAAGTGAATTATCTGCAGGGGACCCTGTCGCATGAATCTGTGCAGCGGGAACGACCTCGGACCACCAGGGGCCGAGAAAACCACCGTCTCATGGGGCCGGACACTCAGGGTCATGTAAGAATCCAGCATATATCTGGTGATATCTCGGGTGCTATTAGAGATAGCGCAATAAACCAAAGTGCATTGTCTGTAGAAGGCCCTGGCGCATGAATCTGTGCGGCGGGAACGACCTCTGACCACCAGGGGCCGAGAAAACCACCGTCTCATGGGGCCGGACACACAGGGTCAGGGGAAAAGCCAATAAATATCTGGTGATATCTCGGGTGCTATTAGAGATTGCGCAATAAACCGAAGTGAATTATCTGCAGGAGGCCCTGGCGCATGCATCTGTGCAGCGGGAACGACGTCGGACCACCAGGGGCCGAGAAAACAACCGTCTCATGGGGCCGGACACTCAGGGTCAGGGAAAAATCCAATATATATCTGGTGATATCTTGGTTGCTATTAGGAGATAGCGCAATAAACCAAAGTTAATTATCTGCAGGAGGCCCTGGCGCATGCATGTGTGCAGCGGGAACGACCTGCGACCACCAGGGGCCGACACAACCACCGTCTCATGGGACCGGACACTCAGGGTCAGGGAAAAATCCGATATATATGTGGTGATATCTCGGGTGCTATTACAGATAGCGCAATAAACCAAAGTGCATTGCCTGTAGGAGGCCCTGGCGCATGAACCTGTGCAGCGGGAACGACCTCGGACCACCAGGGTCCGAGAAAACCACCGTCTCATGGGGCCGGACACTCAGGGTCGGCGAAAAATCCAATATATATCTGGTGATATCTCGGGTGCTATTAGAGATAGCGCAATAAACCAAAGTGAATTGTCTGCAAGAGGCCCTGGCGCATGATTCTGTGCAGCGGGAACGACCTCGGACCACCAGGGGCCGAGAAAACCACCGATACATGGGGCCGCACTCCCAAGGTCATGTAAAAACCCAGGATGTATCTGATGATATCTCGGGTGCTATTAGAGAGAGCGCAATAAACAAAAGTGCATTGTCTGTAGGTGGCACTGGCGAGTGAATCTGTGCAGCGGGAACGACCTCGGATAACCAGGGCCCGAGAAAACCACCGTCTCATGGGGCCGGCCGCTCAGGGTCGGGGAAAAATCCAATATACATCTGGTGATATCTCGGGTGCTATTAGAGATAGCGCAATAAACCAAAGTGAATTATCTGCAGGACGCCCTGGCGCATGAATCTGTGCAGCGGGAACGACCTCGGACCACCAGGGGCCGAGAAAACCAAAGTCTCATGGGGCCGGACACTCAGGGTCGGCGAAAAATCCAATATATATCTGGTGATATCTCGGGTGCTATTAGAGATAGCGCAATAAACCAAAGTGAATTATCTGCAGGAGTCCCTGGCGCATGCATCTGTGCAGCGGGAACTACCTCGGACCACCAGGGGTCGAGAAAACCACCGTCTCATGGGGCCGGACACTCAGGGTCAGGGAAAAGTCAAATATATATCTGGTGATATCTCGGGTGCTATTAGAGATAGCGCAATAAACCAAAGTGAATTATCTGCAGGAGGCCCTGGCGCATGAATCTGTGTAGCGGGAACGACCTCCGACCACCACGGGGCGAGAAAACCACCGTCTCATGGGGCCGGACTGTGGGGGTCAGGGAAAAATCCATTATATATCTGGTGATATCTCGGGGGCTATTAGATATAGCGCGATAAATCAAATTGCATTGTCTGCAGGAAGCCCTGGCGCATGATTCTGTGCAGCGGGAACGACCTCGGACCACCAGGAGCCGAGAAAATTACAGATATTCGGAATCCGTCACCCAAGGTCATGTAATAATCCAGCATATATCTGGTGATATCTCGGGTGCTATTAGAGATAGCCCAATAAATCAAAGTGCATTGTCTGTAGGAGACCCTGGCGCATGAACCTGTGCAGCGGGAACGACCTCGGACCACCAGGGGCCGAGAAAACCGCAGTCTCATGGGGCCGGACATTCAGGGTCAGGGAAAAATCCAATATATATGTGGTGATATCTCGGGTGCTATTACAGATAGCGCAATAAATCAAAGTGCATTGTCTGTAGGAGACCCTGGCGCATGAACCTGTGCAGCGGGAACGACCTCGGACCACCAGGGGCCGAGAAAACGACCGTCTCATGGGGCCGGACGCTCAGGGTCAGTGAAAAATCCAATATATATCTGGTGATATCTCGGGTGCTATTAGAGATAGCGCAATAAACCAAAGTGAATTATCTGCAGGAGGCCCTGGCGCATGAATCTGTGCAACGGGAACGACCCCGGACCACCAGGGGCCGAGAAAACCACAGTCTCATGGGGCCGGACACTCAGGGTCAGGGGAAAATCCAATATAGATCTGGTGATATCTCGGGTGCTATTACAGATAGCGCAATAAACCAAAGTGAATTATCTGCAGGAGGCCCTTGCGCATGAATCTGTGCAACGGGAACGTCCTCGGACCACCAGGGGCCGAGAAAACCACAGTCTCATGGGGCCGGACACTCAGGGTCAGGGTAAAATCCAATATATATCTGGTGATATCTCGGGTGCTATAACAGATAGCGCAATAAATCAAAGTGCATTGTCTGTAGGAGGCCCTGGCGCATGAATCTGTGCAGCGGGAACGACCTCGGACCACCAGGGGCCGAGAAAAGCACAGTCTCATGGGGCCGGACGCTCAGGGTCAGTGAAAAATCCAATATATATCTGGTGATATATCGGGTGCTATTAGAGATAGCGCAATAAACCAAAGTGAATTATCTGCAGGAGGCCCTGGCGCATGAATCTGTGCAACGGGAACGACCTCGGACCACCAGGGGCCGAGAAAACCACAGTCTCATGGGGCCGGATACTCAGGGTCAGGGGAAAATCCAATATAGATCTGGTGATATCTCGGGTGCTATTACAGATAGCGCAATAAATCATAGTGCATTGTCTGTAGGAGGCCCTGGCGCATGAATCTGGCCAGCGGGAACGACCTCGGACCACCAGCGGCCGAGAAAACCACCGTCTCATGGGGCCGGACACTCAGGGTCGGGGAAAAATCCAATATATATCTGGTGATATCTCGGGTGCTATTAGAGATAGCGCAATAAACCAAAGTGAATTGTCTGCAGGAGGCCCTGGCGCATGAATCTGTGCAGCGGGAACGACCTCGGACCACCAGGGGCCGAGAAAACCGCAGTCTCATGGGGCCGGACACTCAGGGTCAGGGAAAAATCCAATATATATCTGGTGATGTCTCGGGTGCTATTAGAGATAGCGCAATAAACCAAAGTGAATTGTCTGCAGGAGGCCCTGGCGCATGAATCTGTGCAGCAGGAACGACCTCGGACCACCAGGGGCCGAGAAAACCGCAGTCTCATGGGGCCGGACACTCAGGGTCAGGGAAAAATCCAATATATATCTGGTGATATCTCGGGCGCTATTAGAGATAGCGCAATAAATCAAAGTGCATTGTCTGTAGGAGGCCCTGGCGCATGAATCTGTGCAGCGGGAACGACCTCGGAACACCAGGGGCCGAGAAAACCACCGTCTCATGGGGCAGGACACTCAGGGTCAGTGAAAAATCCAATATATATCTGGTGATATCTCGGGTGCTATTACAGATAGCGCAATAAATCAAAGTGCATTGTCTGTAGGAGACGCTGGCGCATGAACCTGTTCAGCGGGAACGTTCTCGGACCACCAGGGGCCGAGAAAACGACCGTCTCATGGGGCCGGACGCTCAGGGTCAGTGAAAAATCCAATATATATCTGGTGATATCTCGGGTGCTATTAGAGATAGCGCAATAAACAAAAGTGAATTATCTGCAGGAGGCCCTGGCGCATGAATCTGTGCAACGGGAACGACCTCGGACCACCAGGGGCCAAGAAAACCACAGTCTCATGGGGCCGGATACTCAGGGTCAGGGGAAAATCCAATATAGATCTGGTGATATCTCGGGTGCTATTACAGATAGCGCAATAAATCATAGTGCATTGTCTGTAGGAGACGCTGGCGCATGAACCTGTTCAGCGGGAACGTTCTCGGACCACCAGGGGCCGAGAAAACGACCGTCTCATGGGGCCGGACGCTCAGGGTCAGTGAAAAATCCAATATATATCTGGTGATATCTCGGGTGCTATTAGAGATAGCGCAATAAACCAATGTGAATTATCTGCAGGAGGCCCTGGCGCATGAATCTGTGCAACGGGAACGACCTCGGACCACCAGGGGCCAAGAAAACCACAGTCTCATGGGGCCGGATACTCAGGGTCAGGGGAAAATCCAATATAGATCTGGTGATATCTCGGGTGCTATTACAGATAGCGCAATAAATCATAGTGCATTGTCTGTAGGAGACCCTGGCGCATGAATCTGGCCAGCGGGAACGACCTCGGACCACCAGCGGCCGAGAAAACCACCGTCTCATGGGGCCGGACACTCAGGGTCGGGGAAAAATCCAATATATATCTGGTGATATCTCGGGTGCTATTAGAGATAGCGCAATAAACCAAAGTGAATTGTCTGCAGGAGGCCCTGGCGCATGAATCTGTGCAGCGGGAACGATCTCGGACCATCAGGGGCCGAGACATCCACCGTCTCACGGGGCCGGACACTCAGGGTCAGGGAAAAATCCAATATATATGTGGTGATATCTCGGGTGCTATTACAGATAGCGCAATAAATCAAAGTGCATTGTCTGTAGGAGGCCCTGGCGCATGAATCTGTGCAGCGGGAACGACCTCGGACCACCAGGGGCCGAGAAAACCGCAGTCTCATGGGGCCGGACACTCAGGGTCAGGGAAAAATCCAATATATATCTGGTGATATCTCGGGTGCTATTACAGATAGCGCAATAAATCAAAGTGCATTGTCTGTAGGAGACGCTGGCGCATGAACCTGTTCAGCGGGAACGTTCTCGGACCACCAGGGGCCGAGAAAACGACCGTCTCATGGGGCCGGACGCTCTGGGTCAGTGAAAAATCCAATATATATCTGGTGATATCTCGGGTGCTATTAGAGATAGCGCAATAAACAAAAGTGAATTATCTGCAGGAGGCCCTGGCGCATGAATCTGTGCAACGGGAACGACCTCGGACCACCAGGGGCCAAGAAAGCCACAGTCTCATGGGGCCGGATACTCAGGGTCAGGGGAAAATCCAATATAGATCTGGTGATATCTCGGGTGCTATTACAGATAGCGCAATAAATCATAGTGCATTGTCTGTAGGAGACGCTGGCGCATGAACCTGTTCAGCGGGAACGTTCTCGGACCACCAGGGGCCGAGAAAACGACCGTCTCATGGGGCCGGACGCTCAGGGTCAGTGAAAAATCCAATATATATCTGGTGATATCTCGGGTGCTATTAGAGATAGCGCAATAAACCAATGTGAATTATCTGCAGGAGGCCCTGGCGCATGAATCTGTGCAACGGGAACGACCTCGGACCACCAGGGGCCAAGAAAACCACAGTCTCATGGGGCCGGATACTCAGGGTCAGGGGAAAATCCAATATAGATCTGGTGATATCTCGGGTGCTATTACAGATAGCGCAATAAATCATAGTGCATTGTCTGTAGGAGACCCTGGCGCATGAATCTGGCCAGCGGGAACGACCTCGGACCACCAGCGGCCGAGAAAACCACCGTCTCATGGGGCCGGACACTCAGGGTCGGGGAAAAATCCAATATATATCTGGTGATATCTCGGGTGCTATTAGAGATAGCGCAATAAACCAAAGTGAATTGTCTGCAGGAGGCCCTGGCGCATGAATCTGTGCAGCGGGAACGATCTCGGACCATCAGGGGCCGAGACATCCACCGTCTCACGGGGCCGGACACTCAGGGTCAGGGAAAAATCCAATATATATGTGGTGATATCTCGGGTGCTATTACAGATAGCGCAATAAATCAAAGTGCATTGTCTGTAGGAGGCCCTGGCGCATGAATCTGTGCAGCGGGAACGACCTCGGACCACCAGGGCCCGAGAAAACGACCGTCTCATGGGGCCGGACGCTCAGGGTCAGTGAAAAATCCAATATATATCTGGTGATATCTCGGGTGCTATTACAGATAGCGCAATAAATCAATGTGCATTGTCTGTAGGAGGCCCTGGCGCATGAATCTGTGCAGCGGGAACGACCTCGGACCACCAGGGGCCGAGAAAACCACAGTCCCATGGAGCCGGACACTCAGGGTCAGGGGAAAATCCAGTATATATCTCTTGATATCTCGGGTGCTATTAGAGATAGCGCAATAAACCAAAGTGAATTATCTGCAGGATGCCCTGGCGCATGAATCTGTGCAAGCGGGAACGTCCTCGGACCTCCTGGGGCCGAGACAACCACCGTCTCATGGGGCCGGACGCTCAGGGTCAGGGTAAAATCCAATATATATCTGGTGATATCTCGGGTGCTATTACAGATAGCGCAATAAATCAAAGTGCATTGTCTGTAGGAGGCCCTGGCGCATGAATCTGTGCAGCGGGAACGACGTCGGACCACCAGGGGCCGAAAAAACCACAGTCTCATGGGGCCGGACCCTCATGGTCAGGGTAAAATCCATTATATATCTGGTGATATCTCGTGTGCTATTACAGATAGCGCAATAAATCAAAGTGCATTGTCTGTAGGAGGCCCTGGCGCATGAATCTGTGCAGCGGGAACGACCTCGGACCACCAGGGGCCGAGAAAACCACAGTCTCATGGGGCCGGACACTCAGGGTCAGGGGAAAATCCAATATATATCTGGTGATATCTCGGGTGCTATTAGAGATAGCGCAATAAACCAAAGTGAATTATCTGCAGGAGGCCCTGGCGCATGAATCTGTGCAGCGGGAACGACCTCGGACCACCAGGGGCCGAAAAAACCACAGTCTCATGGGGCCGGACACTCAGGGTCAGGGGAAAATCCAATATAGATCTGGTGATATCTCGGGTGCTATTAGAGATAGCGTAATAAACCAAAGTGCATTGTCTGTAGGAGGCCCTGGCGCATGAATCTGTGCAGCGGGAACGACCTCGGACCACGAGGGGCCGAGAAAACCACAGTCTCATGGGGCCGGACACTCAGGGTCAGGGGAAAATCCAGTATATATCTGGTGATATCTCGTGTGCTATTACAGATAGCGCAATAAATCAAAGTGCATTGTCTGTAGGAGGCCCTGGCGCATGAATCTGTGCCGCGGGAACGACCTCGGACCACCAGGGGCCGAGAAAACCACAGTCTCATGGGGCCGGACACTCAGGGTCGGGGAAAAATCCAATATATATCTGGTGATATCTCGGGTGCTATTAGAGATAGCGCAATAAACCAAAGTGCATTGTCTGTAGGAGGCCCTGGCGCATGAATCCGTGCAGCGGGAACGACCTCGGACCACCAGGGGCCGAGAAAACCACAGTCTCATGGGGCCGGACACTCAGGGTCAGGGGAAAATCCAATATATATCTGGTGATATCTCGGGTGCTATTACAGATAGAGCAATAAATCAGAGTGCATTGTCTGTAGGAGGCCCTGGCGCATGAATGTGTGCAGCGGGAACGACCTCGGACCACCAGGGGCCGAGAAAACCGCAGTCTCATGGGGCCGGACACTCAGGGTCAGGGAAAAATCCAATATATATCTGGTGATATCTCGGGTGCTATTACAGATAGCGCAATAAATCAAAGTGCATTGTCTGTAGGAGACGCTGGCGCATGAACCTGTTCAGCGGGAACGTTCTCGGACCACCAGGGGCCGAGAAAACGACCGTCTCATGGGGCCGGACGCTCAGGGTCAGTGAAAAATCCAATATATATCTGGTGATATCTCGGGTGCTATTAGAGATAGCGCAATAAACAAAAGTGAATTATCTGCAGGAGGCCCTGGCGCATGAATCTGTGCAACGGGAACGACCTCGGACCACCAGGGGCCAAGAAAACCACAGTCTCATGGGGCCGGATACTCAGGGTCAGGGGAAAATCCAATATAGATCTGGTGATATCTCGGGTGCTATTACAGATAGCGCAATAAATCATAGTGCATTGTCTGTAGGAGACGCTGGCGCATGAACCTGTTCAGCGGGAACGTTCTCGGACCACCAGGGGCCGAGAAAACGACCGTCTCATGGGGCCGGACGCTCAGGGTCAGTGAAAAATCCAATATATATCTGGTGATATCTCGGGTGCTATTAGAGATAGCGCAATAAACCAATGTGAATTATCTGCAGGAGGCCCTGGCGCATGAATCTGTGCAACGGGAACGACCTCGGACCACCAGGGGCCAAGAAAACCACAGTCTCATGGGGCCGGATACTCAGGGTCAGGGGAAAATCCAATATAGATCTGGTGATATCTCGGGTGCTATTACAGATAGCGCAATAAATCATAGTGCATTGTCTGTAGGAGACCCTGGCGCATGAATCTGGCCAGCGGGAACGACCTCGGACCACCAGCGGCCGAGAAAACCACCGTCTCATGGGGCCGGACACTCAGGGTCGGGGAAAAATCCAATATATATCTGGTGATATCTCGGGTGCTATTAGAGATAGCGCAATAAACCAAAGTGAATTGTCTGCAGGAGGCCCTGGCGCATGAATCTGTGCAGCGGGAACGATCTCGGACCATCAGGGGCCGAGACATCCACCGTCTCACGGGGCCGGACACTCAGGGTCAGGGAAAAATCCAATATATATGTGGTGATATCTCGGGTGCTATTACAGATAGCGCAATAAATCAAAGTGCATTGTCTGTAGGAGGCCCTGGCGCATGAATCTGTGCAGCGGGAACGACCTCGGACCACCAGGGGCCGAGAAAACCGCAGTCTCATGGGGCCGGACACTCAGGGTCAGGGAAAAATCCAATATATATCTGGTGATATCTCGGGTGCTATTACAGATAGCGCAATAAATCAAAGTGCATTGTCTGTAGGAGACGCTGGCGCATGAACCTGTTCAGCGGGAACGTTCTCGGACCACCAGGGGCCGAGAAAACGACCGTCTCATGGGGCCGGACGCTCAGGGTCAGTGAAAAATCCAATATATATCTGGTGATATCTCGGGTGCTATTAGAGATAGCGCAATAAACAAAAGTGAATTATCTGCAGGAGGCCCTGGCGCATGAATCTGTGCAACGGGAACGACCTCGGACCACCAGGGGCCAAGAAAGCCACAGTCTCATGGGGCCGGATACTCAGGGTCAGGGGAAAATCCAATATAGATCTGGTGATATCTCGGGTGCTATTACAGATAGCGCAATAAATCATAGTGCATTGTCTGTAGGAGACGCTGGCGCATGAACCTGTTCAGCGGGAACGTTCTCGGACCACCAGGGGCCGAGAAAACGACCGTCTCATGGGGCCGGACGCTCAGGGTCAGTGAAAAATCCAATATATATCTGGTGATATCTCGGGTGCTATTAGAGATAGCGCAATAAACCAATGTGAATTATCTGCAGGAGGCCCTGGCGCATGAATCTGTGCAACGGGAACGACCTCGGACCACCAGGGGCCAAGAAAACCACAGTCTCATGGGGCCGGATACTCAGGGTCAGGGGAAAATCCAATATAGATCTGGTGATATCTCGGGTGCTATTACAGATAGCGCAATAAATCATAGTGCATTGTCTGTAGGAGGCCCTGGCGCATGAATCTGGCCAGCGGGAACGACCTCGGACCACCAGCGGCCGAGAAAACCACCGTCTCATGGGGCCGGACACTCAGGGTCGGGGAAAAATCCAATATATATCTGGTGATATCTCGGGTGCTATTAGAGATAGCGCAATAAACCAAAGTGAATTGTCTGCAGGAGGCCCTGGCGCATGAATCTGTGCAGCGGGAACGATCTCGGACCATCAGGGGCCGAGACATCCACCGTCTCACGGGGCCGGACACTCAGGGTCAGGGAAAAATCCAATATATATGTGGTGATATCTCGGGTGCTATTACAGATAGCGCAATAAATCAAAGTGCATTGTCTGTAGGAGGCCCTGGCGCATGAATCTGTGCAGCGGGAACGACCTCGGACCACCAGGGCCCGAGAAAACGACCGTCTCATGGGGCCGGACGCTCAGGGTCAGTGAAAAATCCAATATATATCTGGTGATATCTCGGGTGCTATTACAGATAGCGCAATAAATCAATGTGCATTGTCTGTAGGAGGCCCTGGCGCATGAATCTGTGCAGCGGGAACGACCTCGGACCACCAGGGGCCGAGAAAACCACAGTCCCATGGAGCCGGACACTCAGGGTCAGGGGAAAATCCAGTATATATCTCTTGATATCTCGGGTGCTATTAGAGATAGCGCAATAAACCAAAGTGAATTATCTGCAGGATGCCCTGGCGCATGAATCTGTGCAAGCGGGAACGTCCTCGGACCTCCTGGGGCCGAGACAACCACCGTCTCATGGGGCCGGACGCTCAGGGTCAGGGTAAAATCCAATATATATCTGGTGATATCTCGGGTGCTATTACAGATAGCGCAATAAATCAAAGTGCATTGTCTGTAGGAGGCCCTGGCGCATGAATCTGTGCAGCGGGAACGACGTCGGACCACCAGGGGCCGAAAAAACCACAGTCTCATGGGGCCGGACCCTCATGGTCAGGGTAAAATCCATTATATATCTGGTGATATCTCGTGTGCTATTACAGATAGCGCAATAAATCAAAGTGCATTGTCTGTAGGAGGCCCTGGCGCATGAATCTGTGCAGCGGGAACGACCTCGGACCACCAGGGGCCGAGAAAACCACAGTCTCATGGGGCCGGACACTCAGGGTCAGGGGAAAATCCAATATATATCTGGTGATATCTCGGGTGCTATTAGAGATAGCGCAATAAACCAAAGTGAATTATCTGCAGGAGGCCCTGGCGCATGAATCTGTGCAGCGGGAACGACCTCGGACCACCAGGGGCCGAAAAAACCACAGTCTCATGGGGCCGGACACTCAGGGTCAGGGGAAAATCCAATATAGATCTGGTGATATCTCGGGTGCTATTAGAGATAGCGTAATAAACCAAAGTGCATTGTCTGTAGGAGGCCCTGGCGCATGAATCTGTGCAGCGGGAACGACCTCGGACCACGAGGGGCCGAGAAAACCACAGTCTCATGGGGCCGGACACTCAGGGTCAGGGGAAAATCCAGTATATATCTGGTGATATCTCGTGTGCTATTACAGATAGCGCAATAAATCAAAGTGCATTGTCTGTAGGAGGCCCTGGCGCATGAATCTGTGCCGCGGGAACGACCTCGGACCACCAGGGGCCGAGAAAACCACAGTCTCATGGGGCCGGACACTCAGGGTCGGGGAAAAATCCAATATATATCTGGTGATATCTCGGGTGCTATTAGAGATAGCGCAATAAACCAAAGTGCATTGTCTGTAGGAGGCCCTGGCGCATGAATCCGTGCAGCGGGAACGACCTCGGACCACCAGGGGCCGAGAAAACCACAGTCTCATGGGGCCGGACACTCAGGGTCAGGGGAAAATCCAATATATATCTGGTGATATCTCGGGTGCTATTACAGATAGAGCAATAAATCAGAGTGCATTGTCTGTAGGAGGCCCTGGCGCATGAATGTGTGCAGCGGGAACGACCTCGGACCACCAGGGGCCGAGAAAACCGCAGTCTCATGGGGCCGGACACTCAGGGTCAGGGAAAAATCCAATATATATCTGGTGATATCTCGGGCGCTATTAGAGATAGCGCAATAAACCAAAGTGAGTTATCTGCAGGAGGCCCTGGCGCATGAATCTGTGCAACGGGAACGACCTCGGACCACCAGGGGCCGAGAAAACCACAGTCTCATGGGGCCGGACACTCAGGGTCAGGGGAAAGTCCAATATATATCTGGTGATATCTCGGGTGCTATTAGAGATAGCGCAATAAATCAAAGTGCATTGTCTGTAGGAGGCCCTGGCGCATGAATCTGTGCAGCGGGAACGACCTCGGAACACCAGGGACCGAGAAAACCACCGTGTCATGGGGCCGGACACTCAGGGTCAGTGAAAAATCCAATATATATGTGGTGATATCTCGGGTGCTATTACAGATACCGCAATAAATCAAAGTGCATTGTCTGTAGGAGACCCTGGCGCATGAACCTGCGCAGCGGGAACGACCTCGGACCACCAGGGGCCGAGAAAACGACCGTCTCATGGGGACGGACACTCAGGGTCAGGGGAAAATCCAATATAGATCTGGTGATATCTCGGGTGCTATTACACATAGCGCAATAAACCAAAGTGAATTATCTGCAGGAGGCCCTTGCGCATGAATCTGTGCAACGGGAACGTCCTCGGACCACCAGGGGCCGAGAAAACCACAGTCTCATGGGGCCGGACACTCAGGGTCAGGGAAAAATCCAATATATATCTGGTGATATCTCGGGCGCTATTAGAGATAGCGCAATAAGCCAAAGGGAATTATCTGCAGGAGGCCCTGGCGCATGAATCTGTGCAGCGGGAAGGATCTCGGACCATCAGGGGCCGAGACATCCACCGTCTCATGGGGCCGGACACTCAGGGTCAGGGAAAAATCCAATATATATCTGGTGATATCTCGGGTGCTATTACAGATAGCGCAATAAATCAAAGTGCATTGTCTGTAGGAGGCCCTGGCGCATGAATCTGTGCAGCGGGAACGACCTCGGACCACCAGGGGCCGAGAAAACCACAGTCTCATGGGGCCGGACACTCAGGGTCAGGGGAAAATCCAATATATATCTGGTGATATCTCTGGTGCTATTACAGATAGAGCAATAAATCAAAGTGCATTGTCTGTGGGAGGCCCTGGCGCATGAATGTGTGCAGCGGGAACGACCTCGGACCACCAGGGGCCGAGAAAACCGCAGTCTCATGGGGCCGGACATTCAGGGTCAGGGAAAAATCCAATATATATGTGGTGATATCTCGGGTGCTATTACAGATAGCGCAATAAATCAAAGTGCATTGTCTGTAGGAGACCCTGGCGCATGAACCTGTGCAGCGGGAACGACCTCGGACCACCAGGGGCCGAGAAAACGACCGTCTCATGGGGCCGGACGCTCAGGGTCAGTGAAAAATCCAATATATATCTGGTGATATCTCGGGTGCTATTAGAGATAGCGCAATAAACCAAAGTGAATTATCTGCAGGAGGCCCTGGCGCATGAATCTGTGCAACGGGAACGACCCCGGACCACCAGGGGCCGAGAAAACCACAGTCTCATGGGGCCGGACACTCAGGGTCAGGGGAAAATCCAATATAGATCTGGTGATATCTCGGGTGCTATTACAGATAGCGCAATAAACCAAAGTGAATTATCTGCAGGAGGCCCTTGCGCATGAATCTGTGCAACGGGAACGTCCTCGGACCACCAGGGGCCGAGAAAACCACAGTCTCATGGGGCCGGACACTCAGGGTCAGGGGAAAATCCAATATAGATCTGGTGATATCTCGGGCGCTATTAGAGATAGCGCAATAAACCAAAGTGAGTTATCTGCAGGAGGCCCTGGCGCATGAATCTGTGCAACGGGAACGACCTCGGACCACCAGGGGCCGAGAAAACCACAGTCTCATGGGGCCGGACACTCAGGGTCAGGGGAAAGTCCAATATATATCTGGTGATATCTCGGGTGCTATTAGAGATAGCGCAATAAATCAAAGTGCATTGTCTGTAGGAGGCCCTGGCGCATGAATCTGTGCAGCGGGAACGACCTCGGAACACCAGGGACCGAGAAAACCACCGTGTCATGGGGCCGGACACTCAGGGTCAGTGAAAAATCCAATATATATGTGGTGATATCTCGGGTGCTATTACAGATACCGCAATAAATCAAAGTGCATTGTCTGTAGGAGACCCTGGCGCATGAACCTGCGCAGCGGGAACGACCTCGGACCACCAGGGGCCGAGAAAACGACCGTCTCATGGGGCCGGACACTCAGGGTCAGGGGAAAATCCAATATAGATCTGGTGATATCTCGGGTGCTATTACACATAGCGCAATAAACCAAAGTGAATTATCTGCAGGAGGCCCTTGCGCATGAATCTGTGCAACGGGAACGTCCTCGGACCACCAGGGGCCGAGAAAACCACAGTCTCATGGGGCCGGACACTCAGGGTCAGGGAAAAATCCAATATATATCTGGTGATATCTCGGGCGCTATTAGAGATAGCGCAATAAGCCAAAGGGAATTATCTGCAGGAGGCCCTGGCGCATGAATCTGTGCAGCGGGAAGGATCTCGGACCATCAGGGGCCGAGACATCCACCGTCTCATGGGGCCGGACACTCAGGGTCAGGGAAAAATCCAATATATATCTGGTGATATCTCGGGTGCTATTACAGATAGCGCAATAAATCAAAGTGCATTGTCTGTAGGAGGCCCTGGCGCATGAATCTGTGCAGCGGGAACGACCTCGGACCACCAGGGGCCGAGAAAACCACAGTCTCATGGGGCCGGACACTCAGGGTCAGGGGAAAATCCAATATATATCTGGTGATATCTCTGGTGCTATTACAGATAGAGCAATAAATCAAAGTGCATTGTCTGTGGGAGGCCCTGGCGCATGAATGTGTGCAGCGGGAACGACCTCGGACCACCAGGGGCCGAGAAAACCGCAGTCTCATGGGGCCGGACATTCAGGGTCAGGGAAAAATCCAATATATATGTGGTGATATCTCGGGTGCTATTACAGATAGCGCAATAAATCAAAGTGCATTGTCTGTAGGAGACCCTGGCGCATGAACCTGTGCAGCGGGAACGACCTCGGACCACCAGGGGCCGAGAAAACGACCGTCTCATGGGGCCGGACGCTCAGGGTCAGTGAAAAATCCAATATATATCTGGTGATATCTCGGGTGCTATTAGAGATAGCGCAATAAACCAAAGTGAATTATCTGCAGGAGGCCCTGGCGCATGAATCTGTGCAACGGGAACGACCCCGGACCACCAGGGGCCGAGAAAACCACAGTCTCATGGGGCCGGACACTCAGGGTCAGGGGAAAATCCAATATAGATCTGGTGATATCTCGGGTGCTATTACAGATAGCGCAATAAACCAAAGTGAATTATCTGCAGGAGGCCCTTGCGCATGAATCTGTGCAACGGGAACGTCCTCGGACCACCAGGGGCCGAGAAAACCACAGTCTCATGGGGCCGGACACTCAGGGTCAGGGGAAAATCCAATATAGATCTGGTGATATCTCGGGTGCTATTACAGATAGCGCAATAAATCAAAGTGCATTGTCTGTAGGAGGCCCTGGCGCATGAATCTGTGCAGCGGGAACGACCTCGGACCACCAGGGGCCGAGAAAACCACAGTCTCATGGGGCCGGACACTCAGGGTCAGGGGAAAATCCAATATATATCTGGTGATATCTCGGGTGCTATTAGAGATAGCGCAATAAACCAAAGTGAATTATCTGCAGGAGGCCCTGGCGCATGAATCTGTGCAACGGGAACGACCCCGGACCACCAGGGGCCGAGAAAACCACAGTCTCATGGGGCCGGACACTCAGGGTCAGGGGAAAATCCAATATAGATCTGGTGATATCTCGGGTGCTATTACAGATAGCGCAATAAACCAATGTGAATTATCTGCAGGAGGCCCTTGCGCATGAATGTGTGCAGCGGGAACGACCTCGGACCACCAGGGGCCGAGAAAACCGCAGTCTCATGGGGCCGGACACTCAGGGTCAGGGAAAAATCCAATATATATCTGGTGATATCTCGGGCGCTATTAGAGATAGCGCAATAAGCCAAAGGGAATTATCTGCACGAGGCCCTGGCGCATGCATCTGTGCAGCGGGAACGACCTAGGACCACCAGGGGCCGAGAAAACCACCGTCTCATGGGGCCGGACACTCAGGGTAAGGGAAAAATCCAATATATATCTGGTGATATCTCGGGCGCTATTAGAGATAGCGCAATAAGCCAAAGGGAATAATCTGCAGGAGGCCCTGGCGCATGAATCTGTGCAGCGGGAAGGATCTCGGACCATCAGGGGCCGAGACATCCGCCGTCTCATGGGGCCGGACACTCAGGGTCAGGGAAAAATCCAATATATATCTGGTGATATCTCGGGTGCTATTACAGATAGCGCAATAAATCAAAGTGCATTGTCTGTAGGAGGCCCTGGCGCATGAATCCGTGCAGCGGGAACGACCTCGGACCACCAGGGGCCGAGAAAACCACAGTCTCATGGGGCCGGACACTCAGGGTCAGGGAAAAATCCAATATATATTTGGTGATATCTCGGATGCTATTACAGATAGCGCAATAAATCAAAGTGCATTGTCTGTAGGAGGCCCTGGCGCATGAATCTGTGCCGCGGGAACGACCTCGGACCACCAGGGGCCGAGAAAACCACAGTCTCATGGGGCCGGACACTCAGGGTCGGGGAAAAATCCAATATATATCTGGTGATATCTCGGGTGCTATTAGAGATAGCGCAATAAACCAAAGTGAATTGTCTGCAGGAGGCCCTGGCGCATGAATCTGTGCAGCGGGAACGATCTCGGACCATCAGGGGCCGAGACATCCACCGTCTCATGGGGCCGGACACTCAGGGTCAGGGAAAAATCCAATATATATTTGGTGATATCTCGGATGCTATTACAGATAGCGCAATAAATCAAAGTGCATTGTCTGTAGGAGGCCCTGGCGCATGAATCCGTGCAGCGGGAACGACCTCGGACCACCAGGGGCCGAGAAAACCACAGTCTCATGGGGCCGGACACTCAGGGTCAGGGGAAAATCCAATATATATCTGGTGATATCTCGGGTGCTATTACAGATAGAGCAATAAATCAAAGTGCATTGTCTGTAGGAGGCCCTGGCGCATGAATGTGTGCAGCGGGAACGACCTCGGACCACCAGGGGCCGAGAAAACCGCAGTCTCATGGGGCCGGACACTCAGGGTCAGGGAAAAATCCAATATATATCTGGTGATATCTCGGGCGCTATTAGAGATAGCGCAATAAGACAATGGGAATTATCTGCAGGAGGCCCTGGCGCATGCGTCTGTGCAGCGGGAACGACCGCGGACCACCAGGGGCCGAGAAAACCACCGTCTCATGGGGCCGGACACTCAGGGACAGGGATTAATCCAATATATATGTGGTGATATCTCGGGTGCTATTACAGATAGCGCAATAAATCAAAGTGCATTGTCTGTAGGAGACCCTGGCGCATGAACCTGCGCAGCGGGAACGACCTCGGACCACCAGGGGCCGAGAAAACGACCGTCTCATGGGGCCGGACGCTCAGGGTGAGTGAAAAATCCAATATATATCTGGTGATATCTCGGGTGCTATTAGAGATAGCGCAATAAACCAAAGTGAATTATCTGCAGGAGGCCCTGGCGCATGAATCTGTGCAACGGGAACGACCCCGGACCACCAGGGGCCGAGAAAACCACAGTCTCATGGGGCCGGACACTCAGGGTCAGGGGAAAATCCAATATAGATCTGGTGATATCTCGGGTGCTATTACACATAGCGCAATAAACCAAAGTGAATTATCTGCAGGAGGCCCTTGCGCATGAATCTGTGCAACGGGAACGTCCTCGGACCACCAGGGGCCGAGAAAACCACAGTCTCATGGGGCCGGACACTCAGGGTCAGGGAAAAATCCAATATATATCTGGTGATATCTCGGGCGCTATTAGAGATAGCGCAATAAGCCAAAGGGAATTATCTGCAGGAGGCCCTGGCGCATGATCTGTGCAGCGGGAAGGATCTCGGACCATCAGGGGCCGAGACATCCACCGTCTCATGGGGCCGGACACTCAGGGTCAGGGAAAAATCCAATATATATCTGGTGATATCTCGGGTGCTATTACAGATAGCGCAATAAATCAAAGTGCATTGTCTGTAGGAGGCCCTGGCGCATGAATCTGTGCAGCGGGAACGACCTCGGACCACCAGGGGCCGAGAAAACCACAGTCTCATGGGGCCGGACACTCAGGGTCAGGGGAAAATCCAATATATATCTGGTGATATCTCTGGTGCTATTACAGATAGAGCAATAAATCAAAGTGCATTGTCTGTAGGAGGCCCTGGCGCATGAATCTGTGCAACGGGAACGACCTCGGACCACCAGGGGCCGAGAAAACCATAGTCTCATGGGGCCGGACACTCAGGGTCAGGGGAAAATCCAATATATATCTGGTGATATCTCGGGTGCTATTAGAGATAGCGCAATAAATCAAAGTGCATTGTCTGTAGGAGGCCCTGGCGCATGAATCTGTGCAGCGGGAACGACCTCGGAACACCAGGGACCGAGAAAACCACCGTCTCATGGGGCCGGACACTCAGAGTCAGTGAAAAATCCAATATATATGTGGTGATATCTCGGGTGCTATTACAGATAGCGCAATAAATCAAAGTGCATTGTCTGTAGGAGACCCTGGCGCATGAACCTGTGCAGCGGGAACGACCTCGGACCACCAGGGGCCGAGAAAACCACAGTCTCATGGGGCCGGACGCTCAGGGTCAGTGAAAAATCCAATATATATCTGGTGATATCTCGGGTGCTATTAGAGATAGCGCAATAAACCAAAGTGAATTATCTGCAGGAGGCCCTGGCGCATGAATCTGTGCAACGGGAACGACCCCGGACCACCAGGGGCCGAGAAAACCACAGTCTCATGGGGCCGGACACTCAGGGTCAGGGTAAAATCCAATATATATCTGGTGATATCTCGGGTGCTATAACAGATAGCGCAATAAATCAAAGTGCATTGTCTGTAGGAGGCCCTGGCGCATGAATCTGTGCAGCGGGAACGACCTCGGACCACCAGGGGCCGAGAAAAGCACAGTCTCATGGGGCCGGACACTCAGGGTCATGGTAAAATCCAATATATATCTGGTGATATCTCGGGTGCTATTAGAGATAGCGCAATAAACCAAAGTGAATTATCTGCAGGAGGCCCTGGCGCATGAATCTGTGCAGCGGGAACGACCGCGGACCACCAGGGGCCGAGAAAACGACCGTCTCATGGGGCCGGACACTCAGGGTCAGTGAAAAGTCCAATATATATCTGCTGATATCTCGGGTGCTATTACAGATAGCGCAATAAATCAAAGTGCATTGTCTGTAGGAGGCCCTGGCGCATGAATCTGGGCAGCGGGAACGACCTCGGACCACCAGGGGCCGAGAAAACCGCAGTCTCATGGGGCCGGACACTCAGGGTCAGGGAAAAATCCAATATATATCTGGTGATATCTCGGGTGCTATAACAGATAGCGCAATAAATCAAAGTGCATTGTCTGTAGGAGGCCCTGGCGCATGGATCTGTGCAGCGGGAACGACCTCGGACCACCAGGGGCCGAGAAAAGCACAGTCTCATGGGGCCGGACACTCAGGGACAGGGGAAAATCCAATATATATCTGGTGATATCTCGGGCGCTATTACAGATAGCGCAATAAATCAAAGTACATTGTCTGCAGGAGGCCCTGGCGCATGCATCTGTGCAGCGGGAACGACCTAGGACCACCAGGGGCCGAGAAAACCACCGTCTCATGGGGCCGGACACTCAGGGTAAGGGAAAAATCCAATATATATCTGGTGATGTCTCGGGTGCTATTAGAGATAGCGCAATAAACGAAAGTGAATTATCTGCAGGAGGCCCTGGCGCATGAATCTGTGCAGCGGGAACGACCGCGGACCACCAGGGGCCGAGAAAACCACCGTCTCATGGGGCCGGACACTCAGGGTCAGGGAAAAATCCAATATATATCTGGTGATACCTCGGGTGCTATTAGAGATAGCGCAATAAACCAAAGTGAGTTATCTGCAGGAGGCCCTGGCGCATGAATCTGTGCAACGGGAACGACCCCGGACCACCAGGGGCCGAGAAAACCATAGTCTCATGGGGCCGGACACTCAGGGTCAGGGGAAAATCCAATATATATCTGGTGATATCTCGGGTGCTATTAGAGATAGCGCAATAAATCAAAGTGCATTGTCTGTAGGAGGCCCTGGCGCATGAATCTGTGCAGCGGGAACGACCTCGGAACACCAGGGACCGAGAAAACCACCGTCTCATGGGGCCGGACACTCAGGGTCAGTGAAAAATCCAATATATATGTGGTGATATCTCGGGTGCTATTACAGATAGCGCAATAAATCAAAGTGCATTGTCTGTAGGAGACCCTGGCGCATGAACCTGTGCAGCGGGAACGACCTCGGACCACCAGGGGCCGAGAAAACCACAGTCTCATGGGGCCGGACGCTCAGGGTCAGTGAAAAATCCAATATATATCTGGTGATATCTCGGGTGCTATTAGAGATAGCGCAATAAACCAAAGTGAATTATCTGCAGGAGGCCCTGGTGCATGAATCTGTGCAACGGGATCGACCCCGGACCACCAGGGGCCGAGAAAACCACAGTCTCATGGGGCCGGACACTCAGGGTCAGGGGAAAATCCAATATAGATCTGGTGATATCTCGGGTGCTATTACAGATAGCGCAATAAACCAAAGTGAATTATCTGCAGGAGGCCCTTGCGCATGAATCTGCGCAACGGGAACGTCCTCGGACCACCAGGGGCCGAGAAAACCATAGTCTCATGGGGCCGGACACTCAGGGTCAGGGGAAAATCCAATATATATCTGGTGATATCTCGGGTGCTATTAGAGATAGCGCAATAAATCAAAGTGCATTGCCTGTAGGAGGCCCTGGCGCATGAATCTGTGCAGCGGGAACGACCTCGGAACACCAGGGACCGAGAAAACCACCGTCTCATGGGGCCGGACACTCAGGGTCAGTGAAAAATCCAATATATATGTGGTGATATCTCGGGTGCTATTACAGATAGCGCAATAAATCAAAGTGCATTGTCTGTAGGAGACCCTGGCGCATGAACCTGTGCAGCGGGAACGACCTCGGACCACCAGGGGCCGAGAAAACCACAGTCTCATGGGGCCGGACGCTCAGGGTCAGTGAAAAATCCAATATATATCTGGTGATATCTCGGGTGCTATTAGAGATAGCGCAATAAACCAAAGTGAATTATCTGCAGGAGGCCCTGGCGCATGAATCTGTGCAGCGGGAACGACCTCGGAACACCAGGGACCGAGAAAACCACCGTCTCATGGGGCCGGACACTCAGGGTCAGTGAAAAATCCAATATATATGTGGTGATATCTCGGGTGCTATTACAGATAGCGCAATAAATCAAAGTGCATTGTCTGTAGGAGACCCTGGCGCATGAACCTGTGCAGCGGGAACGACCTCGGACCACCAGGGGCCGAGAAAACCACAGTCTCATGGGGCCGGACGCTCTGGGTCAGTGAAAAATCCAATATATATCTGGTGATATCTCGGGTGCTATTAGAGATAGCGCAATAAACCAAAGTGAATTATCTGCAGGAGGCCCTGGCGCATCAATCTGTGCAACGGGAACGACTCCGGACCACCAGGGGCCGAGAAAACCACAGTCTCATGGGGCCGGACACTCAGGGTCAGGGTAAAATCCAATATATATCTGGTGATATCTCGGGTTCTATAACAGATAGCGCAATAAATCAAAGTGCATTGTCTGTAGGAGGCCCTGGCGCATGAATCTGTGGAGCGGGAACGACCTCGGACCACCAGGGGCCGAGAAAAGCACAGTCTCATGGGGCCGGACACTCAGGGTCAGGGGAAAATCCAATATAGATCTGGTGATATCTCGGGTGCTATTACAGATAGCGCAATAAACCAAAGTGAATTATCTGCAGGAGGCCCTGGCACATGAATCTGTGCAGCGGGAACGACCGCGGACCACCAGGGGCCGAGAAAACGACCGTCTCATGGGGCCGGACACTCAGGGTCAGTGAAAAATCCAATATATATCTGCTGATATCTCGGGTGCTATTAGAGATAGCGCAATAAACGAAAGTGAATTATCTGCAGGAGTCCCTGGCGCATGGATCTGTGCAACGGGAACGACCTCGGACCACCAGGGGCCGAGAAAACCACAGTCTCATGGGGTCGGACACTCAGGGTCAGGGGAAAATCCAATATAGATCTGGTGATATCTCGGGTGCTATTACAGATAGCGCAATAAACCAAAGTGAATTATCTGCAGGAGGCCCTGGCGCATGAATCTGTGCAACGGGAACGACCTCGGACCACCAGGGGCCGAGAAAACCACAGTCTCATGGGGCCGGACACTCAGGGTCAGGGGAAAATCCAATATAGATCTGGTGATATCTCGGGCGCTATTACAGATAGCACAATAAATCAAAGTGCATTACCTGTAGGAGGCCCTGGCGCATGAATCTGTGCAGCGGGGAGGTCCTCGGACCGCCAGGGGCCAAGACAACGACCGTCTCATGGGGCCGGACACTCAGGGTCAGTGAAAAATCCAATATATATCTGCTGATATCTCGGGTGCTATTACAGATAGCGCAATAAATCAAAGTGCATTGTCTGTAGGAGGCCCTGGCGCATGATTCTGTGCAGCGGGAACGACCTCGGACCACCAGGGGCCGAGAAAACCACAGTCTCATGGGGCCGGACACTCAGGGTCAGGGGAAAATCCAATATAGATCTGGTGATATCTCGGGCGCTATTACAGATAGCACAATAAATCAAAGTGCATTACCTGTAGGAGGCCCTGGCGCATGAATCTGTGCAGCGGGGAGGTCCTCGGACCGCCAGGGGCCAAGACAACGACCGTCTCATGGGGCCGGACACTCAGGGTCAGTGAAAAATCCAATATATATCTGCTGATATCTCGGGTGCTATTACAGATAGCGCAATAAATCAAAGTGCATTGTCTGTAGGAGGCCCTGGCGCATGATTCTGTGCAGCGGGAACGACCTCGGACCACCAGGGGCCGAGAAAACGACCGCCTCATGGGGCCGGACCCTCAGGGTCAGTGAAAAATCCAATATATATCTGGTGATATCTCGGGTGCTATTAGAGACAGCGCAATAAACCAAAGTGAATTATCTGCAGGGGGCCCTGGCGCATGAATCTGTGCAGCGGGAACGACCTCTGACCACAAGAGGCCGAGAAAACCACCGTCTCATGGGGCCGGACACTCAGGGTCGAGGAAAAATCCAATATATATCTGGTGATATCTCGGGTGCTATTACAGATAGCGCGATAAATCAAAGTGCATTGTCTGTAGGAGGCACTGGAGAATGAGTCTGTGCAGCAGGAACGACCTCGAACCACCAGGGGCCGAGAAAATTACAGATATTCGGAATCCGTCACCCAAGGTCATGTGAAAATCCAGCATATATCTGGTGATATATCGGGTGTCATTAGAGATAGCTCGATAAATCAAAGTGCATTGTCTGCAGGAGGCCCTGACGCATGAATCTGTGCAGCGGGAACGACCTCGGACCACCAGGGGCCGAGAAAACCACAGTCTCATGGGGCCGAGAACTCAGGGTCAGGCAAAAATCCAATATATATCTGGTGATATCTCGGGTGCTATTACACATAGCGCATTAAACCAACGCGCATTGTCTGTAGGAGGCCATGGCGCATGAATCTGTGCAGCGGGAACGACCTCGGACCACCTGGGGCCGATAAAACCACCGTCTCATGGGGCCGGACACTCAGGGTCAGGGGAAAATCCAATATATATCTGGTGATATCTCGGGTGCTATTACAGATAGCGCAATAAATCAAAGTGCATTGTCTGTAGGAGGCCCTGGCGCATGAATCTGTGCAGCGGGAACGACCTCGGACCACCAGGGGCCGAGAAGACCGCAGTCTCATGGGGACGGACTCTCAGGGTCAGGGAAAAATCCAATATATATCTGGTGATATCTCGGGCGCTATTAGAGATAGCGCAATAAACCAAAGTGAATTATCTGCAGGAGGCCCTGGCGCATGAATCCGTGCAGCGGGAACGACCTCGGGCCACCAGGGGCTGAGAAAACGACCGTCTCATGGGGCCGGACACTCAGGGTCAGTGAAAAATCCAATATATATCTGGTGATATCTCGGCTGCTATTACAGATAGCGGAATAAATCAAAGTGCATTGTCTGTAGGAGGCCCTGGCGCATGAATCTGTGCAGCGGGAACGACCTCGGACCACCAGGGGCCGAGAAAACCACAGTCTCATTGGGCCGGACACTCAGGGTCAGGGGAAAATCCAGTATATATCTGGTGATATCTCGGGTGCTATTAGAGATAGCGCAATAAACCAAAGTGAATTATCTGCAGGAGGCCCTGGCGCATGAATCTGTGCAGCGGGAACGACCTCGGGCCACCAGGGGCCGAGACAACCACCGTCTCATGGGGCCGGACACTCAGGGTCAGGGGAATATCCAATATATATCTGGTGATATCTCGGGTGGTATTACAGATAGCGCAATAAATCAAAGTTCATTGTCTGTAGGAGGCCCTGGCGCATGAATCTGTGCAGCGGGAACGACCTCGGACCACCAGGGGCCGAGAAAACCACAGTCTCATGGGGCCGGACACTCAGGGTCAGGGGAAAATCCAATATATATCTGGTGATATCTCGGGTGCTATTAGAGATAGCGCAATAAATCAAAGTGCATTGTCTGCAGGAGGCCCTGGCGCATGAATCTGTGCAGCGGGAACGACCTCGGGCCACCAGGGGCCGAGACAACCACCGTCTCATGGGGCCGGACACTCAGGGTCAGGGGAATATCCAATATATATCTGGTGATATCTCGGGTGGTATTACAGATAGCGCAATAAATCAAAGTTCATTGTCTGTAGGAGGCCCTGGCGCATGAATCTGTGCAGCGGGAACGACCTCGGACCACCAGGGGCCGAGAAAACCACAGTCTCATGGGGCCGGACACTCAGGGTCAGGGGAAAATCCAATATATATCTGGTGATATCTCGGGTGCTATTAGAGATAGCGCAATAAATCAAAGTGCATTGTCTGCAGGAGGCCCTGGCGCATGAATCTGTGCAGCGGGAACGACCTCGGAACACCAGGGGCCGAGAAAACCACCGTCTCATGGGGCCGGACACTCAGGGTCAGTGAAAAATCCAATATATATCTGGTGATATCTCGGGTGCTATTACAGATAGCGCAATAAATCAAAGTGCATTGTCTGTAGGAGGCCCTGGCGCATGAATCTGTGCAGCGGGAACGACCTCGGACCACCAGGGTCCGAGAAAACCACAGTCTCATGGGGCCGGACACTCAGGGTCAGGGAAAAATCCATTATATATCTGGTGATATATCGGGTGTCATTAGAGATAGCTCGATAAATCAAAGTGCATTGTCTGCAGGAGGCCCTGACGCATGAATCTGTGCAGCGGGAACGACCTCGGACCACCAGGGGCCGAGAAAACCACAGTCTCATGGGGCCGAGAACTCAGTGTCAGGCAAAAATCCAACATATATCTGGTGATATCTCGGGTGCTATTACACATAGCGCATTAAACCAACGCGCATTGTCTGTAGGAGGCCATGGCGCATGAATCTGTGCAGCGGGAACGACCTCGGACCACCTGGGGCCGATAAAACCGCCGTCTCATGGGGCCGGACACTCAGGGTCAGGGGAAAATCCAATATATATCTGGTGATATCTCGGGTGCTATTACAGATAGCGCAATAAATCAAAGTGCATTGTCTGTAGGAGGCCCTGGCGCATGAATCTGTGCAGCGGGAACGACCTCGGACCACCAGGGGCCGAGAAGACCGCAGTCTCATGGGGACAGACTCTCAGGGTCAGGGAAAAATCCAATATATATCTGGTGATATCTCGGGCGCTATTAGAGATAGCGCAATAAACCAAAGTGAATTATCTGCAGGAGGCCCTGGCGCATGAATCTGTGCAGCGGGAACGACCTCGGGCCACCAGGGGCTGAGAAAACGACCGTCTCATGGGGCCGGACACTCAGGGTCAGTGAAAAATCCAATATATATCTGGTGATATCTCGGCTGCTATTACAGATAGCGGAATAAATCAAAGTGCATTGTCTGTAGGAGGCCCTGGCGCATGAATCTGTGCAGCGGGAACGACCTCGGACCACCAGGGGCCGAGAAAACCACAGTCTCATGGGGCCGGACACTCAGGGTCAGGGGAAAATCCAGTATATATCTGGTGATATCTCGGGTGCTATTAGAGATAGCGCAATAAACCAAAGTGAATTATCTGCAGGAGGCCCTGGCGCATGAATCTGTGCAGCGGGAACGACCTCGGGCCACCAGGGGCTGAGAAAACGACCGTCTCATGGGGCCGGACACTCAGGGTCAGTGAAAAATCCAATATATATCTGGTGATATCTCGGCTGCTATTACAGATAGCGGAATAAATCAAAGTGCATTGTCTGTAGGAGGCCCTGGCGCATGAATCTGTGCAGCGGGAACGACCTCGGACCACCAGGGGCCGAGAAAACCACAGTCTCATGGGGCCGGACACTCAGGGTCAGGGGAAAATCCAGTATATATCTGGTGATATCTCGGGTGCTATTACAGATAGCGCAATAAATCAAAGTGCATTGTCTGTAGGAGGCCCTGGCGCATGAATCTGTGCAGCGGGAACGACCTCGGACCACCAGGGGCCGAGAAGACCGCAGTCTCATGGGGACGGACTCTCAGGGTCAGGGAAAAATCCAATATATATCTGGTGATATCTCGGGCGCTATTAGAGATAGCGCAATAAACCAAAGTGAATTATCTGCAGGAGGCCCTGGCGCATGAATCTGTGCAGCGGGAACGACCTCGGGCCACCAGGGGCTGAGAAAACGACCGTCTCATGGGGCCGGACACTCAGGGTCAGTGAAAAATCCAATATATATCTGGTGATATCTCGGCTGCTATTACAGATAGCGGAATAAATCAAAGTGCATTGTCTGTAGGAGGCCCTGGCGCATGAATCTGTGCAGCGGGAACGACCTCGGACCACCAGGGGCCGAGAAAACCACAGTCTCATGGGGCCGGACACTCAGGGTCAGGGGAAAATCCAGTATATATCTGGTGATATCTCGGGTGCTATTAGAGATAGCGCAATAAACCAAAGTGAATTATCTGCAGGAGGCCCTGGCGCATGAATCTGTGCAGCGGGAACGACCTCGGGCCACCAGGGGCTGAGAAAACGACCGTCTCATGGGGCCGGACACTCAGGGTCAGTGAAAAATCCAATATATATCTGGTGATATCTCGGCTGCTATTACAGATAGCGGAATAAATCAAAGTGCATTGTCTGTAGGAGGCCCTGGCGCATGAATCTGTGCAGCGGGAACGACCTCGGACCACCAGGGGCCGAGAAAACCACAGTCTCATGGGGCCGGACACTCAGGGTCAGGGGAAAATCCAGTATATATCTGGTGATATCTCGGGTGCTATTAGAGATAGCGCAATAAGCCAAAGAGAATTATCTGCAGGAGGCCCTGGCGCATGAATCTGTGCAGCGGGAACGTCCTCGGACCTCCAGGGGCCGAGACAACCACCGTCTCAAGGGGCCGGACACTCAGGGTCAGGGTAAAATCCAATATGTATCTGGTGATATCTCGGGTGCTATTACAGATAGCGCAATAAATCAAAGTGCATTATCTGTAGGTGGCCCTGTCGCATGAATCTGTGCAGCGGGAACGACCTCGGACCACCAGGGGCCGAAAAAACCACAGTCTCATGGGGCCGGACTCTCACGGTCAGGGTAAAATCCAATATATATCTGGTGATATCTCCGGTCCTATTACAGATAGCGAAATAAATCAAAGTGCATTGTCTGTAGGAGGCCCTGGCGCATGAATCTGTGCAGCGGGAACGACCTCGGACCACCAGGGGCCGAGGAAACCGCAGTCTCATGGGGCCGGACACTCAGGGTCAGGGAAAAATCCAATATATATCTGGTGATATCTCGGGTTATATTACAGATAGCACAATAAATCAAAGTGAATTATCTGCAGGAGGCCCTGGCCCATGCATCTGTGCAGCGGGAACGACCTCGGACCACCAGGGGCCGAGAAAACCACCGTCTCATGGGGCCGGACACTCAGGGTCAGGGAAAAATGCAATATATATCTGGTGATATGTCGGGTGCTATTACAGATAGCACAATAAATCAAAGTGGATTGTCTGGACGAGGCCCTGGCGCATGAATCTGGGCAGCGGGAACGACCTCGGACCACCAGGGGCCGAGAAAACCACAGTCTCATGGGGCCGGACATTCAGGGTCAGGGGAAGATCCAATATATATCTGGTGATATCTCGGGTGCTATTAGATACAGCGCAATAAACCAAAGTGAATTATCTGCAGGAGGCCCTGGCGCATGAATCTGGGCAGCGGGAACGACCTCGGACCACCAGGGGCCGAGAAAACCACAGTCTAATGGGGCCGGACACTCAGGGTCAGGGGAAAATCCAATATATATCTGGTGATATCTCGGGTGCTATTAGAGATAGCGCAATAAACCAAAGTGAATTATCTGCAGGAGGCCCTGCCGCATGCATCTGTGCAGCGGGAACGACCTCGGAACACCAGGGGCCGAGAAAACCACCGTCTCATGGGGCAGGACACTCAGGGTCAGGGAAAAATCCAATATATATCTGGTGATATCTCGGGTTATATTACAGATAGCACAATAAATCAAAGTGCATTGTCTGTAGGAGGCCCTGGCGCATGAATCTGTGCAGAGGGAACGATTTCGGACCACCAGGGGCCGAGACAACAACCGTCTCATGGGGCCGGACACTCAGGGTCAGGGAAAAATCCAATATATATCTGGTGATATCTCGGGTTATATTACAGATAGCACAATAAATCAAAGTGCATTGTCTGTAGGAGGCCCTGGCGCATGAATCTGTGCAGAGGGAACGACCTCGGACCACCAGGGGCCGAGAAAACCACCGTCTCATGGCGCCGGACACTCAGGGTCAGGGGAAAATCCAATATATATCTGGTGATATCTCGGGTGCTATTACAGATAGCGCAATAAATCAAAGCGAATTATCTGCAGGAGGCCCTGGCGCATGAATCTGTGCAGCGGGAACGACCTCGGACCACCAGGGGCCGAGAAAACCACAGTCTCATGGAGCCGGACACTCAGGGTCAGGGGAAAATCCAATATATATCTGGTGATATCTCGGGTGCTATTAGATACAGCGCAATAAACCAAATTGAATTATCTGCAGGAGGCCCTGGCGCATGAATCTGGGCAGCGGGAACGACCTCGGACCACCAGGGGCCGAGAAAACCACAGTCTAGTGGGGCCGGACACTCAGGGTCAGGGGAAAATCCAATATATATATCAGGTGATATCTCGGGTGCTATTAGATACAGCGCAATAAACCAAAGTGTATTATCTGCAAGAGGCCCTGGCGCATGCATCTGTGCAGCGGGAACGACCTCGGACCACCAGGGGCCGAGAAAACTAAAGTCTCATGGGGCCGGACACTCAGGGTCTGGGGAAAATCCATTATATATCTGGTGATATGTCGGGAGCTATTACAGGTAGCACAATAAATCAAAGTTCATTGTCTGGAGGAGGCCCTGGCGCATGAATCTGTGCAGCGGGAACGACCTCGGTCCACCAGGGGCCGAGAAAACCACCGTCTCATGGGGCTGGACACTCTGGGTGAGGGTAATATCCAATATATATCTGGTGATATCTCGGGTGCTATTACAGATAGCGCAATAAATCAAAGAGCATTGTCTGTAGGAGGCCCTGGCGCATGAACCTGTGCAGCGGCAACGACCTCGGACCACCAGGGGCCGAGAAAACCACAGTCTAATGGGGCCGGACACTCAGGGTCAGGGGAAAATCCAATATATATCTGGTGATATCTCGGGTGCTATTACAGATAGCGCAATAAATCAAAGTGCATTGTCTGCAGGAGGCCCTTGCGAATGAATCTGTTCAGCGGGAACGACCTCGGATCACCAGGGGCCGAGAAAACCACCGACACATGGGGCCGGACACTCAGGGTCGAGGAAAAATCCAATATATATCTGGTGATATCTCGGGTGCTATTAGAGATAGCGCGATAAATCCAAGTGAATTATCTGCAGGAGGCCCTGGCGCATGCATCTGTGCAGCGGGAACGACCTCGGACCACCAGGGGCCGAGAAAATCACCGTCTCATGGGGACGGGCACTCAGGGTCTGGGGAAAATCCAATATGTATCTGCTGATATCTCGGGTGCTATTAGAGATAGCGTAACAAACCAAAGTGCATTGTCTGAAGGAGGCCCTGGCGCATGAATCTGTGCAGCGGGAACGACCTCTGACCACAAGAGGCCGAGAAAACCACCGTCTCATGGGGCCGGACACTCAGGGTCGAGGAAAAATCCAATATATATCTGGTGATATCTCGGGTGCTATTACAGATAGCGCGATAAATCAAAGTGCATTGTCTGTAGAAGGCACTGGCGAATGAGTCTGTGCAGCAGGAACGACCTCGAACCACCAGGGGCCGAGAAAATTACAGATATTCGGAATCCGTCACCCAAGGTCATGTGAAAATCCAGCATATATCTGGTGATATTTCGGGTGCTATTATAGATAGCGCAATAAACCAAAGTGAATTATCTGCAGTAGGCCCTGGCGCATGCATCTGTGCAGCGGGAACGACCTCGGACAACCAGGGGCCGAGAAAGCCACAGACTCATGGGGCTGGACACTCAGGGTTAGGGAAAAATCCAATATATATCTGGTGATATCTCGGGTGCTATTACAGATAGCGCAATAAATCAAAGTGCATTGTCTGTAGGAGGCCCTGGCGCATGAATCTGTGCAGCGGGAACGACCTCGGACCACCAGGGGCCGAGAAAACCACCGTCTCATGGGGACGGACACTCAGGGTCTGGCGAAAATCCACTATATATCTGGCGATATCTCGGGTGCTATTAGAGATAGCGCAATAAACCAAACTGCATTGTCTGTAGGAGGCCCTCGCGCATGAATCTGTGCAGCGGGAGCGACCTCTGACCACAAGGGGCCGAGAAAACCACCGTCTCATGGGGCCGGACACTCAGGGTCGAGGAAAAATCCAATATATATCTGGTGATATCTCGGGTGCTAATAGAGATAGCGCAATAAACCAAAGTGAATTATCTGCAGGAGGCCCTGGCGCATGAATCTGTGCAGCGGGAACGACCTCGGACCACCAGGGGCTGAGAAAACGACCGTCTCATGGGGCCGGACACTCAGGGTCAGTGAAAAATTCAATATATATCTGGTGATATCTCGGGTGCTATTACAGATAGCGCAATGAATCAAAGTGCATTGTCTGTAGGAGGCCCTGGCGCATGAATCTGTGCAGCGGGAACGACCTCGGACCACCAGCGGCCGAGAAAACCACAGTCTCATGGGGCCGGACACTCAGGGTCAGGGGAAAATCCAGTATATATCTGGTGATATCTCGGGTGCTATTTGAGATAGCGCAATAAATCAAAGTGCAATGTCTGTAGGAGGCCCTGGCGCATGAATCTGTGCAGCGGGAACGACCTCGGGCCACCAGGGGCCCAGAAAACCACAGTCTCATGTGGCCGGACACTCAGGGTCAGGGAAAAATCCATTATATATCTGGTGATATATCGGGTGCCATTAGAGATAGCTCGATAAATCAAAGTGCATTGTCTGCAGGAGGCCCTGACGCATGAACCTGTGCAGCGGGAACGACCTCGGACCACCAGGGGCCGATAAAACTACCGTCTCATGGGGCCGGACACTCAGGGTCAGTGAAAAATCCAGTATATATCTGGTGATATCTCGGGTGCTATTAGAGATAGCGCAATAAACCAAAGTGAGTTATCTGCAGGAGGCGCTGGCGCATGAATCTGTGCAGCGGGAACGTCCTCGGACCTCCAGGGGCCGAGACAACCACAGTCTCATGGGGCCGGACACTCAGGGTCAGGGGAAAATCCAATATATATCTGGTGATATCTCGGGTGCTATTACAGATAGCGCAATAAATCAAAGTGCATTGTCTGTAGGAGGCCCTGGCGCATGAATCTGTGCAGCGGGAACGACCTCGGACCATCAGGGGCCGAAAAAACCACAGTCTCATGGGGCAGGACACTCATGGTCAGGGTAAAATCCAATATATATCTGGTGATATCTCGGGTGCTATTACAGATAGCGCAATAAATCAAAGTGCATTGTCTGTAGGAGGCCCTGGCGCATGAATCTGTGCAGCGGGAACGACCTCTGACCACAAGAGGCAGAGAAAACCACCGTCTCAAGGGGCCGGGCACTCAGGGTCTGGGGAAAATCCAATATATATCTGGTGATATCTCGGGTGCTATTAGAGATAGCGTAATAAACCAAAGTGCATTGTCTGTAGGAGGCCCTGGCGCATGAATCTGTGCAGCGGGAACGACCTCGGACCACCAGGGGCCGAGAAAACCACCGTCTCATGGGGCCGGACACTCAGGGTCAGGGAAAAATGCAATATATATCTGGTGATATGTCGGGTGCTATTACAGATAGCACAACAAATCAAAGTGGATTGTCTGGACGAGGCCCTGGCGCATGAATCTGGGCAGCGGGAACGACCTCGGACCACAAGGGGCCGAGAAAACCACAGTCTCATGGGGCCGGACACTCAGGGTCAGGGGAAAATCCAATATATATCTGGTGATATCTCGGGTGCTATTAGAGATAGGGCAATAAACCAAAGTGAATTATCTGCAGCAGGCCCTGGCGCATGAATCTGTGCAACGGGAACGACCTCGCACCACCAGGGGCCGAGAAAACCACAGTCTCATGGGGCCGGACACTCAGGGTCAGGGGAAAATCCAATATATATCTGGTGATATCTCGGGTGCTATTACAGATAGAGCAATAAATCAAAGTGCATTGTCTGTAGGAGGCCCTGGCGCATGAATCTCTGCAGCGGGAACAACCTCGGACCACCAGGGGCCGAGAAAACCACCGTCTCATGGGGCCGGACACTCTGGGTCAGGGAAAAATGCTATATATATCTGGTGATATGTCGGGTGCTATTACAGATAGCGCAATAAATCAAAGTGCATTGTCTGTAGGAGGCCCTGGCGCATGACTCTGTGCAGCGGGAACGACCTCGGACCACCAGGGGCCGAGAAAACTACAGTCTCATGCGGCCGGACACTCAGGGTCTGGGGAAAATCCAATATATATCTGGTGATATCTCGGGTCCTATTACAGATAGCGAAATAAATCAAAGTGCATTGTCTGTAGGAGGCCCTGGCGCATGAATCTGTGCAGCGGGAACGACCTCGGACCACCAGGGGCCGAGGAAACCACAGTCTCATGGGGCCGGACACTCAGGGTCAGGGAAAAATCCAATATATATCTGGAGATATCTCGGGTTATATTACAGATAGCACAATAAATCAAAGTGCATTGTCTGTAGGAGGCCCTGGCGCATGAATCTGTGCAGAGGGAACGATTTCGGACCACCAGGGGCCGAGACAACAACCGTCTCATGGGGCCGGACACTCAGGGTCAGGGAAAAATCCAATATATATCTGGTGATATCTCGGGTTATATTACAGATAGCACAATAAATCAGAGTGCATTGTCTGTAGGAGGCCCTGGCGCATGAATCTGTGCAGAGGGAACGACCTCGGACCACCAGGGGCCGAGAAAACCACCGTCTCATGGCGCCGGACACTCAGGGTCAGGGGAAAATCCAATATATATCTGGTGATATCTCGGGTGCTATTACAGATAGCGCAATAAATCAAAGTGAATTATCTGCAGGAGGCCCTGGCGCATGAATCTGTGCAGCGGGAACGACCTCGGACCACCAGGGGCCGAGAAAACCACAGTCTCATGGAGCCGGACACTCAGGGTCAGGGGAAAATCCAATATATATCTGGTGATATCTCGGGTGCTATTACAGATAGCGCAATAAACCAAAGTGAATTATCTGCAGGAGGCCCTGGCGCATGAATCTGTGCAGCGGGAACGACCTCGGACCACCAGGGGCCGAGAAAACCACAGTCTCATGGAGCCGGACACTCAGGGTCAGGGGAAAATCCAATATATATCTGGTGATATCTCGGGTGCTATTACAGATAGCGCAATAAACCAAAGTGAATTATCTGCAGCAGGCCCTGGCGCATGAATCTGTGCAGCGGGAACGACCTCGGATCACCAGGGGCCGAGAAAACCACAGTCTAGTGGGGCCGGACACTCAGGGTCAGGGGAAAATCCAATATATATATCAGGTGATATCTCGGGTGCTATTAGATACAGCGCAATAAACCAAAGTGTATTATCTGCAAGAGGCCCTGGCGCATGCATCTGTGCAGCGGGAACGACCTCGGACCACCAGGGGCCGAGAAAACTAAAGTCTCATGGGGCCGGACACTCAGGGTCTGGGGAAAATCCATTATATATCTGGTGATATGTCGGGAGCTATTACAGGTAGCACAATAAATCAAAGTTCATTGTCTGGAGGAGGCCCTGGCGCATGAATCTGTGCAGCGGGAACGACCTCGGTCCACCAGGGGCCGAGAAAACCACCGTCTCATGGGGCTGGACACTCTGGGTGAGGGTAATATCCAATATATATCTGGTGATATCTCGGGTGCTATTACAGATAGCGCAATAAATCAAAGAGCATTGTCTGTAGGAGGCCCTGGCGCATGAACCTGTGCAGCGGCAACGACCTCGGACCACCAGGGGCCGAGAAAACCACAGTCTAATGGGGCCGGACACTCAGGGTCAGGGGAAAATCCAATATATATCTGGTGATATCTCGGGTGCTATTACAGATAGCGCAATAAATCAAAGTGCATTGTCTGCAGGAGGCCCTTGCGAATGAATCTGTTCAGCGGGAACGACCTCGGATCACCAGGGGCCGAGAAAACCACCGACACATGGGGCCGGACACTCAGGGTCGAGGAAAAATCCAATATATATCTGGTGATATCTCGGGTGCTATTAGAGATAGCGCGATAAATCCAAGTGAATTATCTGCAGGAGGCCCTGGCGCATGCATCTGTGCAGCGGGAACGACCTCGGACCACCAGGGGCCGAGAAAATCACCGTCTCATGGGGACGGGCACTCAGGGTCTGGGGAAAATCCAATATGTATCTGCTGATATCTCGGGTGCTATTAGAGATAGCGTAACAAACCAAAGTGCATTGTCTGAAGGAGGCCCTGGCGCATGAATCTGTGCAGCGGGAACGACCTCTGACCACAAGAGGCCGAGAAAACCACCGTCTCATGGGGCCGGACACTCAGGGTCGAGGAAAAATCCAATATATATCTGGTGATATCTCGGGTGCTATTACAGATAGCGCGATAAATCAAAGTGCATTGTCTGTAGAAGGCACTGGCGAATGAGTCTGTGCAGCAGGAACGACCTCGAACCACCAGGGGCCGAGAAAATTACAGATATTCGGAATCCGTCACCCAAGGTCATGTGAAAATCCAGCATATATCTGGTGATATTTCGGGTGCTATTATAGATAGCGCAATAAACCAAAGTGAATTATCTGCAGTAGGCCCTGGCGCATGCATCTGTGCAGCGGGAACGACCTCGGACAACCAGGGGCCGAGAAAGCCACAGACTCATGGGGCTGGACACTCAGGGTTAGGGAAAAATCCAATATATATCTGGTGATATCTCGGGTGCTATTACAGATAGCGCAATAAATCAAAGTGCATTGTCTGTAGGAGGCCCTGGCGCATGAATCTGTGCAGCGGGAACGACCTCGGACCACCAGGGGCCGAGAAAACCACCGTCTCATGGGGACGGACACTCAGGGTCTGGCGAAAATCCACTATATATCTGGCGATATCTCGGGTGCTATTAGAGATAGCGCAATAAACCAAACTGCATTGTCTGTAGGAGGCCCTCGCGCATGAATCTGTGCAGCGGGAGCGACCTCTGACCACAAGGGGCCGAGAAAACCACCGTCTCATGGGGCCGGACACTCAGGGTCGAGGAAAAATCCAATATATATCTGGTGATATCTCGGGTGCTAATAGAGATAGCGCAATAAACCAAAGTGAATTATCTGCAGGAGGCCCTGGCGCATGAATCTGTGCAGCGGGAACGACCTCGGACCACCAGGGGCTGAGAAAACGACCGTCTCATGGGGCCGGACACTCAGGGTCAGTGAAAAATTCAATATATATCTGGTGATATCTCGGGTGCTATTACAGATAGCGCAATGAATCAAAGTGCATTGTCTGTAGGAGGCCCTGGCGCATGAATCTGTGCAGCGGGAACGACCTCGGACCACCAGCGGCCGAGAAAACCACAGTCTCATGGGGCCGGACACTCAGGGTCAGGGGAAAATCCAGTATATATCTGGTGATATCTCGGGTGCTATTTGAGATAGCGCAATAAATCAAAGTGCAATGTCTGTAGGAGGCCCTGGCGCATGAATCTGTGCAGCGGGAACGACCCCGGGCCACCAGGGGCCCAGAAAACCACAGTCTCATGTGGCCGGACACTCAGGGTCAGGGAAAAATCCATTATATATCTGGTGATATATCGGGTGCCATTAGAGATAGCTCGATAAATCAAAGTGCATTGTCTGCAGGAGGCCCTGACGCATGAACCTGTGCAGCGGGAACGACCTCGGACCACCAGGGGCCGATAAAACTACCGTCTCATGGGGCCGGACACTCAGGGTCAGTGAAAAATCCAGTATATATCTGGTGATATCTCGGGTGCTATTAGAGATAGCGCAATAAACCAAAGTGAGTTATCTGCAGGAGGCGCTGGCGCATGAATCTGTGCAGCGGGAACGTCCTCGGACCTCCAGGGGCCGAGACAACCACAGTCTCATGGGGCCGGACACTCAGGGTCAGGGGAAAATCCAATATATATCTGGTGATATCTCGGGTGCTATTACAGATAGCGCAATAAATCAAAGTGCATTGTCTGTAGGAGGCCCTGGCGCATGAATCTGTGCAGCGGGAACGACCTCGGACCATCAGGGGCCGAAAAAACCACAGTCTCATGGGGCAGGACACTCATGGTCAGGGTAAAATCCAATATATATCTGGTGATATCTCGGGTGCTATTACAGATAGCGCAATAAATCAAAGTGCATTGTCTGTAGGAGGCCCTGGCGCATGAATCTGTGCAGCGGGAACGACCTCTGACCACAAGAGGCAGAGAAAACCACCGTCTCAAGGGGCCGGGCACTCAGGGTCTGGGGAAAATCCAATATATATCTGGTGATATCTCGGGTGCTATTAGAGATAGCGTAATAAACCAAAGTGCATTGTCTGTAGGAGGCCCTGGCGCATGAATCTGTGCAGCGGGAACGACCTCGGACCACCAGGGGCCGAGAAAACCACCGTCTCATGGGGCCGGACACTCAGGGTCAGGGAAAAATGCAATATATATCTGGTGATATGTCGGGTGCTATTACAGATAGCACAACAAATCAAAGTGGATTGTCTGGACGAGGCCCTGGCGCATGAATCTGGGCAGCGGGAACGACCTCGGACCACAAGGGGCCGAGAAAACCACAGTCTCATGGGGCCGGACACTCAGGGTCAGGGGAAAATCCAATATATATCTGGTGATATCTCGGGTGCTATTAGAGATAGGGCAATAAACCAAAGTGAATTATCTGCAGCAGGCCCTGGCGCATGAATCTGTGCAACGGGAACGACCTCGCACCACCAGGGGCCGAGAAAACCACAGTCTCATGGGGCCGGACACTCAGGGTCAGGGGAAAATCCAATATATATCTGGTGATATCTCGGGTGCTATTACAGATAGAGCAATAAATCAAAGTGCATTGTCTGTAGGAGGCCCTGGCGCATGAATCTCTGCAGCGGGAACAACCTCGGACCACCAGGGGCCGAGAAAACCACCGTCTCATGGGGCCGGACACTCTGGGTCAGGGAAAAATGCTATATATATCTGGTGATATGTCGGGTGCTATTACAGATAGCGCAATAAATCAAAGTGCATTGTCTGTAGGAGGCCCTGGCGCATGACTCTGTGCAGCGGGAACGACCTCGGACCACCAGGGGCCGAGAAAACTACAGTCTCATGCGGCCGGACACTCAGGGTCTGGGGAAAATCCAATATATATCTGGTGATATCTCGGGTCCTATTACAGATAGCGAAATAAATCAAAGTGCATTGTCTGTAGGAGGCCCTGGCGCATGAATCTGTGCAGCGGGAACGACCTCGGACCACCAGGGGCCGAGGAAACCACAGTCTCATGGGGCCGGACACTCAGGGTCAGGGAAAAATCCAATATATATCTGGTGATATCTCGGGTTATATTACAGATAGCACAATAAATCAAAGTGCATTGTCTGTAGGAGGCCCTGGCGCATGAATCTGTGCAGAGGGAACGATTTCGGACCACCAGGGGCCGAGACAACAACCGTCTCATGGGGCCGGACACTCAGGGTCAGGGAAAAATCCAATATATATCTGGTGATATCTCGGGTTATATTACAGATAGCACAATAAATCAGAGTGCATTGTCTGTAGGAGGCCCTGGCGCATGAATCTGTGCAGAGGGAACGACCTCGGACCACCAGGGGCCGAGAAAACCACCGTCTCATGGCGCCGGACACTCAGGGTCAGGGGAAAATCCAATATATATCTGGTGATATCTCGGGTGCTATTACAGATAGCGCAATAAATCAAAGTGAATTATCTGCAGGAGGCCCTGGCGCATGAATCTGTGCAGCGGGAACGACCTCGGACCACCAGGGGCCGAGAAAACCACAGTCTCATGGAGCCGGACACTCAGGGTCAGGGGAAAATCCAATATATATCTGGTGATATCTCGGGTGCTATTACAGATAGCGCAATAAACCAAAGTGAATTATCTGCAGGAGGCCCTGGCGCATGAATCTGTGCAGCGGGAACGACCTCGGACCACCAGGGGCCGAGAAAACCACAGTCTCATGGAGCCGGACACTCAGGGTCAGGGGAAAATCCAATATATATCTGGTGATATCTCGGGTGCTATTACAGATAGCGCAATAAACCAAAGTGAATTATCTGCAGCAGGCCCTGGCGCATGAATCTGTGCAGCGGGAACGACCTCGGATCACCAGGGGCCGAGAAAACCACAGTCTAGTGGGGCCGGACACTCAGGGTCAGGGGAAAATCCAATATATATATCAGGTGATATCTCGGGTGCTATTAGATACAGCGCAATAAACCAATGTGTATTATCTGCAAGAGGCCCTGGCGCATGCATCTGTGCAGCGGGAACGACCTCGGACCACCAGGGGCCGAGAAAACTAAAGTCTCATGGGGCCGGACACTCAGGGTCTGGGGAAAATCCAATATATATCTGGTGATATTTCGGGTGCTATTATAGATAGCGCAATAAACCAAAGTGAATTATCTGCAGTAGGCCCTGGCGCATGCATCTGTGCAGCGGGAACGACCTCGGACAACCAGGGGCCGAGAAAGCCACAGACTCATGGGGCTGGACACTCAGGGTTAGGGAAAAATCCAATATATATCTGGTGATATCTCGGGTGCTATTACAGATAGTACAATAAATCAAAGTGCACTGTCTGTAGGAGGCCCTGGCGCATGAATCTGTGCAGCGGGAACGACCTCGGACCACCAGGGGCCGAGAAAACCACCGTCTCATGGGGACGGACACTCAGGGTCTGGCGAAAATCCAATATATATCTGGTGATATCTCGGGCGCTAATAGAGATAGCGCAATAAACCAAAGTGAATTATCTGCAGGAGGCCCTGGCGCATGAATCTGTGCAGCGGGAACGACCTCGGAAAACCAGGGGCCGAGAAAACGACCGTCTCATGGGGCCGGACACTCAGGGTCAGTGAAAAATCCAATATATATCTGGTGATATCTCGGGTGCTATTACAGATAGCGCAATAAATCAAAGTGCATTGTCTGTAGGAGGCCCTGGCGCATGAATCTGTGCAGCGGGAGCGACCTCTGACCACAAGGGGCCGAGAGAACCACAGTCTCATGTTGCCGGACACTCAGGGTCAGGGGAAAATCCAGTATATATCTGGTGATATCTCGGGTGCTATTAGAGATAGCGCAATAAACCAAAGTGAATTATCTGCAGGAGGCCCTGACGCATGAATCTGTGCAGCGGGACCGACCTCGGACCACCAGGGGCCGAAAAAACCACAGTCTCATGGGGCCGGACACTCATGGTCAGGGTAAAATCCAATATATATCTGGTGATATCTCGGGTGCTATTACAGATAGCGCAATAAATCAAAGTGCATAGTCTGTAGGAGGCCCCGGCGCATGAATCTGTGCAGCGGGAACGACCTCGGACGACCAGGGGCCTTGAAAACCACAGTCTCATGGGGCCGGACACTCAGGGTCAGGGGAAAATCCAATTTATATCTGGTGATATCTCGGGTGCTATTAGAGATAGCGCAATAAATCAATCTGCATTGTCTGTAGGAGACCCTGGCGCATGAATCTGTGCAGCGGGAACGACCTCGGACCACCACGGGCCGAGAAAACGACCGTCTCATGGGGCCGGACGCTCAGGGTCAGTGAAAAATCCAATATATATCTGGTGATATCTCGGGTGCTATTACAGATAGCGCAATAAATCAAAGTGCAATGTCTGTAGGAGGCCCTGGCGCATGAATCTGTGCAGCGGGAACGACCTCGGGCCACCAGGGGCCCAGAAAACCACAGTCTCATGTGGCCGGACACTCAGGGTCAGGGAAAAATCCATTATATATCTGGTGATATATCGGGTGCCATTAGAGATAGCTCGATAAATCAAAGTGCATTGTCTGCAGGAGGCCCTGACGCATGAACCTGTGCAGTGGGAACGACCTCGGACCACCAGGGGCCGATAAAACCACCGTCTCATGGGGCCGGACACTCAGGGTCAGGGGAAAATCCAATATATATCTGGTGATATCTCGGGTGCTATTACAGATAGCGCAATAAACCAAGGTGAATTATCTGCAGGAGGCCCTGGCGCATGAATCTGTGCAGCGGGAACGACCTCGGGCCACCAGGGGCTGAGAAAACGACCGTCTCATGGGGCCGGACACTCAGGGTCAGTGAAAAATCCAGTATATATCTGGTGATATCTCGGGTGCTATTAGAGATAGCGCAATAAACCAAAGTGAATTATCTGCAGGAGGCGCTGGCGCATGAATCTGTGCAGCGGGAACGTCCTCGGACCTCCAGGGGCCGAGACAACCACAGTCTCATGGGGCCGGACACTCAGGGTCAGGGGAAAATCCAATATATATCTGGTGATATCTCGGGTGCTATTACAGATAGCGCAATAAATCAAAGTGCATTGTCTGTAGGAGGCCCTGGCGCATGAATCTGTGCAGCGGGAACGACCTCGGACCATCAGGGGCCGAAAAAACCACAGTCTCATGGGGCCGGACACTCATGGTCAGGGTAAAATCCAATATATATCTGGTGATATCTCGGGTGCTATTACAGATAGCGCAACAAATCAAAGTGCATTGTCTGTAGGAGGCCCTGGCGCAAGAATCTGTGCAGCGGGAACGACCTCGGACCACAAGGGGCCGAGAAAACCACAGTCTCATGGGGCCGGACACTCAGGGTCAGGGGAAAATCCAATATATATCTGGTGATATCTCGGGTGCTATTAGAGATAGGGCAATAAACCAAAGTGAATTATCTGCAGCAGGCCCTGGCGCATGAATCTGTGCAACGGGAACGACCTCGCACCACCAGGGGCCGAGAAAACCACAGTCTCATGGGGCCGGACACTCAGGGTCAGGGGAAAATCCAATATATATCTGGTGATATCTCGGGTGCTATTACAGATAGAGCAATAAATCAAAGTGCATTGTCTGTAGGAGGCCCTGGCGCATGAATCTCTGCAGCGGGAACAACCTCGGACCACCAGGGGCCGAGAAAACCACCGTCTCATGGGGCCGGACACTCTGGGTCAGGGAAAAATGCTATATATATCTGGTGATATGTCGGTTGCTATTACAGATAGCGCAATAAATCAAAGTGCATTGTCTGTAGGAGGCCCTGGCGCATGACTCTGTGCAGCGGGAACGACCTCGGACCACCAGGGGCCGAGAAAACTACAGTCTCATGCGGCCGGACACTCAGGGTCTGGGGAAAATCCAATATATATCTGGTGATATCTCGGGTCCTATTACAGATAGCGAAATAAATCAAAGTGCATTGTCTGTAGGAGGCCCTGGCGCATGAATCTGTGCAGCGGGAACGACCTCGGACCACCAGGGGCCGAGGAAACCACAGTCTCATGGGGCCGGACACTCAGGGTCAGGGAAAAATCCAATATATATCTGGTGATATCTCGGGTTATATTACAGATAGCACAATAAATCAAAGTGCATTGTCTGTAGGAGGCCCTGGCGCATGAATCTGTGCAGAGGGAACGATTTCGGACCACCAGGGGCCGAGACAACAACCGTCTCATGGGGCCGGACACTCAGGGTCAGGGAAAAATCCAATATATATCTGGTGATATCTCGGGTTATATTACAGATAGCACAATAAATCAAAGTGCATTGTCTGTAGGAGGCCCTGGCGTATGAATCTGTGCAGAGGGAACGACCTCGGACCACCAGGGGCCGAGAAAACCACCGTCTCATGGCGCCGGACACTCAGGGTCAGGGGAAAATCCAATATATATCTGGTGATATCTCGGGTGCTATTACAGATAGCGCAATAAATCAAAGTGCATTGTCTGCAGGAGGCCCTTGCGAATGAATCTGTTCAGCGGGAACGACCTCGGATCACCAGGGGCCGAGAAAACCACCGACACATGGGGCCGGACACTCAGGGTCGAGGAAAAATCCAATATATATCTGGTGATATCTCGGGTGCTATTACAGATAGCGCAATAAATCAAAGTGCATTGTCTGTAGGAGGCCCTGGCGCATGAATCTGTGCAGCGGGAACGACCTCGGACCACCAGGGGCCGAGAAAACCACAGTCACATGGGGCCGGTCACTCAGGGTCAGGGGAAAATCCAATATATATCTGGTGATATCTCGGGTGCTATTAGATACAGCGCAATAAACCAAATTGAATTATCTGCAGGAGGCCCTGGCGCATGAATCTGGGCAGCGGGAACGACCTCGGACCACCAGGGGCCGAGAAAACGACCGTCTCATGGGGCTGGACACTCAGGGTTAGGGAAAAATCCAATATATATCTGGTGATATCTCGGGTGCTATTACAGAGAGTACAATAAATCAAAGTGCACTGTCTGTAGGAGGCCCTGGCGCATGAATCTTTGCAGCGGGAACGACCTCGGACCACCAGGGGCCGAGAAAACCACCGTCTCATGGGGACGGACACTCAGGGTCTGGCGAAAATCCACTATATATCTGGTGATATCTCGGGTGCTATTAGAGATAGCGCAATAAACCAAAGTGAATTATCTGCAGGAGGCCCTGGCGCATGAATCTGTGCAGCGGGAACGACCTCGGACCACCAGGGCCGAGAAAACCACAGTCCCATGGAGCCGGACACTCAGGGTCAGGGGAAAATCCAATATATATCTGGTGATATCTCGGGTGCTATTACAGATAGCGCAATAAATCAAAGTGAATTATCTGCAGGAGGCCCTTGCGCATGAATCTGTGCAGCGGGAACGACCTCGGACCACCAGGGGCCGAGAAAACCACAGTCACATGGGGCCGGTCACTCAGGGTCAGGGGAAAATCCAATATATATCTGGTGATATCTCGGGTGCTATTAGATACAGCGCAATAAACCAAATTGAATTATCTGCAGGAGGCCCTGGCGCATGAATCTGGGCAGCGGGAACGACCTCGGACCACCAGGGGCCGAGAAAACCACAGTCTAGTGGGGCCGGACACTCAGGGTCAGGGGAAAATCCAATATATATATCAGGTGATATCTCGGGTGCTATTAGATACAGCGCAATAAACCAAAGTGTATTATCTGCAAGAGGCCCTGGCGCATGCATCTGTGCAGCAGGAACGACCTCGGACCACCAGGGGCCGAGAAAACTAAAGTCTCATGGGCCCGGACACTCAGGGTCTGGGGAAAATCCATTATATATCTGGTGATATGTCGGGAGCTATTACAGATAGCGCAATAAATCAAAGTTCATTGTCTGGAGGAGGCCCTGGCGCATGAATCTGTGCAGCGGGAACGACCTCGGTCCACCAGGGGCCGAGAAAACCACCGTCTCATGGGGCTGGACACTCAGGGTGAGGGTAATATCCAATATATATCTGGTGATATCTCGGGTGCTATTACAGATAGCGCAATAAATCAAAGTGCATTGTCTGTAGGAGGCCCTGGCGAATGAATCTGTTCAGCGGGAACGACCTCGGATCACCAGGGGCCGAGAAAACCACCGACACATGGGGCCGGACACTCAGGGTCGAGGAAAAATCCAATATATATCTGGTGATATCTCGGGTGCTATTAGAGATAGCGCGATAAATCAAAGTGAATTATCTGCAGGAGGCCCTGGCGCATGCATCTGTGCAGCGGGAACGACCTTGGACCACCAGGGGCCGAGAAAATCACCGTCTCATGGGGACGGGCACTCAGGGTCTGGGGAAAATCCAATATGTATCTGCTGATATCTCGGGTGCTATTAGAGATAGCGTAACAAACCAAAGTGAATTATCTGCAGGAGGCCCTGGCGCATGAATCTGTGCAGCGGGAGCGACCTCTGACCACAAGGGGCCGAGAAAACCACAGTCTCATGGAGCCGGACACTCAGGGTCAGGGGAAAATCCAGTATATATCTGGTGATATCTCGGGTGCTATTAGAGATAGCGCAATAAACCAAAGTGAATTATCTGCAGGAGGCCCTGGCGCATGAATCTGTGCAGCGGGAACGACCTCGGACCACCAGGGGCCGAAAAAACCACAGTCTCATGGGGCCGGACACTCATGGTCAGGGTAAAATCCAATATATATCTGGTGATATCTCGGGTGCTATTACAGATAGCGCAATAAATCAAAGTGCATAGTCTGTAGGAGGCCCCGGCGCATGAATCTGTGCAGCGGGAACGACCTCGGACGACCAGGGGCCTTGAAAACCACAGTCTCATGGTTCCGGACACTCAGGGTCAGGGGAAAATCCAATTTATATCTGGTGATATCTCGGGTGCTATTAGAGATAGCGCAATAAATCAATGTGCATTGTCTGTAGGAGACCCTGGCGCATGAATCTGTGCAGCGGGAACGACCTCGGACCACCACGGGCCGAGAAAACGACCGTCTCATGGGGCCGGACGCTTAGGGTCAGTGAAAAATCCAATATATATCTGGTGATATCTCGGGTGCTATTACAGATAGCGCAATAAATCAAAGTGCAATGTCTGTAGGAGGCCCTGGCGCATGAATCTGTGCAGCGGGAACGACCTCGGGCCACCAGGGGCCCAGAAAACCACAGTCTCATGTGGCCGGACACTCAGGGTCAGGGAAAAATCCATTATATATCTGGTGATATATCGGGTGCCATTAGAGATAGCTCGATAAATCAAAGTGCATTGCCTGCAGGAGGCCCTGACGCATGAACCTGTGCAGCGGGAACGACCTCGGACCACCAGGGGCCGATAAAACCACCGTCTCATGGGGCCGGACACTCAGGGTCAGGGGAAAATCCAATATATATCTGGTGATATCTCGGGTGCTATTACAGATAGCGCAATAAACCAAGGTGAATTATCTGCAGGAGGCCCTGGCGCATGAATCTGTGCAGCGGGAACGACCTCGGGCCACCAGGGGCTGAGAAAACGACCGTCTCATGGGGCCGGACACTCAGGGTCAGTGAAAAATCCAGTATATATCTGGTGATATCTCGGGTGCTATTAGAGATAGCGCAATAAACCAAAGTGAATTATCTGCAGGAGGCGCTGGCGCATGAATCTGTGCAGCGGGAACGTCCTCGGACCTCCAGGGGCCGAGACAACCACAGTCTCATGGGGCCGGACACTCAGGGTCAGGGGAAAATCCAATATATATCTGGTGATATCTCGGGTGCTATTACAGATAGCGCGATAAATCAAAGTGCATTGTCTGTAGGAGGCACAGGCGAATGAGTCTGTGCAGCAGGAACGACCTCGAACCACCAGGGGCCGAGAAAATTACAGATATTCGGAATCCGTCACCCAAGGTCATGTGAAAATCCAGCATATATCTGGTGATATTTCGGGTGCTATTATAGATAGCGCAATAAATCAAAGTGCATTGTCTGTAGGAGGCCCTGGCGCATGAATCTGTGCAGCGGGAACGACCTCGGTCCACCAGGGGCCGAGAAAACCACAGTCTCATGGGGCCGGACACTCTGGGTCAGGGGAATATCCAATATATATCTGGTGATATCTCGGGTGCTATTACAGATAGCGCAATAAATCAAAGTGCATTGTCTGTAGGAGGCCCTGGCGCATGAATCTGTGCAGCGGGAGCGACCTCTGACCACAAGGGGCCGAGAAAACCACCGTCTCATGGGGCCGGACACTCAGGGTCGAGGAAAAATCCAATATATATCTGGTGATATCTCGGGTGCTAATAGAGATAGCGCAATAAACCAAAGTGAATTATCTGCAGGAGGCCCTGGCGCATGAATCTGTGCAGCGGGAACGACCTCGGACCACCAGGGGCCGAGAAAACGACCGTCTCATGGGGCCGGACACTCAGGGTCGGTGAAAAATCCAATATATATCTGGTGATATCTCGGGTGCTATTACAGATAGCGCAATAAATCAAAGTGCATTGTCTGTAGGAGGCCCTGGCGCATGAATCTGTGCAGCGGGAGCGACCTCTGACCACAAGGGGCCGAGGAAACCACAGTCTCATGGGGCCGGACACTCAGGGTCAGGGGAAAATCCAGTATATATCTAGTGATATCTCGGGTGCTATTAGAGATAGCGCAATAAACCAAAGTGAATTATCTGCAGGAGGCCCTGGCGCATGAATCTGTGCAGCGGGAACGACCTCGGACCACCAGGGGCCGAAAAAACCACAGTCTCATGGGGCCGGACACTCATGGTCAGGGTAAAATCCAATATATATCTGGTGATATCTCGGGTGCTATTACAGATAGCGCAATAAATCAAAGTGCATAGTCTGTAGGAGGCCCCGGCGCATGAATCTGTGCAGCGGGAACGACCTCGGACCACCACGGGCCGAGAAAACGACCGTCTCATGGGGCCGGACGCTCAGGGTCAGTGAAAAATCCAATATATATCTGGTGATATCTTGGGTGCTATTACAGATAGCGCAATAAATCAAAGTGCAATGTCTGTAGGAGGCCCTGGCGCATGAATCTGTGCAGCGGGAACGACCTCGGGCCACCAGGGGCCCAGAAAACCACAGTCTCATGTGGCCGGACACTCAGGGTCAGGGAAAAATCCATTATATATCTGGTGATATATCGGGTGCCATTAGAGATAGCTCGATAAATCAAAGTGCATTGTCTGCAGGAGGCCCTGACGCATGAACCAGTGCAGCGGGAACGACCTCGGACCACCAGGGGCCGATAAAACCACCGTCTCATGGGGCCGGACACTCAGGGTCACGGGAAAATCCAATATATATCTGGTGATATCTCGGGTGCTATTACAGATAGCGCAATAAACCAAAGTGAATTATCTGCAGGAGGCCCTGGCGCATGAATCTGTGCAGCGGGAACGACCTCGGGCCACCAGGGGCTGAGAAAACGACCGTCTCATGGGGCCGGACACTCAGGGTCAGTGAAAAATCCAGTATATATCTGGTGATATCTCGGGTGCTATTAGAGATAGCGCAATAAACCAAAGTGAATTATCTGCAGGAGGCGCTGGCGCATGAATCTGTGCAGCGGGAACGTCCTCGGACCTCCAGGGGCCGAGACAACCACAGTCTCATGGGGCCGGACACTCAGGGTCAGGGGAAAATCCAATATATATCTGGTGATATCTCGGGTGCTATTACAGATAGCGCAATAAATCAAAGTGCATTGTCTGTAGGAGGCCCTGGCGCATGAATCTGTGCAGCGGGAACGACCTCGGACCATCAGGGGCCGAAAAAACCACAGTCTCATGGGGCCGGACACTCATGGTCAGGGTAAAATCCAATATATATCTGGTGATATCTCGGGTGCTATTACAGATAGCGCAATAAATCAAAGTGCATTGTCTGTAGGATGCCCTGGCGCATGAATCTGTGCAGCGGGAACGACCTCTGACCACAAGAGGCCGAGAAAACCACCGTCTCAAGGGGCCGGACACTCAGGGTCGAGGAAAAATCCAATATATATCTGGTGATATCTCGGGTGCTATTACAGATAGCGCAATAAATCAATGTGCATTGTCTGTAGGAGGCCCTGGCGCATGAATCTGTGCAGCGGGAACGACCTCGGACCACCAGGGTCCGAGAAAACCACAGTCTCATGGGGCCGGACACTCAGGGTCAGGGAAAAATCCATTATATATCTGGTGATATATCGGGTGCCATTAGAGATAGCTCGATAAATCAAAGTGCATTGTCTGCAGGAGGCCCTGACGCATGAATCTGTGCAGCGGGAACGACCTCGGACCACCAGGGGCCGAGAAGACCGCAGTCTCATGGGGACGGACTCTCAGGGTCAGGGAAAAATCCAATATATATCTGGTGATATCTCGGGCGCTATTAGAGATAGCGCAATAAACCAAAGTGAATTATCTGCAGGAGGCCCTGGCGCATGAATCTGTGCAGCGGGAACGACCTCGGGCCACCAGGGGCTGAGAAAACGACCGTCTCATGGGGCCGGACATTCAGGGTCAGTGAAAAATCCAATATATATCTGGTGATATCTCGGCTGCTATTACAGATAGCGGAATAAATCAAAGTGCATTGTCTGTAGGAGGCCCTGGCGCATGAATCTGTGCAGCGGGAACGACCTCGGACCACCAGGGGCCGAGAAAACCACAGTCTCATGGGGCCGGACACTCAGGGTCAGGGGAAAATCCAATATGTATCTGGTGATATCTCGGGTGCTATTACAGATAGCGCAATAAATCAAAGTGCATTATCTGTAGGTGGCCCTGTCGCATGAATCTGTGCAGCGGGAACGACCTCGGACCACCAGGGGCCGAAAAAACCACAGTCTCATGGGGCCGGACTCTCACGGTCAGGGTAAAATCCAATATATATCTGGTGATATCTCGGGTGCTATTACAGATAGCGCAATAAATCAAAGTGCATTGTCTGTAGGAGGCCCTGGCGCATGAATCTGTGCAGTGGGAACGACCTCGGACCACCAGGGGCCGAGAAAACGACCGTCTCATGGGGCCGGACACTCAGGGTCAGGGGAAAATCCAATATAGATCTGGTGATATCTCGGGGGCTATTAGAGATAGCTCGATAAATCAAGGTGAATTACCTGCAGGAGGCCCTGGCGCATGCATCTGTGGCAGCGGGAACGACCTCGGATCACCAGGGGCCGAGAAAACCACCGTCTCATGGGGCCGGGCACTCAGGGTCTGGGGAAAATCCAATATATATCTGGTGATATCTCGGGTGCTATTAGAGATAGCGTAATAAACCAAAGTGCATTGTCTGTAGGAGGCCCTGGCGCATGAATCTGTGCAGCGGGAACGACCTCGGACCACCAGGGTCCGAAAAAACCACAGTCTCATGGGGCCGGACTCTCACGGTCAGGGTAAAATCCAATATATATCTGGTGATATCTCGGGTGCTATTAGAGATAGCGCAATAAATCAAAGTGCATTGTCTGTAGGAGGCCCTGGCGCATGAATCTGTGCAGCGGGAACGACCTCGGACCACCAGGGGCCGAGAAAACTACAGTCTCATGCGGCCGGACACTCAGGGTCTGGGGAAAATCCAATATATATCTGGTGATATCTCGGGTCCTATTACAGATAGCGAAATAAATCAAAGTGCATTGTCTGTAGGAGGCCCTGGCGCATGAATCTGTGCAGCGGGAACGACCTCGAACCACCAGGGGCCGAGGAAACCACAGTCTCATGGGGTCGGACACTCAGGGTCAGGGAAAAATCCAATATATATCTGGTGATATCTTGGGTGCTATTAGATATAGCGCAATAAACCAAAGTGCATTATCTGCAGGAGGCCCTGGGGCATGAATCTGTGCAACGGGAACGACCTCGGACCACCAGGGGCCGAAAAATCCACAGTCTCATGGGGCCGGACACTCAGGGTCAGGGAAAAATCCAATATATATCTGGTGATATCTTGGGTGCTATTAGCGATAGCGTAATAAACCAAAGTGAATTATCTGCAGGAGGCCCTGGCGCAAGAATCTGTGCAGCGGGAACGACCTCGGACCACCAGGGGCCGAGACAACAACCGTCTCATGGGGCCGGACACTCAGGGTCAGGGAAAAATCCAATATATATCTGGTGATATCTCGGGTTATATTACAGATAGCACAATAAATCAACGTGCATTGTCTGTAGGAGGCCCTGGCGCATGAATCTGAGCAGCGGGAACGACCTCGGACCACCAGGGGCCGAGACAACCACCGTCTCATGGGGCCGGACACTCAGGGTCAGGGGAAAATCCAATATATATCTGGTGATATCTCGGGTGCTATTACAGATAGAGCAATAAACCAAAGTGAATTATCTGCAGGAGGCCCTGGCGCATGAATCTGTGCAGCAGGAACGACCTCGGGCCACCAGGGGCTGAGAAAACGACCGTCTCATGGGGCCGGACACTCAGGGTCAGGGGAAAATCCAATATAGATCTGGTGATATCTCGGGTGCTATTAGAGATAGCGCGATAAATCAAGGTGAATTATCTGCAGGAGGCCCTGGCGCATGCATCTGTGGCAGCGGGAACGACCTCGGATCACCAGGGGCCGAGAAAACCACCGTCTCATGGGGCCGGGCACTCAGGGTCTGGGGAAAATCCAATATATATCTGGTGATATCTCGGGTGCTATTAGAGATAGCGTAATAAACCAAAGTGCATGGTCTGTAGGAGGCCCTGGCGCATGAATCTGTGCAGCGGGAACGACCTCGGACCACCAGGGTCCGAAAAAACCACAGTCTCATGGGGCCGGACTCTCACGGTCAGGGTAAAATCCAATATATATCTGGTGATATCTCGGGTGCTATTAGAGATAGCGCAATAAATCAAAGTGCATTGTCTGTAGGATGCCCTGGCGCATGAATCTGTGCAGCGGGAACGACCTCGGACCACCAGGGGCCGAGAAAACTACAGTCTCATGCGGCCGGACACTCAGGGTCTGGGGAAAATCCAATATATATCTGGTGATATCTCGGGTCCTATTACAGATAGCGAAATAAATCAAAGTGCATTGTCTGTAGGAGGCCCTGGCGCATGAATCTGTGCAGCGGGAACGACCTCGAACCACCAGGGGCCGAGGAAACCACAGTCTCATGGGGCCGGACACTCAGGGTCAGGGAAAAATCCAATATATATCTGGTGATATCTTGGGTGCTATTAGATATAGCGCAATAAACCAAAGTGAATTATCTGCAGGAGGCCCTGGCGCATGAATCTGTGCAACGGGAACGACCTCGGACCACCAGGGGCCGAAAAATCCACAGTCTCATGGGGCCGGACACTCAGGGTCAGGGAAAAATCCAATATATATCTGGTGATATCTTGGGTGCTATTAGCGATAGCGTAATAAACCAAAGTGAATTATCTGCAGGAGGCCCTGGCGCAAGTATCTGTGCAGCGGGAACGACCTCGGACCACCAGGGGCCGAGACAACAACCGTCTCATGGGGCCGTACACTCAGGGTCAGGGAAAAATCCAATATATATCTGGTGATATCTCGGGTTATATTACAGATAGCACAATAAATCAACGTGCATTGTCTGTAGGAGGCCCTGGCTCATGAATCTGAGCAGCGGGAACGACCTCGGACCACCAGGGGCCGAGACAACCACCGTCTCATGGGGCCGGACACTCAGGGTCAGGGGAAAATCCAATATATATCTGGTGATATCTCGGGTGCTATTACAGATAGAGCAATAAACCAAAGTGAATTATCTGCAGGAGGCCCTGGCCCATGCATCTGTGCAGCGGGAACAACCTCGGACCACCAGGGGCCGAGAAAACCACCGTCTCATGGGGCCGGACACTCAGGGTCAGGGTAAAATGCTATATATATCTGGTGATATGTCGGGTGCTATTACAGATAGCGCAATAAATCAAAGTGCATTGTCTGGAGGAGGCCCTGGCGCATGTATCTGGGCAGCGGGAACGACCTCGAACCACCAGGGGCCGAGAAAACCACAGTCTCATGGGGCCGGACACTCAGGGTCAGGGGAAAATCCAATATATATCTGGTGATATCTCGGGTGCTATTAGATACAGCGCAATAAACCAAAGTGAATTATCTGCAGGAGGCCCTGGCGCATGAATCTGGGCAGCGGGAACGACCTCGGACCACCAGGGGCCGAGAAAACCACAGTCTAATGGGGCCGGACACTCAGGGTCAGGGGAAAATCCAATATATATCTGGTGATATCTCGGGTGCTATTAGAGATAGCGCAATAAACCAAAGTGAATTATCTGCAGGAGGCCCTGCCGCATGCATCTGTGCAGCGGGAACGACCTCGGAACACCAGGGGCCGAGAAAACCACCGTCTCATGGGGCAGGACACTCAGGGTCAGTGAAAAATCCAATATATATCTGCTGATATCTCGGGTGCTGTTACAGATAGCGCAATAAATCAAAGTGCATTGTCTGTAGGAGACCCTGGCGCATGAACCTGTGCAGCGGGAACGTTCTCGGACCTCCAGGGACCGAGAAAACCACAGTCTCATGGGGCCGGACACTCAAGGTCAGGGGAAAATCCAATATATATGTGGTGATATCTCGGGTGCTATTACAGATAGCGCAATAAATCAAAGTGCATTGTCTGTAGGAGACCCTGGCGCATGAACCTGTCCAGCGGGAACGACCTCGGACCACCAGGGGCCGAGAAAACCACCGTCTCATGGGGCCGGACACTCTGGGTCAGCGAAAAATCCAATATATATCTGGTGATATCTCGGGTGCTATTACAGATAGCGCAATAAATCAAAGTGCATTGTCTGTAGGAGGCCCTGGCGCATGAATCTGTGCAGCGGGAACGACCTCGGACCACCAGGGGCCGAGGAAACCACAGTCTCATGGGGCCGGACGCTCAGGGTCAGGGAAAAATCCAATATATATCTGGTGATATCTTGGGTGCTATTAGATATAGCGCAATAAACCAAAGTGAATTATCTGCAGGAGGCCCTGGCGCATGAATCTGTGCAACGGGAACGACCTCGGACCACCAGGGGCCGAAAAATCCACAGTCTCATGGGGCCGGACACTCAGGGTCAGGGAAAAATCCAATATATATCTGGTGATATCTTGGGTGCTATTAGCGATAGCGTAATAAACCAAAGTGAATTATCTGCAGGAGGCCCTGGCGCAAGTATCTGTGCAGCGGGAACGACCTCGGACCACCAGGGGCCGAGACAACAACCGTCTCATGGGGCCGTACACTCAGGGTCAGGGAAAAATCCAATATATATCTGGTGATATCTCGGGTTATATTACAGATAGCACAATAAATCAACGTGCATTGTCTGTAGGAGGCCCTGGCTCATGAATCTGAGCAGCGGGAACGACCTCGGACCACCAGGGGCCGAGACAACCACCGTCTCATGGGGCCGGACACTCAGGGTCAGGGGAAAATCCAATATATATCTGGTGATATCTCGGGTGCTATTACAGATAGAGCAATAAACCAAAGTGAATTATCTGCAGGAGGCCCTGGCCCATGCATCTGTGCAGCGGGAACAACCTCGGACCACCAGGGGCCGAGAAAACCACCGTCTCATGGGGCCGGACACTCAGGGTCAGGGTAAAATGCTATATATATCTGGTGATATGTCGGGTGCTATTACAGATAGCGCAATAAATCAAAGTGCATTGTCTGTAGGAGACCCTGGCGCATGAACCTGTCCAGCGGGAACGACCTCGGACCACCAGGGGCCGAGAAAACCACCGTCTCATGGGGCCGGACACTCTGGGTCAGCGAAAAATCCAATATATATCTGGTGATATCTCGGGTGCTATTACAGATAGCGCAATAAATCAAAGTGCATTGTCTGTAGGAGGCCCTGGCGCATGAATCTGTGCAGCGGGAACGACCTCGGACCACCAGGGGCCGAGGAAACCACAGTCTCATGGGGCCGGACACTCAGGGTCAGGGAAAAATCCAATATATATCTGGTGATATCTTGGGTGCTATTAGATATAGCGCAATAAACCAAAGTGAATTATCTGCAGGAGGCCCTGGCGCATGAATCTGTGCAACGGGAACGACCTCGGACCACCAGGGGCCGAAAAATCCACAGTCTCATGGGGCCGGACACTCAGGATCAGGGAAAAATCCAATATATATCTGGTGATATCTTGGGTGGTATTAGAGATAGCGTAATAAACCAAAGTGAATTATCTGCAGGAGGCCCTGGCGCAAGAATCTGTGCAGCGGGAACGACCTCGGACCACCAGGGGCCGAGACAACAACCGTCTCATGGGGCCGGACACTCAGGGTCAGGGAAAAATCCAATATATATCTGGTGATATCTCGGGTTATATTACAGATAGCACAATAAATCAAAGTGCATTGTCTGTAGGAGGCCCTGGCGCATGAATCTGTGCAGAGGGAACGATTTCGGACCACCAGGGGCCGAGACAACAACCGTCTCATGGGGCCGGACACTCAGGGTCAGGGAAAAATCCAATATATATCTGGTGATATCTCGGGTTATATTACAGATAGCACAATAAATCAAAGTGCATTGTCTGTAGGAGGCCCTGGCGCATGAATCTGTGCAGAGGGAACAACCTCGGACCACCAGGGGCCGAGAAAACCACCGTCTCATGGCGCCGGACACTCAGGGTCAGGGGAAAATCCAATATATATCTGGTGATATCTCGGGTGCTATTACAGATAGCGCAATAAATCAAAGTGAATTATCTGCAGGAGGCCCTGGCGCATGAATCTGTGCAGCGGGAACGACCTCGGACCACCAGGGGCCGAGAAAACCACAGTCTCATGGAGCCGGACACTCAGGGTCAGGGGAAAATCCAATATATATCTGGTGATATCTCGGGTGCTATTACAGATAGCGCAATAAACCAAAGTGAATTATCTGCAGGAGGCCCTGGCGCATGAATCTGTGCAGCGGGAACGACCTCGGACCACCAGGGGCCGAGAAAACCACAGTCTCATGGAGCCGGACACTCAGGGTCAGGGGAAAATCCAATATATATCTGGTGATATCTCGGGTGCTATTACAGATAGCGCAATAAATCAAAGTGAATTATCTGCAGGAGGCCCTGGCGCATGAATCTGTGCAGCGGGAACGACCTCGGACCACCAGGGGCCGAGAAAACCACAGTCACATGGGGCCGGTCACTCAGGGTCAGGGGAAAATCCAATATATATCTGGTGATATCTCGGGTGCTATTAGATACAGCGCAATAAACCTAATTGAATTATCTGCAGGAGGCCCTGGCGCATGAATCTGGGCAGCGGGAACGACCTCGGACCACCAGGGGCCGAGAAAACCACAGTCTAGTGGGGCCGGACACTCAGGGTCAGGGGAAAATCCAATATATATATCTGGTGATATCTTGGGTGCTATTAGATATAGCGCAATAAACCAAAGTGAATTATCTGCAGGAGGCCCTGGCGCATGAATCTGTGCAACGGGAACGACCTCGGACCACCAGGGGCCGAAAAATCCACAGTCTCATGGGGCCGGACACTCAGGATCAGGGAAAAATCCGATATATATCTGGTGATATCTTGGGTGGTATTAGAGATAGCGTAATAAACCAAAGTGAATTATCTGCAGGATTCCCTGGCGCAAGAATCTGTGCAGCGGGAACGACCTCGGACCACCAGGGGCCGAGACAACAACCGTCTCATGGGGCCGGACACTCAGGGTCAGGGAAAAATCCAATATATATCTGGTGATATCTCGGGTTATATTACAGATAGCACAATAAATCAAAGTGCATTGTCTGTAGGAGGCCCTGGCGCATGAATCTGTGCAGAGGGAACGATTTCGGACCACCAGGGGCCGAGACAACAACCGTCTCATGGGGCCGGACACTCAGGGTCAGGGAAAAATCCAATATATATCTGGTGATATCTCGGGTTATATTACAGATAGCACAATAAATCAAAGTGCATTGTCTGTAGGAGGCCCTGGCGCATGAATCTGTGCAGAGGGAACGACCTCGGACCACCAGGGGCCGAGAAAACCACCGTCTCATGGCGCCGGACACTCAGGGTCAGGGGAAAATCCAATATAATCTGGTGATATCTCGGGTGCTATTACAGATAGCGCAATAAATCAAAGTGAATTATCTGCAGGAGGCCCTGGCGCATGAATCTGTGCAGCGGGAACGACCTCGGACCACCAGGGGCCGAGAGAACCACAGTCTCATGGAGCCGGACACTCAGGGTCAGGGGAAAATCCAATATATATCTGGTGATATCTCGGGTGCTATTACAGATAGCGCAATAAACCAAAGTGAATTATCTGCAGGAGGCCCTGGCGCATGAATCTGTGCAGCGGGAACGACCTCGGACCACCAGGGGCCGAGAAAACCACAGTCTCATGGAGCCGGACACTCAGGGTCAGGGGAAAATCCAATATATATCTGGTGATATCTCGGGTGCTATTACAGATGGCGCAATAAATCAAAGTGAATTATCTGCAGGAGGCCCTGGCGCATGAATCTGTGCAGCGGGAACGACCTCGGACCACCAGGGGCCGAGAAAACCACAGTCACATGGGGCCGGTCACTCAGAGTCAGGGGAAAATCCCATATATATCTGGTGATATCTCGGGTGCTATTAGATACAGCGCAGTAAACCTAATTGAATTATCTGCAGGAGGCCCTGGCGCATGAATCTGGGCAGCGGGAACGACCTCGGACCACCAGGGGCCGAGAAAACCACAGTCTAGTGGGGCCGGACACTCAGGGTCAGGGGAAAATCCAATATATATATCAAGTGATATCTCGGGTGCTATTAGATACAGCGCAATAAACCAAAGTGTATTATCTGCAAGAGGCCCTGGCGCATGCATCTGTGCAGCGGGAACGACCTCGGACCACCAGGGGCCGAGAAAACTAAAGTCTCATTGGGCCGGACACTCAGGGTCTGGGGAAAATCCATTATATATCTGGTGATATGTCGGGAGCTATTACAGATAGCGCAATAAATCAAAGTTCATTGTCTGGACGAGGCCCTGGCGCATGAATCTGTGCAGCGGGAACGACCTCGGTCCACCAGGGGCCGAGAAAACCACCGTCTCATGGGGCTGGACACTCAGGGTCAGGGAAAAATCCAATATATATCTGGTGATATCTCGGGTTATATTACAGATAGCACAATAAATCAAAGTGCATTGTCTGGACGAGGCCCTGGCGCATGAATCTGTGCAGCGGGAACGACCTCGGTCCACCAGGGGCCGAGAAAACCACCGTCTCATGGGGCTGGACACTCAGGGTGAGGGTAATATCCAATATATATCTGGTGATATCTCGGGTGCTATTACAGATAGCGCAATAAATCAAAGTGCATTGTCTGTAGGAGGCCCTGGCGCATGAACCTGTGCAGCGGCAACGACCTCGGACCACCAGGGGCCGAGAAAACCACAGTCTCATGGGGCCGGACACCCTGGGTCAGGGGAAAATCCAATATATATCTGGTGATATCTCGGGTGCTATTACAGATAGCGCAATAAATCAAAGTGCATTGTCTGCAGGAGGCCCTTGCGAATGAATCTGTTCAGCGGGAACGACCTCGGATCACCAGGGGCCGAGAAAACCACAGACACATGGGGCCGGACACTCAGGGTCGAGGAAAAATCCAATATATATCTGGTGATATCTCGGGTGCTATTAGAGATAGCGCGATAAATCAGAGTGAATTATCTGCAGGAGGCCCTGGCGCATGCATCTGTGCAGCGGGAACGACCTCGGACCACCAGGGGCCGAGAAAATCACCGTCTCATGGGGACGGGCACTCAGGGTCTGGGGAAAATCCAATATGTATCTGCTGATATCTCGGGTGCTATTAGAGATAGCGTAACAAACCAAAGTGCATTGTCTGTAGGTGGCCCTGGCGCATGAATCTGTGCAGCGGGAACGACCTCTGACCACAAGAGGCCGAGAAAACCACCGTCTCATGGGGCCGGACATTCAGGTTCAGGGAAAAATACAATATATATCTGGTGATATCTCGGGTGCTATTACAGATAGCGCAATAAATCAAAGTGCATTGTCTGTAAGAGGCCCTGGGGCATGAATCTGGCCAGCGGGAACGACCTCGGACCACCAGGGGCCGAGAAATCCACCGTCTCAGGGGGCCGGACACTCAGGGTCAGGGGAAAAGCCAATATATATCTGGTGATATCTCGGGTGCTATTAGAGATAGCGCAATAAACCAAAGTGAATTATCTGCAGGAGGCACTGGCGCATGCATCTGTGCAGCGGGAGCGACCTCAGAGCACAAGGGGCCGAGAAAACCACCGTCTCATGGAGCCGGACACTCAGGGTCAGGGGAAAATCCAATATATATCTGGTGATATCTCGGGTGCTATTACAGATAGCGCAATAAACCAAAGTGAATTATCTGCAGGAGGCCCTGGCGCATGAATCTGTGCAGCGGGAACGACCTCGGACCACCAGGGGCCGAGAAAACCACCGTCTCATGGGGACGGACACTCAGGGTCTGGCGAAAATCCAATATATATCTGGTGATATCTCGGGTGCTATTACAGATAGCGCAATAAACCAAAGTGAATTATCTGCAGGAGGCCCTGGCGCATGAATCTGTGCAGCGGGAACGACCTCGGACCACCAGGGGCCGAGAAAACCACAGTCTCATGGAGCCGGACACTCAGGGTCAGGGGAAAATCCAATATATATCTGGTGATATCTCGGGTGCTATTAGATACAGCGCAATAAACCAAATTGAATTATCTGCAGGAGGCCCTGGCGCATGAATCTGGGCAGCGGGAACGACCTCGGACCACCAGGGGCCGAGAAAACCACAGTCTAGTGGGGCCGGACACTCAGGGTCAGGGGAAAATCCAATATATATATCAGGTGATATCTCGGGTGCTATTAGATACAGCGCAATAAACCAAAGTGTATTATCTGCAAGAGGCCCTGGCGCATGCATCTGTGCAGCGGGAACGACCTCGGACCACCAGGGGCCGAGAAAACTAAAGTCTCATGGGGCCGGGCACTCAGGGTCTGGGGAAAATCCATTGTATATCTGGTGATATGTCGGGAGCTATTACAGATAGCGCAATAAATCAAAGTTCATTGTCTGGAGGAGGCCCTGGCGCATGAATCTGTGCAGCGGGAACGACCTCGGTCCACCAGGGGCCGAGAAAACCACCGTCTCATGGGGCTGGACACTCAGGGTGAGGGTAATATCCAATATATATCTGGTGATATCTCGGGTGCTATTACAGATAGCGCAATAAATCAAAGTGCATTGTCTGTAGGAGGCCCTGGCGCATGAACCTGTGCAGCGGCAACGACCTCGGACCGCCAGGGGCCGAGAAAACCACAGTCTCATGGGGCCGGACACTCTGGGTCAGGGGAAAATCCAATATATATCTGGTGATATCTCGGGTGCTATTACAGATAGCGCAATAAATCAAAGTGAATTGTCTGTAGGAGGCCCTGGCGCATGAATCTGTGCAGCGGGATCTACCTCGGACCACGAGGGACCGAGAAAACCATTGACACATGGGGCCGGACACTCAGAGTCAGGGGAAAATCCAATATAAATCTGGTGATATCTCTGGTGCTCTTACAGATAGCGCACTAAACCAAAGTGAATCATCTGCAGCGGGCCCTGGAGCATGAATCTGTGCAGCGGGAACGAACTCAGATCACCAGGGGCCGAGAAAATTACAGATATTCGGAATCCGTCACCCAAGGTCATGTAAAAATCCAGCATATATCTGGTTATATCTCGGGTGCTATTAGAGATAGCGCAATAGACCAAAGTGAATTGTCTGCAGGAGGCCCTGGCGCATGAATCTGTGCATCGCGAACGACCTCGGACCACCAGGTGCCGTGAAAACCACCGTCTCATGGGGCCGGACACTCAGGGTCATTGAAAAATCCAATATATATCTGGTGATATCTCGGGTGCTATTACAGATAGCGCAATGAATCAAACTGCATTGTCTGTAAGAGAGCCCGCCGCATGAATCTGTGCAGCCGGAACAACCTCGCACCACCAGGGGCCGAGAAAACCGCAGTCTCATGGGGCCGGACAGTCAGGGCCAGGGGAAAATCCAATATATATCTAGTGATATCTCGGGTGCTATTAGAGATAGCGCAATAAACCAAAGTGAATTATCTGAAAGAGGCCCTGGCGCATGAATCTGTGCAGCGGGAACGACCTCGGACCACCAGGGGCCGAGACAACCACCGTCTCATGGGGCCGGACACTCAGGGTCAGGGAAAAATCCAATATATATCTGGTGGTATCTCGGGTGCTATTACAGATAGCGCCATAAATCAAAGTGCATTGTCTGTAACCTGCCCTGGCGCATGAATCTGGGCAGCGGGAACGACCTCGGACAACCAGGGCCCGAGAAAACCAGCGTCACATGGGGCCGGACACTCAGGGTCAGGGGAAAATCCAATATAAATCTGGTGATATCTCGGCTGCTATTACAGATAGCGCAATAAATCAAAGTGGATTGTCTGCAGGAAGCCCTGGCGCATGATTCTGTGCAGCGGGAACGACCTGGGACCACCAGGGGCCGAGGAAATCACCGTCCCGTGGGGCCGGACACTCAGGGTCGGGGAAAAATCCAATATATATCTGGTGATATCTCGCGTGCTAGTAGAGATAGCGCAATAAACCAAAGTGCATTGTCTGCAGGAGGCCCTGGCGCATGAATCTGTGCGGCGGGAACGACCTCTGAACACCAGGGGCCGAGAAAACCACCGTCACATGGGGCCGGACACTCAGGGTCAGGGGAAAATCCAATGTGTATCTGGTGATTTCTCGGGTGCTATTAGAGATAGCGCAATAAACCAAAGTGAATTATCTGCAGGAGGCCCTGGCGCATGCATCTGTGCAGCGGGAACGACGTCGGACCACCAGGGGCCGAGAAAACAAACGTCTCATTGGGCCGGACACTGAGGGTCAGGGGAAAATCCAATATATATCTGGTGATATCTCGGGTGCTATTAGAGATAGCGCAATAAACCAAAGTGAATTATCTGCAGGAGGCCCTGGCGCATGAATCTGTACAGCAGGAACGACCTCGGACCACCAGGGGCCGAGAAAACCACCGTCTCATGGGGCCGGACATTCAGGTTCAGGGAAAAATACAATATATATCTGGTGATATCTCGGGTGCTATTACAGATAGCGCAATAAATCAAAGTGCATTGTCTGTAAGAGGCCCTGGGGCATGAATCTGGCCAGCGGGAACGACCTCGGACCACCAGGGGCCGAGAAATCCACCGTCTCAGGGGGCCGGACACTCAGGGTCAGGGGAAAAGCCAATATATATCTGGTGATATCTCGGGTGCTATTAGAGATAGCGCAATAAACCAAAGTGAATTATCTGCAGGAGGCACTGGCGCATGCATCTGTGCAGCGGGAGCGACCTCAGAGCACAAGGGGCCGAGAAAACCACCGTCTCATGGAGCCGGACACTCAGGGTCAGGGGAAAATCCAATATATATCTGGTGATATCTCAGGTGCTATTACAGATAGCGCAATAAACCAAAGTGAATTATCTGCAGGAGGCCCTGGCGCATGAATCTGTGCAGCGGGAACGACCTCGGACCACCAGGGGCCGAGAAAACCACAGTCTCATGGAGCCGGACACTCAGGGTCAGGGGAAAATCCAATATATATCTGGTGATATCTCGGGTGCTATTACAGATAGCGCAATAAATCAAAGTGAATTATCTGCAGGAGGCCCTGGCGCATGAATCTGTGCAGCGGGAACGACCTCGGACCACCAGGGGCCGAGAAAACCACAGTCACATGGGGCCGGTCACTCAGAGTCAGGGGAAAATCCAATATATATCTGGTGATATCTCGGGTGCTATTAGATACAGCGCAATAAACCTAATTGAATTATCTGCAGGAGGCCCTGGCGCATGCATCTGTGCAGCGGGAACGACCTCGGACCACCAGGGGCCGAGAAAACTAAAGTCTCATGGGGCCGGACACTCAGGGTCTGGGGAAAATCCATTATATATCTGGTGATATGTCGGGAGCTATTACAGATAGCGCAATAAATCAAAGTTCATTGTCTGGACGAGGCCCTGGCGCATGAATCTGTGCAGCGGGAACGACCTCGGTCCACCAGGGGCCGGGAAAACCACAGTCTAATGGGGCCGGACACTCAGGGTCAGGGGAAAATTCAATATATATCTGGTGATATCTCGGGTGCTATTAGAGATAGCGCAATAAATCAAAGTGCATTGTCTGTAGGAGGCACTGGCGAATGAATCTGTGCCGCAGGAACGACCTCGGACCACCAGTGGCCGAGAAAATTACAGATATTCGGAATCCGTCACCCAAGGTCATGTAAAAATCCAGCATATATCTGGTGATATCTCGGGTGCTATTACAGATAGCGCAATAAACCAAAGTGCATTGTCTGTAGGAGGCCCTGGCGCATGAATCTGTGCACCGGGAACGACCTCGCACCACCAGGGGCCGAGGAAACCACCGTCTCATGGGGCCGGACACTCAGGGTCATGGAAAAATCCAATATATATATCTGGTGATATCTCGGGTGCTATTACAGATAGCGCAATAAATCAAAGTCCATTGTCTGTAGGAGGCCCTGGCGCATGAATCTGTGCAGCGGGAACGACCTCGGACAACCAGGGGCCGAGAAAACCGCAGTCTCACGGCTCCGAACACTCAGGGTCAGGGGAAAATCCAATATATATCTGGTGATATCTCGGGTGCTATTAGAGATAGCGCAATAAACCAATGTGAATTATCTGCAGGAGGCCCTGGCGCATGAATCTGTACAGCGGGAACGACCTCGGACCACCAGGGGCCGAGAAAACCACCGTCTCATGGGGCCGGACATTCAGGTTCAGGGAAAAATCCAATATATATCTGGTGATATCTCGGGTGCTATTACAGATAGCGCAATAAATCAAAGTGCATTGTCTGTAGCAGGCCCTGGGGCATGAATTTGGCCAGCGGGATCGACCTCGGACCACCAGGGGCCGAGAATACCACCGCCTCAGGGGGCCGGACACTCAGGGTCAGGGGAAAAGCCAATATATATCTGGTGATATCTCGGGTGCTATTAGAGATAGCGCAATAAACCAAATTGAATTATCTGCAGGAGGCCCTGGCGCATGCATCTGTGCAGCGGGAACGACGTCGGACCACCAGGGGCCGAGAAAACAACCGTCTCATGGGGCCGGACACTGAGGGTCAGGGGAAAATCCAATATATATCTGGTGATATCTCGGGTACTATTACAGATAGCGCAATAAATCAAAGTCCATTGTCTGTAGGAGGCCCTGGCGCATGAATCTGTGCAGCGGGAACGACCTCGGACCACCAGGGGCCGAGAAAACCGCAGTCTCACGGGGCCGGACACTCAGGGTCAGGGGAAAATCCAATACATATCTGGTGATATCTCGGGTGCAATTAGAGATAGCGCAATAAACCATAGTGAATTATCTGCAGGAGGCCCTGGCGCATGAATCTGTGCATCGCGAACGACCTCGGACCACCAGGTGCCGTGAAAACCACCGTCTCATGGGGCCGGACACTCAGGGTCATTGAAAAATCCAATATATATCTGGTGATATCTCGGGTGCTATTACAGATAGCGCAATGAATCAAACTGCATTGTCTGTAAGAGAGCCCGCCGCATGAATCTGTGCAGCCGGAACAACCTCGCACCACCAGGGGCCGAGAAAACCGCAGTCTCATGGGGCCGGACAGTCAGGGCCAGGGGAAAATCCAATATATATCTAGTAATATCTCGGGTGCTATTAGAGATAGCGCAATAAACCAAAGTGAATTATCTGAAAGAGGCCCTGGCGCATGAATCTGTGCAGTGGGAACGACCTCGGACCACCAGGGGCCGAGACAACCACCGTCTCATGGGGCCGGACACTCAGGGTAAGGGAAAAATCCAATATATATCTGGTGGTATCTCGGGTGCTATTACAGATAGCGCCATAAATCAAAGTGCATTGTCTGTAAGCTGCCCTGGCGCATGAATCTGGGCAGCGGGAACGACCTCGGACAACCAGGGCCCGAGAAAACCAGCGTCACATGGGGCCGGACACTCAGGGTCAGGGGAAAATCCAATATAAATCTGGTGATATCTCGGCTGCTATTACAGATAGCGCAATAAATCAAAGTGGATTGTCTGCAGGAATCCCTGGCGCATGATTCTGTGCAGCGGGAACGACCTGGGACCACCAGGGGCCGAGGAAATCACCGTCCCGTGGGGCCGGACACTCAGGGTCGGGGAAAAATCCAATATATATCTGGTGATATCTCGCGTGCTAGTAGAGATAGCGCAATAAACCAAAGTGCATTGTCTGCAGGAGGCCCTGGCGCATGAATCTGTGCCGCGGGAACGACCTCTGAACACCAGGGGCCGAGAAAACCACCGTCACATGGGGCCGGACACTCAGGGTCAGGGAAAAATCCAATGTGTATCTGGTGATTTCTCGGGTGCTATTAGAGATAGCGCAATAAACCAAAGTGAATTATCTGCAGGAGGCCCTGGCGCATGCATCTGTGCAGCGGGAACGACGTCGGACCACCAGGGGCCGAGAAAACAACCGTCTCATTGGGCCGGACACTGAGGGTCAGGGGAAAATCCAATATATATCTGGTGATATCTCGGGTGCTATTAGAGATAGCGCAATAAACCAAAGTGAATTATCTGCAGGAGGCCCTGGCGCATGAATCTGTACAGCAGGAACGACCTCGGACCACCAGGGGCCGAGAAAACCACCGTCTCATGGGGCCGGACATTCAGGTTCAGGGAAAAATACAATATATATCTGGAGATATCTCGGGTGCTATTACAGATAGCGCAATAAATCAAAGTGCATTGTCTGTAAGAGGCCCTGGGGCATGAATCTGGCCAGCGGGAACGACCTCGGACCACCAGGGGCCGAGAAATCCACCGTCTCAGGGGGCCGGACACTCAGGGTCAGGGGAAAAGCCAATATATATCTGGTGATATCTCGGGTGCTATTAGAGATAGCGCAATAAACCAAAGTGAATTATCTGCAGGAGGCCCTGGCGCATGCATCTGTGCAGCGGGAACGACCTCAGACCACCAGGGGCCGAGAAAACCACCGTCTCATGGGGCCGGAAACTCAGGGTCAGGGAAAAATCCGATATATATCTGGTGATATCTCGGGTGCTATTACAGATAGCCCAATAAATCAAAGTGCATTGTCTGTAAGCTTCCCTGGCGCATGAATATGGGCAGCGGGAACGACCTCGGACCACCAGGGGCCGAGAAAACCACCGTCACATGGGGCCGGACACTCAGGGTCAGGGGAAAATCCAATATATATCTGGTGATATCTCGGGTACTATTACAGATAGCGCAATAAATCAGAGTCCATTGTCTGTAGGAGGCCCTGGCGCATGAATCTGTGCAGCGGGAACGACCTCGGACCACCAGGGGCCGAGAAAACCGCAGTCTCACGGGGCCGGACACTCAGGGTCAGTGGAAAATCCAATACATATCTGGTGATATCTCGGGTGCTATTAGAGATAGCGCAATAAACCATAGTGAATTATCTGCAAGAGGCCCTGGCGCATGAATCTGTGCATCGCGAACGACCTCGGACCACTAGGGGCCGAGAAAAACACCGTCTCATGGGGCCGGACATTCAGTGTCTGGGAAAAATCCAATATATATGTGGTGATATCTCGGGTGCTATTACAGATAGCGCAATAAATCAAAGTGCTTTGTCTGTAGGAGGCCCTGGCGCATGAATCTGGCAAGCGGGAACGACCTCGGACAACCAGGGGCCGAGAAAACCACCGTCCCATGGGGCCGGACACACAGGGTCAGGGGAAAAGCCAATAAATATCTGGTGATATCTCGGGTGCTATTAGAGATAGCGCAATAAACCAAAGTGAATTATGTGCAGGAGGCGCTGGCGCATAAATCTGTGCAGCGGGAACGACCTGGGACCACCAGGGGCCGAGAAAACCACCGACACATGGGGCCGCACTCCCAAGGTCATGTAAAAACCCAGGATGTATCTGATGATATCTCGGGTGCTATTAGAGATAGCGCAATAAACCAAAGTGAGTTATCTGCAGGAGGCCCTGGCGCATGCATCTGTGCAGGGGGAACTACCTCGGACCACCAGGGGTCGTGAAAACCACCGTCTCATGGGGCCGGACACTCAGGGTCAGGGAAAAGTCAAATATATATCTGGTGATATCTCGGGTGCTATTAGAGATAGCGCAATAAACCAAAGTGAATTATCTGCAGGAGGCCCTGGCGCATGAACCTGTGCAGCGGGAACGACCTCGGACCACCAGGTGCCGAGACAACCACCGTCTCATGGGGCCGGACACTCAGGGTCGTGGGAAAATCCAATATATATATGGTGATATCTCGGGTGCTATTACAGATAGCGCAATAAATCGAAGTGCATTGTCTGTAGGAGGCCCTGGCGCATGAATCTGTGCAGCGGGATCTACCTCGGACCACGAGGGACCGAGAAAACCATCGACACATGGGGCCGGACACTCAGAGTCAGGGGAAAATCCAATATAAATCTGGTGATATCTCGGGTACTATTACAGATAGCGCAATAAATCAAAGTGAATTATCTGCAGGAGGCCCTGGCGCATGAATCTGTGCAGCGGGAACGACCTCGGACCACCAGGGGCCGAGAAAACCACAGTCACATGGGGCCGGTCACTCAGAGTCAGGGGAAAATCCAATATATATCTGGTGATATCTCGGGTGCTATTAGATACAGCGCAATAAACCTAATTGAATTATCTGCAGGAGGCCCTGGCGCATGAATCTGTTCAGCGGGAACGACCTCGGATCACCAGGGTCCGAGAAAACCACCGTCTCATGGGGCCGGACACTCAGGGTCGGCGAAAAATCCAATATATATCGGATGATATCTCCGGTGCTATTATCGATAGCGCAATAAACCAAAGTGAATTATCTGCAGGAGGCCAGGGCGCATGAATCTGTGCAGCGGGATCGACCTCGGACCACCAGGGGCCGAGAAAATCAAAGTCTCATGGGGCCGGACTGTCAGGGTCAGGGAAAAATCCAATATATATCTCGTGATATCTCGGGTGCTATTAGCGATAGCTCAATAAATCAACGTGAATTATCTGCAGCGGACCCTGTCGCATGAATCTGTGCAGCGGGAACGACCTCGGACCACCAGGGGCCGAGAAAACCACCGTCTCATGGGGCCGGACACTCAGGGTCATGTAAGAATCCAGCATATATCTGGTGATATCTCGGGTGCTATTAGAGATAGCGCAATAAACCAAAGTGCATTGTCTGTAGAAGGCCCTGGCGCATGAATCTGTGCGGCGGGAACGACCTCTGACCACCAGGGGCCGAGAAAACCACCGTCTCATGGGGCCGGACACACAGGGTCAGGGGAAAAGCCAATAAATATCTGGTGATATCTCGGGTGCTATTAGAGATTGCGCAATAAACCGAAGTGAATTATCTGCAGGAGGCCCTGGCGCATGCATCTGTGCAGTGGGAACGACGTCGGACCACCAGGGGCCGAGAAAACAACCGTCTCATGGGGCCGGACACTCAGGGTCAGGGAAAAATCCAATATATATCTGGTGATATCTTGGTTGCTATTAGAGATAGCGCAATAAACCAAAGTGAATTATCTGCAGGAGGCCCTGGCGCATGCATGTGTGCAGCGGGAACCACCTGCGACCACCAGGGGCCGACACAACCACTGTCTCATGGGACCGGACACTCAGGGTCAGGGAAAAATCCGATATATATGTGGTGATATCTCGGGTGCTATTACAGATAGCCCAATAAATCAATGTGTATTTTCTGTAGGAGGCCCTGGCGCATGAATCTGTGCAGCGGCAACGACCTCGGACCACCAGGGGCCGAGAAAACCACCGTCTCATGGGGCCGGACACTCAGGGTCAGGGAAAATTAAAATATATATCTGGTGGTATCTTGGGTGCTATTACAGATAGCGCAATAAATGAAAGTGCATTGTCTGTAAGCTGCCCTGGCGCATGAATCTGGGCAGCGGGAACGACCTCGGACCACCAGGGGCCGAGAAAATCACCGTCTCGTGGGGCCGGACTGTCAGGGTCAGGGAAAAATCCAATATATATCTGGTGATATCTCGGGTGCTATTACAGATAGCGCAATAAACCAAAGTGCATTGCCTGTAGGAGGCCCTGGCGCATGAACCTGTGCAGCGGGAACGACCTTGGACCACCAGGGTCCGAGAAAACCACCGTCTCATGGGGCCGGACACTCAGGGTCGGCGAAAAATCCAATATATATCTGGTGATATCTCGGGTGCTATTAGAGATAGCGCAATAAACCAAAGTGAATTGTCTGCAAGAGGCCCTGGCGCATGATTCTGTGCAGCGGGAACGACCTCGGACCACCAGGGGCCGAGAAAACCACCGACACATGGGGCCGCACTCCCAAGGTCATGTAAAAACCCAGGATGTATCTGATGATATCTCGGGTGCTATTAGAGAGAGCGCAATAAACAAAAGTGCATTGTCTGTAGGTGGCACTGGCGAGTGAATCTGTGCAGCGGGAACGACCTCGGACCACCAGGGGCCGAGAAAACCAAAGTCTCATGGGGCCGGACACTCAGGGTCGGCGAAAAATCCAATATATATCTGGTGATATCTCGGGTGCTATTAGAGATAGCGCAATAAACCAAAGTGAATTATCTGCAGGAGTCCCTGGCGCATGCATCTGTGCAGCGGGAACTACCTCGGACCACCAGGGGTCGAGAAAACCACCGTCTCATGGGGCCGGACACTCAGGGTCAGGGAAAAGTCAAATATATATCTGGTGATATCTCGGGTGCTATTAGAGATAGCGCAATAAACCAAAATGAATTATCTGCAGGAGGCCCTGGCGCATGAATCTGTGTAGCGGGAACGACCTCCGACCACCAGGGGGCGAGAAAACCACCGTCTCATGGGGCCGGACTGTGGGGGTCAGGGAAAAATCCACTATATATCTGGTGATATCTCGGGTGCTATTACAGATAGCGCAATAAACCAAAGTGCATTGTCTGTAGGAGGCCCTGGCGCATGAATCTGGGCAGCGGGAACGACGTCGGACCACCAGGGGACGAGAAAATCACCGTCTCATGGAGCCGGACACTCAGGGTCAGGGAAAAATCCAATATATATCTGGTGATATCTCGGGTGCTATTACAGATAGCGCAATAAACCAAAGTGCACTGCCTGTAGGAGGCCCTGGCGCATGAATCTGGGCAGCGGGAACGACCTCGGACCACCAGGGGCCGAGAAAACCACCGTCTCATGGGTCCGGACACTCAGGGTCAGGGGAAAATCCAATATATATCTGGTGATATCTCGGGTGCTATTACAGATAGCGCAATAAATCAAAGTGCATTGTCTGTAGGAGGCCCAGGCGAATAAATCTGGCCAGCTGGAACGACCTCGGACCACCAGGGGCCGCGAAAACCACAGTCTCATGGGGCCGGACACTCAGGGTCAGGTGAAAACCCAATATATATCTGGTGATATCTCGGGTGCTATTAGAGATAGCGCAATAAACCAAAGTGCATTGTCTGTAGGAGGCCCTTGCGAATGATTCTGTGCCGCAGAAACGACCTCGGACCACCAGTGGCCGAGAAAATTACAGATATTCGGAATCCCTAACCCAAGGTCATGTAAAAATCCAGCAAATATCTGGTGATATCTCGGATGCTATTAGAGATAGCGCAATAAACCAAAGTGCATTGTCTGTAGGAGGCCCTGGCGAATGAATCTGGTCAGCGGGAACGACCTAGGACCACCAGGGGCCGAGAAAACCACCGACTCACGGGGCCGGACACTCAGGGTCAGGGGAAAATCCAATATATATCTGGTGATATCTCGCGTGCTATTAGAGATAGCGCAATAAACCAAAGTGAATTATCTGCAGGAGGCCCTGGCGCGAGCATCTGTGCAGCGGGAACGACCTCGGACCACCAGGGGCCACGAAAACCACCGTCTCATGGCGCCGGACACTCAGGGTCAGGGAAAAATCCAATATATATCTGGTGATATCTCGGGTGCTATTAGAGATAGCGCACTAAATCAAAGTGCATTGTCTGTAGGAGGCCCAGGCGCATGAATCTGGCCAGCGGGAACGACCTCGGACCACCAGGGGCCGAGAAAACCACAGTCTCATGGAGCCGGACACTCAGGGTCAGGGAAAAATCCAATATATATCTGGTGATATCTCGGGTGCTATTACAGATAGCGCAATAAATCAAAGTGCATTGTCTGTAGGAGGCCCAGGCGAATGAATCTGTGCAGCGGGAACGACCTCGGACCACCAGGGGCCGAGAAAACCACCGTCTCATGGATCCGGACACTCAGGGTCAGGGGAAAATCCAATATATATCTGGTGATATCTCGGGTGCAATTACAGATAGCGCAAGAAACCAAAGTGCATTGTCTGTAGGAGGCCCTTGCGAATGAATCTCGCCGCAGGAACGACCTCGGACCACCAGTGGCCGAGAAAATTACAGATATTCGGAATCCGTCACCCAAGATCATGTAAAAATCCAGCAAATATCTGGTGATATCTCGGGTGCTATTAGAGATAGCGCAATAAATCAAAGTGCATTGTCTGTAGGAGGCCCAGGCGAATGAATCTGTGCAGCGGTAACGACCTCGGACCACCAGGGGCCGAGAAAACCACCGTCTCATGGGGCCGGACACTCGGGGTCAGTGAAATATCCAATATATATGTGTTGATATCTCGGGTGCTATTAGAGATAGCGCAATAAACCATAGTGAATTATCTGCAGGAGGCCCTGGCGCATGAATCTGTACAAAGGGAGCGACCTCGGACCACCAGGGGCCGAGAAAACCACAGTCTCATGGGGCCGGACACTCAGGGTCAGGGGAAAATCCAATATAGATCTGGTGATATCTCGGGTGCCATTACAGATAGCGCAATAAACCAAGCTGAATTATCTGCAGGGGGCCCTGGCGCATGAATCTGTGCAGCGGGATCGACCTCGGACCACTAGGGGCCGAGAAAATCACCGTCTCATGGGGCCGGATTGTCAGGGTCAGGGAAAAATCCAATATATATCTGGTGACATCTCGGGTGCTATTAGAGATAGCGCAATATACCAAAGTGAATTATCTGCAGGAGGGCCTAGCGTATTAATCTGAGCAGCAGGAACGACCTCGGACCACCAGGTGCCGAGAAAGCCACCGTCTCATGGGGCCGGACACTCAGGGTCAGGGGAAAATCCAATATGTATATGGATATATCTCGGGTGCTATTAGAGCTAGCGCAATAAATCAAAGTGCATTGTCTGTAGGAGGCCCTGGCGCATGAATCTGTGCAGCGGGAACGACCTCGGACCACCAGGGGCCGAGAAAACCACCGTCTCATTGGGCCGGTCACTCAGGGTCAGTGAAAAATCCAATATATATCTGCTGATATCTCGGGTGCTATTAGAGATAGCGCAATAAACCAAAGTGAATTATCTGCAGGAGGCCCTGGCGCATGAATCTGTGCAGCGGGAACGACCTCGGACCACCAGGGGCCGAGAAAACGACCGTCTCATGGGGCCGGACACTCAGGGTCAGTGAATAATTCAATATATATCTGCTGATATCTCGGGTGCTATTACAGATAGCGCAATAAATCAAAGTGCATTGTCTGTAGGAGGCCCTGGCGCATGAATCTGTGCAGCGGGAACGACCTCGGACCACCAGGGGCCGAAAAAACCACTGTCTCATGGGGCCGCACACTCAGGGTCAGGGTAAAATCCAATATATATCTGGTGATATCTCGAGTGCTATTACAGGTAGCGCAATAAATCAAAGTGCATTGTCTGTAGGAGGCCCTGGCGCATGAATCTGTGCAGCGGGAACGACCTCGGAACACCAGGGACCGAGACAACAACCGTCTCATGGGGCCGGACACTCAGGGTCAGGGAAAAATCCAATATATTTCTGGTGATATCTCGGGTTATATTACAGATAGAACAATAAATCAAAGTGCATTGTCTGTATTAGGCCCCGGCGCATGAATCTGTGCAGCGGGAACGACCTCGGACCACCAGGGGCCGAGAAAACCACCGTCACATGGGGCCGGACACTCAGGGTCACGGAAGAATCCAATATATATCTGGTGATATCTCGGGTGCTATTACAGATAGCGCAATAAACCAAAGTGAATTATCTGCAGGAGGCCTTGGCGCATGCATCTGTGCAGCGGGAACGACCTCGGACCACCAGGGGCCAAGAAAACCACCGTCTCATGGCGCCGGACACTCAGGGTCAGGGAAAAATCCAATATATATCTGGTGATATCTCGGGTGCTATTAGAGATAGCGCAATAAACCAAAGTGCATTGTCTATAGGAGGCCCTGGCGCATGAATCTGTGCAGCGGGAACGACCTCGGAACACCAGGGACCGAGAAAACCACCGTCTCATGGGGCCGGACACTCAGGGTCAGTGAAAAATCCAATATATATGTGGTGATATCTCGGGTGCTATTACAGATAGCGCAATAAATCAAAGTGCATTGTCTGTAGGAGACCCTGGCGCATGAACCTGTGCAGCGGGAACGACCTCTGACCACCAGGGGCCGAGAAAACGACCGTCTCATGGGGCCGGACGCTCAGGGTCAGTGAAAAATCCAATATATATCTGGTGATATCTCGGGTGCTATTAGAGATAGCGCAATAAACCAAAGTGAATTATCTGCAGGAGGCCCTGGCGCATGAATCTGTGCAACGGGAACGACCTCGGACCACCAGGGGCCGAGAAAACCACAGTCTCATGGGGCCGGACACTCAGGGTCAGGGGAAAATCCAATATAGATCTGGTGATATCTCGGGTGCTATTAGAGATAGCGAAATAAACCAAAGTGAATTATCTGCAGGAGGCCCTGGCGCATGAATCCGTGCAGCGGGAACGTCCTCGGACCTCCAGGGGCCGAGACAACGACCGTCTCATGGGGCCGGACACTCAGGGTCAGGGTAATATCCAATATATATCTGTTGATATCTCGGGTGCTATTACAGATAGCGCAATAAATCAAAGTGCATTGTCTGTAGGAGGCCCTGGCGCATGAATCTGTGCAACGGGAACGACCACGGACCACCAGGGGCCGAGAAAACCACAGTCTCATGGGGCGGGACACTCAGGGTCAGGGGAAAATCCAATATAGATCTGGTGATATCTCGGGTGCTATTACAGATAGCGCAATAAACCAAAGTGAATTATCTGCAGGAGGCCCTGGCGCATGAATCTGTGCAGCGGGGACGACCTCGGACCACCAGGGGCCGAGAAAACCACCGTCTCATTGGGCCGGTCACTCAGGGTCAGTGAAAAATCCAATATATATCTGCTGATATCTCGGGTGCTATTAGAGATAGCGCAATAAACCAAAGTGAATTATCTGCAGGAGGCCCTGGCGCATGAATCTGTGCAGCGGGAACGACCTCGGACCACCAGGGGCCGAGAAAACGACCGTCTCATGGGGCCGGACACTCAGGGTCAGTGAATAATTCAATATATATCTGCTGATATCTCGGGTGCTATTACAGATAGCGCAATAAATCAAAGTGCATTGTCTGTAGGAGGCCCTGGCGCATGAATCTGTGCAGCGGGAACGACCTCGGACCACCAGGGGCCGAAAAAACCACTGTCTCATGGGGCCGCACACTCAGGGTCAGGGTAAAATCCAATATATATCTGGTGATATCTCGAGTGCTATTACAGGTAGCGCAATAAATCAAAGTGCATTGTCTGTAGGAGGCCCTGGCGCATGAATCTGTGCAGCGGGAACGACCTCGGAACACCAGGGACCGAGAAAACCACCGTCTCATGGGGCCGGACACTCAGGGTCAGTGAAAAATCCAATATATATGTGGTGATATCTCGGGTGCTATTACAGATAGCGCAATAAATCAAAGTGCATTGTCTGTAGGAGACCCTGGCGCATGAACCTGTGCAGCGGGAACGACCTCTGACCACCAGGGGCCGAGAAAACGACCGTCTCATGGGGCCGGACGCTCAGGGTCAGTGAAAAATCCAATATATATCTGGTGATATCTCGGGTGCTATTAGAGATAGCGCAATAAACCAAAGTGAATTATCTGCAGGAGGCCCTGGCGCATGAATCTGTGCAACGGGAACGACCTCGGACCACCAGGGGCCGAGAAAACCACAGTCTCATGGGGCCGGACACTCAGGGTCAGGGGAAAATCCAATATAGATCTGGTGATATCTCGGGTGCTATTAGAGATAGCGAAATAAACCAAAGTGAATTATCTGCAGGAGGCCCTGGCGCATGAATCCGTGCAGCGGGAACGTCCTCGGACCTCCAGGGGCCGAGACAACGACCGTCTCATGGGGCCGGACACTCAGGGTCAGGGTAATATCCAATATATATCTGGTGATATCTCGGGTGCTATTACAGATAGCGCAATAAATCAAAGTGCATTGTCTGTAGGAGGCCCTGGCGCATGAATCTGTGCAACGGGAACGACCACGGACCACCAGGGGCCGAGAAAACCACAGTCTCATGGGGCGGGACACTCAGGGTCAGGGGAAAATCCAATATAGATCTGGTGATATCTCGGGTGCTATTACAGATAGCGCAATAAACCAAAGTGAATTATCTGCAGGAGGCCCTGGCGCATGAATCTGTGCAGCGGGGACGACCTCGGACCACCAGGGGCCGAGAAAACCACCGTCTCATGGGGCCGGACTGTCAGGGACAGGGGAAAATCCAATATATATCTGGTGATATCTCGGGTGCTATTACAGATAGCGCAATAAATCAAAGTGCATTGTCTGTAGGAGGCCCTGGCGCATAAATCTGTGCAGCGGGAACAACCTCGGACCACCAGGGGCCGAGAAAACCACCGACACATGGAGCCGGACTGTCAGGGTCTGGGAAAAATCCAATATATATCTGGTGATATCTCGAGTGCTATTAGAGATAGCGCAATAAACCAAAGTGAATTATCTGCAGGAGGGCCTAGCGTATTAATCTGAGCAGCAGGAACGACCTCGGACCACCAGGCGCCGAGAAAACTACCGTCTCATGGGGCCGGTCACTCAGGGTCAGTGAAAAATCCAATATATATCTGCTGATATCTCGGGTGCTATTAGAGATAGCGCAATAAATCAAAGTGCATTGTCTGTAGGAGGCCCTGGCGCATGAATCTGTGCAACGGGAACGACCACGGACCACCAGCGGCCGAGAAAACCACAGTCTCATGGGGCGGGACACTCAGGGTCAGGGGAAAATCCAATATAGATCTGGTGATATCTCGGGTGCTATTACAGATAGCGCAATAAACCAAAGTGAATTATCTGCAGGAGGCCCTGGCGCATGAATCTGTGCAGCGGGGACGACCTCGGACCACCAGGGGCCGAGAAAACCACCGCCTCATGGGGCCGGACTGTCAGGGACAGGGGAAAATCCAATATATATCTGGTGATATCTCGGGTGCTATTACAGATAGCGCAATAAATCAAAGTGCATTGTCTGTAGGAGGCCCTGGCGCATAAATCTATGCAGCGGGAACAACCTCGGACCACCAGGGGCCGAGAAAACCACCGACACATGGGGCCGGACTGTCAGGGTCTGGGAAAAATCCAATATATATCTGGTGATATCTCGAGTGCTATTAGAGATAGCGCAATAAACCAAAGTGAATTATCTGCAGGAGGGCCTAGCGTATTAATCTGAGCAGCAGGAACGACCTCGGACCACCAGGCGCCGAGAAAACTACCGTCTCATGGGGCCGGTCACTCAGGGTCAGTGAAAAATCCAATATATATCTGCTGATATCTCGGGTGCTATTAGAGATAGCGCAATAAATCAAAGTGCATTGTCTGTAGGAGGCCCTGGCGCATGAATCTGTGCAGCGGGAACGACCTCGGACCACCAGGGGCCGAGAAAACCACAGTCTCATGGGGCCGGACACTCAGGGTCAGGGGAAAATCCAATATATATCTGGTGATATCTCGAGTGCTATTACAGGTAGCGCAATAAATCAAAGTGCATTGTCTGTAGGAGGCCCTGGCGCATGAATCTGTGCAGCGGGAACGACCTCGGAACACCAGGGACCGAGAAAACCACCGTCTCATGGGGCCGGACACTCAGGGTCAGTGAAAAATCCAATATATATGTGGTGATATCTCGGGTGCTATTACAGATAGCGCAATAAATCAAAGTGCATTGTCTGTAGGAGACCCTGGCGCATGAACCTGTGCAGCGGGAACGACCTCTGACCACCAGGGGCCGAGAAAACGACCGTCTCATGGGGCCGGACGCTCAGGGTCAGTGAAAAATCCAATATATATCTGGTGATATCTCGGGTGCTATTAGAGATAGCGCAATAAACCAAAGTGAATTATCTGCAGGAGGCCCTGGCGCATGAATCTGTGCAACGGGAACGACCTCGGACCACCAGGGGCCGAGAAAACCACAGTCTCATGGGGCCGGACACTCAGGGTCAGGGGAAAATCCAATATAGATCTGGTGATATCTCGGGTGCTATTAGAGATAGCGAAATAAACCAAAGTGAATTATCTGCAGGAGGCCCTGGCGCATGAATCCGTGCAGCGGGAACGTCCTCGGACCTCCAGGGGCCGAGACAACGACCGTCTCATGGGGCCGGACACTCAGGGTCAGGGTAATATCCAATATATATCTGGTGATATCTCGGGTGCTATTACAGATAGCGCAATAAATCAAAGTGCATTGTCTGTAGGAGGCCCTGGCGCATGAATCTGTGCAACGGGAACGACCACGGACCACCAGGGGCCGAGAAAACCACAGTCTCATGGGGCGGGACACTCAGGGTCAGGGGAAAATCCAATATAGATCTGGTGATATCTCGGGTGCTATTACAGATATCGCAATAAACCAAAGTGAATTATCTGCAGGAGGCCCTGGCGCATGAATCTGTGCAGCGGGGACGACCTCGGACCACCAGGGGCCGAGAAAACCACCGTCTCATGGGGCCGGACTGTCAGGGACAGGGGAAAATCCAATATATATCTGGTGATATCTCGGGTGCTATTACAGATAGCGCAATAAATCAAAGTGCATTGTCTGTAGGAGGCCCTGGCGCATAAATCTGTGCAGCGGGAACAACCTCGGACCACCAGGGGCCGAGAAAACCACCGACACATGGGGCCGGACTGTCAGGGTCTGGGAAAAATCCAATATATATCTGGTGATATCTCGAGTGCTATTAGAGATAGCGCAATAAACCAAAGTGAATTATCTGCAGGAGGGCCTAGCGTATTAATCTGAGCAGCAGGAACGACCTCGGACCACCAGGCGCCGAGAAAACTACCGTCTCATGGGGCCGGTCACTCAGGGTCAGTGAAAAATCCAATATATATCTGCTGATATCTCGGGTGCTATTAGAGATAGCGCAATAAATCAAAGTGCATTGTCTGTAGGAGGCCCTGGCGCATGAATCTGTGCAACGGGAACGACCACGGACCACCAGGGACCGAGAAAACCACCGTCTCATGGGGCCGGACACTCAGGGTCAGTGAAAAATCCAATATATATGTGGTGATATCTCGGGTGCTATTACAGATAGGGCAATAAATCAAAGTGCATTGTCTGTAGGAGACCCTGGCGCATGAACCTGTGCAGCGGGAACGACCTCTGACCACCAGGGGCCGAGAAAACGACCGTCTCATGGGGCCGGACGCTCAGGGTCAGTGAAAAATCCAATATATATCTGGTGATATCTCGGGTGCTATTAGAGATAGCGCAATAAACCAAAGTGAATTATCTGCAGGAGGCCCTGGTGCATGAATCTGTGCAACGGGAACGACCTCGGACCACCAGGGGCCGAGAAAACCACAGTCTCATGGGGCCGGACACTCAGGGTCAGGGGAAAATCCAATATAGATCTGGTGATATCTCGGGTGCTATTAGAGATAGCGAAATAAACCAAAGTGAATTATCTGCAGGAGGCCCTGGCGCATGAATCCGTGCAGCCGGAACGTCCTCGGACCTCCAGGGGCCGAGACAACGACCGTCTCATGGGGCCGGACACTCAGGGTCAGGGTAATATCCAATATATATCTGGTGATATCTCGGGTGCTATTACAGATAGCGCAATAAATCAAAGTGCATTGTCTGTAGGAGGCCCTGGCGCATGAATCTGTGCAACGGGAACGACCACGGACCACCAGGGGCCGAGAAAACCACAGTCTCATGGGGCGGGACACTCAGGGTCAGGGGAAAATCCAATATAGATCTGGTGATATCTCGGGTGCTATTACAGATAGCGCAATAAACCAAAGTGAATTATCTGCAGGAGGCCCTGGCGCATGAATCTGTGCAGCGGGGACGACCTCGGACCACCAGGGGCCGAGAAAACCACCGTCTCATGGGGCCGGACTGTCAGGGACAGGGGAAAATCCAATATATATCTGGTGATATCTCGGGTGCTATTACAGATAGCGCAATAAATCAAAGTGCATTGTCTGTAGGAGGCCCTGGCGCATAAATCTATGCAGCGGGAACAACCTCGGACCACCAGGGGCCGAGAAAACCACCGACACATGGGGCCGGACTGTCAGGGTCTGGGAAAAATCCAATATATATCTGGTGATATCTCGAGTGCTATTAGAGATAGCGCAATAAACCAAAGTGAATTATCTGCAGGAGGGCCTAGCGTATTAATCTGAGCAGCAGGAACGACCTCGGACCACCAGGCGCCGAGAAAACTACCGTCTCATGGGGCCGGTCACTCAGGGTCAGTGAAAAATCCAATATATATCTGCTGATATCTCGGGTGCTATTAGAGATAGCGCAATAAATCAAAGTGAATTATCTGCAGGAGGCCCTGGCGCATGAATCCGTGCAGCGGGAACGTCCTCGGACCTCCAGGGGCCGAGACAACGACCGTCTCATGGGGCCGGACACTCAGGGTCAGGGTAATATCCAATATATATCTGGTGATATCTCGGGTGCTATTACAGATAGCGCAATAAATCAAAGTGCATTGTCTGTAGGAGGCCCTGGCGCATGAATCTGTGCAACGGGAACGACCACGGACCACCAGGGGCCGAGAAAACCACAGTCTCATGGGGCGGGACACTCAGGGTCAGGGGAAAATCCAATATAGATCTGGTGATATCTCGGGTGCTATTACAGATAGCGCAATAAACCAAAGTGAATTATCTGCAGGAGGCCCTGGCGCATGAATCTGTGCAGCGGGGACGACCTCGGACCACCAGGGGCCGAGAAAACCACCGTCTCATGGGGCCGGACTGTCAGGGACAGGGGAAAATCCAATATATATCTGGTGATATCTCGGGTGCTATTACAGATAGCGCAATAAATCAAAGTGCATTGTCTGTAGGAGGCCCTGGCGCATAAATCTATGCAGCGGGAACAACCTCGGACCACCAGGGGCCGAGAAAACCACCGACACATGGGGCCGGACTGTCAGGGTCTGGGAAAAATCCAATATATATCTGGTGATATCTCGAGTGCTATTAGAGATAGCGCAATAAACCAAAGTGAATTATCTGCAGGAGGGCCTAGCGTATTAATCTGAGCAGCAGGAACGACCTCGGACCACCAGGCGCCGAGAAAACTACCGTCTCATGGGGCCGGTCACTCAGGGTCAGTGAAAAATCCAATATATATCTGCTGATATCTCGGGTGCTATTAGAGATAGCGCAATAAATCAAAGTGAATTATCTGCAGGAGGCCCTGGCGCATGAATCCGTGCAGCGGGAACGTCCTCGGACCTCCAGGGGCCGAGACAACGACCGTCTCATGGGGCCGGACACTCAGGGTCAGGGTAATATCCAATATATATCTGTTGATATCTCGGGTGCTATTACAGATAGCGCAATAAATCAAAGTGCATTGTCTGTAGGAGGCCCTGGCGCATGAATCTGTGCAACGGGAACGACCACGGACCACCAGGGGCCGAGAAAACCACAGTCTCATGGGGCGGGACACTCAGGGTCAGGGGAAAATCCAATATAGATCTGGTGATATCTCGGGTGCTATTACAGATAGCGCAATAAACCAAAGTGAATTATCTGCAGGAGGCCCTGGCGCATGAATCTGTGCAGCGGGGACGACCTCGGACCACCAGGGGCCGAGAAAACCACCGTCTCATTGGGCCGGTCACTCAGGGTCAGTGAAAAATCCAATATATATCTGCTGATATCTCGGGTGCTATTAGAGATAGCGCAATAAACCAAAGTGAATTATCTGCAGGAGGCCCTGGCGCATGAATCTGTGCAGCGGGAACGACCTCGGACCACCAGGGGCCGAGAAAACGACCGTCTCATGGGGCCGGACACTCAGGGTCAGTGAATAATTCAATATATATCTGCTGATATCTCGGGTGCTATTACAGATAGCGCAATAAATCAAAGTGCATTGTCTGTAGGAGGCCCTGGCGCATGAATCTGTGCAGCGGGAACGACCTCGGACCACCAGGGGCCGAAAAAACCACTGTCTCATGGGGCCGCACACTCAGGGTCAGGGTAAAATCCAATATATATCTGGTGATATCTCGAGTGCTATTACAGGTAGCGCAATAAATCAAAGTGCATTGTCTGTAGGAGGCCCTGGCGCATGAATCTGTGCAGCAGGAACGACCTCGGAACACCAGGGACCGAGAAAACCACCGTCTCATGGGGCCGGACACTCAGGGTCAGTGAAAAATCCAATATATATGTGGTGATATCTCGGGTGCTATTACAGATAGCGCAATAAATCAAAGTGCATTGTCTGTAGGAGACCCTGGCGCATGAACCTGTGCAGCGGGAACGACCTCTGACCACCAGGGGCCGAGAAAACGACCGTCTCATGGGGCCGGACGCTCAGGGTCAGTGAAAAATCCAATATATATCTGGTGATATCTCGGGTGCTATTAGAGATAGCGCAATAAACCAAAGTGAATTATCTGCAGGAGGCCCTGGCGCATGAATCTGTGCAACGGGAACGACCTCGGACCACCAGGGGCCGAGAAAACCACAGTCTCATGGGGCCGGACACTCAGGGTCAGGGGAAAATCCAATATAGATCTGGTGATATCTCGGGTGCTATTAGAGATAGCGAAATAAACCAAAGTGAATTATCTGCAGGAGGCCCTGGCGCATGAATCCGTGCAGCGGGAACGTCCTCGGACCTCCAGGGGCCGAGACAACGACCGTCTCATGGGGCCGGACACTCAGGGTCAGGGTAATATCCAATATATATCTGGTGATATCTCGGGTGCTATTACAGATAGCGCAATAAATCAAAGTGCATTGTCTGTAGGAGGCCCTGGCGCATGAATCTGTGCAACGGGAACGACCACGGACCACCAGGGGCCGAGAAAACCACAGTCTCATGGGGCGGGACACTCAGGGTCAGGGGAAAATCCAATATAGATCTGGTGATATCTCGGGTGCTATTACAGATAGCGCAATAAACCAAAGTGAATTATCTGCAGGAGGCCCTGGCGCATGAATCTGTGCAGCGGGGACGACCTCGGACCACCAGGGGCCGAGAAAACCACCGTCTCATGGGGCCGGACTGTCAGGGACAGGGGAAAATCCAATATATATCTGGTGATATCTCGGGTGCTATTACAGATAGCGCAATAAATCAAAGTGCATTGTCTGTAGGAGGCCCTGGCGCATAAATCTGTGCAGCGGGAACAACCTCGGACCACCAGGGGCCGAGAAAACCACCGACACATGGAGCCGGACTGTCAGGGTCTGGGAAAAATCCAATATATATCTGGTGATATCTCGAGTGCTATTAGAGATAGCGCAATAAACCAAAGTGAATTATCTGCAGGAGGGCCTAGCGTATTAATCTGAGCAGCAGGAACGACCTCGGACCACCAGGCGCCGAGAAAACTACCGTCTCATGGGGCCGGTCACTCAGGGTCAGTGAAAAATCCAATATATATCTGCTGATATCTCGGGTGCTATTAGAGATAGCGCAATAAATCAAAGTGCATTGTCTGTAGGAGGCCCTGGCGCATGAATCTGTGCAACGGGAACGACCACGGACCACCAGGGGCCGAGAAAACCACAGTCTCATGGGGCGGGACACTCAGGGTCAGGGGAAAATCCAATATAGATCTGGTGATATCTCGGGTGCTATTACAGATAGCGCAATAAACCAAAGTGAATTATCTGCAGGAGGCCCTGGCGCATGAATCTGTGCAGCGGGGACGACCTCGGACCACCAGGGGCCGAGAAAACCACCGTCTCATGGGGCCGGACTGTCAGGGACAGGGGAAAATCCAATATATATCTGGTGATATCTCGGGTGCTATTACAGATAGCGCAATAAATCAAAGTGCATTGTCTGTAGGAGGCCCTGGCGCATAAATCTATGCAGCGGGAACAACCTCGGACCACCAGGGGCCGAGAAAACCACCGACACATGGGGCCGGACTGTCATGGTCTGGGAAAAATCCAATATATATCTGGTGATATCTCGAGTGCTATTAGAGATAGCGCAATAAACCAAAGTGAATTATCTGCAGGAGGGCCTAGCGTATTAATCTGAGCAGCAGGAACGACCTCGGACCACCAGGCGCCGAGAAAACTACCGTCTCATGGGGCCGGTCACTCAGGGTCAGTGAAAAATCCAATATATATCTGCTGATATCTCGGGTGCTATTAGAGATAGCGCAATAAATCAAAGTGCATTGTCTGTAGGAGGCCCTGGCGCATGAATCTGTGCAGCGGGAACGACCTCGGACCACCAGGGGCCGAGAAAACCACAGTCTCATGGGGCCGGACACTCAGGGTCAGGGGAAAATCCAATATATATCTGGTGATATCTCGAGTGCTATTACAGGTAGCGCAATAAATCAAAGTGCATTGTCTGTAGGAGGCCCTGGCGCATGAATGTGTGCAGCGGGAACGACCTCGGAACACCAGGGACCGAGAAAACCACCGTCTCATGGGGCCGGACACTCAGGGTCAGTGAAAAATCCAATATATATGTGGTGATATCTCGGGTGCTATTACAGATAGCGCAATAAATCAAAGTGCATTGTCTGTAGGAGACCCTGGCGCATGAACCTGTGCAGCGGGAACGACCTCTGACCACCAGGGGCCGAGAAAACGACCGTCTCATGGGGCCGGACGCTCAGGGTCAGTGAAAAATCCAATATATATCTGGTGATATCTCGGGTGCTATTAGAGATAGCGAAATAAACCAAAGTGAATTATCTGCAGGAGGCCCTGGCGCATGAATCCGTGCAGCGGGAACGTCCTCGGACCTCCAGGGGCCGAGACAACGACCGTCTCATGGGGCCGGACACTCAGGGTCAGGGTAATATCCAATATATATCTGGTGATATCTCGGGTGCTATTACAGATAGCGCAATAAATCAAAGTGCATTGTCTGTAGGAGGCCCTGGCGCATGAATCTGTGCAACGGGAACGACCACGGACCACCAGGGGCCGAGAAAACCACAGTCTCATGGGGCGGGACACTCAGGGTCAGGGGAAAATCCAATATAGATCTGGTGATATCTCGGGTGCTATTACAGATATCGCAATAAACCAAAGTGAATTATCTGCAGGAGGCCCTGGCGCATGAATCTGTGCAGCGGGGACGACCTCGGACCACCAGGGGCCGAGAAAACCACCGTCTCATGGGGCCGGACTGTCAGGGACAGGGGAAAATCCAATATATATCTGGTGATATCTCGGGTGCTATTACAGATAGCGCAATAAATCAAAGTGCATTGTCTGTAGGAGGCCCTGGCGCATAAATCTGTGCAGCGGGAACAACCTCGGACCACCAGGGGCCGAGAAAACCACCGACACATGGGGCCGGACTGTCAGGGTCTGGGAAAAATCCAATATATATCTGGTGATATCTCGAGTGCTATTAGAGATAGCGCAATAAACCAAAGTGAATTATCTGCAGGAGGGCCTAGCGTATTAATCTGAGCAGCAGGAACGACCTCGGACCACCAGGCGCCGAGAAAACTACCGTCTCATGGGGCCGGTCACTCAGGGTCAGTGAAAAATCCAATATATATCTGCTGATATCTCGGGTGCTATTAGAGATAGCGCAATAAATCAAAGTGCATTGTCTGTAGGAGGCCCTGGCGCATGAATCTGTGCAACGGGAACGACCACGGACCACCAGGGACCGAGAAAACCACCGTCTCATGGGGCCGGACACTCAGGGTCAGTGAAAAATCCAATATATATGTGGTGATATCTCGGGTGCTATTACAGATAGGGCAATAAATCAAAGTGCATTGTCTGTAGGAGACCCTGGCGCATGAACCTGTGCAGCGGGAACGACCTCTGACCACCAGGGGCCGAGAAAACGACCGTCTCATGGGGCCGGACGCTCAGGGTCAGTGAAAAATCCAATATATATCTGGTGATATCTCGGGTGCTATTAGAGATAGCGCAATAAACCAAAGTGAATTATCTGCAGGAGGCCCTGGTGCATGAATCTGTGCAACGGGAACGACCTCGGACCACCAGGGGCCGAGAAAACCACAGTCTCATGGGGCCGGACACTCAGGGTCAGGGGAAAATCCAATATAGATCTGGTGATATCTCGGGTGCTATTAGAGATAGCGAAATAAACCAAAGTGAATTATCTGCAGGAGGCCCTGGCGCATGAATCCGTGCAGCCGGAACGTCCTCGGACCTCCAGGGGCCGAGACAACGACCGTCTCATGGGGCCGGACACTCAGGGTCAGGGTAATATCCAATATATATCTGGTGATATCTCGGGTGCTATTACAGATAGCGCAATAAATCAAAGTGCATTGTCTGTAGGAGGCCCTGGCGCATGAATCTGTGCAACGGGAACGACCACGGACCACCAGGGGCCGAGAAAACCACAGTCTCATGGGGCGGGACACTCAGGGTCAGGGGAAAATCCAATATAGATCTGGTGATATCTCGGGTGCTATTACAGATAGCGCAATAAACCAAAGTGAATTATCTGCAGGAGGCCCTGGCGCATGAATCTGTGCAGCGGGGACGACCTCGGACCACCAGGGGCCGAGAAAACCACCGTCTCATGGGGCCGGACTGTCAGGGACAGGGGAAAATCCAATATATATCTGGTGATATCTCGGGTGCTATTACAGATAGCGCAATAAATCAAAGTGCATTGTCTGTAGGAGGCCCTGGCGCATAAATCTATGCAGCGGGAACAACCTCGGACCACCAGGGGCCGAGAAAACCACCGACACATGGGGCCGGACTGTCAGGGTCTGGGAAAAATCCAATATATATCTGGTGATATCTCGAGTGCTATTAGAGATAGCGCAATAAACCAAAGTGAATTATCTGCAGGAGGGCCTAGCGTATTAATCTGAGCAGCAGGAACGACCTCGGACCACCAGGCGCCGAGAAAACTACCGTCTCATGGGGCCGGTCACTCAGGGTCAGTGAAAAATCCAATATATATCTGCTGATATCTCGGGTGCTATTAGAGATAGCGCAATAAATCAAAGTGCATTGTCTGTAGGAGGCCCTGGCGCATGAATCTGTGCAGCGGGAACGACCTCGGACCACCAGGGGCCGAGAAAACCACAGTCTCATGGGGCCGGACACTCAGGGTCAGGGGAAAATCCAATATATATCTGGTGATATCTCGAGTGCTATTACAGGTAGCGCAATAAATCAAAGTGCATTGTCTGTAGGAGGCCCTGGCGCATGAATCTGTGCAGCGGGAACGACCTCGGAACACCAGGGACCGAGAAAACCACCGTCTCATGGGGCCGGACACTCAGGGTCAGTGAAAAATCCAATATATATGTGGTGATATCTCGGGTGCTATTACAGATAGCGCAATAAATCAAAGTGCATTGTCTGTAGGAGACCCTGGCGCATGAACCTGTGCAGCGGGAACGACCTCTGACCACCAGGGGCCGAGAAAACGACCGTCTCATGGGGCCGGACGCTCAGGGTCAGTGAAAAATCCAATATATATCTGGTGATATCTCGGGTGCTATTAGAGATAGCGCAATAAACCAAAGTGAATTATCTGCAGGAGGCCCTGGCGCATGAATCTGTGCAACGGGAACGACCTCGGACCACCAGGGGCCGAGAAAACCACAGTCTCATGGGGCCGGACACTCAGGGTCAGGGGAAAATCCAATATAGATCTGGTGATATCTCGGGTGCTATTAGAGATAGCGAAATAAACCAAAGTGAATTATCTGCAGGAGGCCCTGGCGCATGAATCCGTGCAGCGGGAACGTCCTCGGACCTCCAGGGGCCGAGACAACGACCGTCTCATGGGGCCGGACACTCAGGGTCAGGGTAATATCCAATATATATCTGGTGATATCTCGGGTGCTATTACAGATAGCGCAATAAATCAAAGTGCATTGTCTGTAGGAGGCCCTGGCGCATGAATCTGTGCAACGGGAACGACCACGGACCACCAGGGGCCGAGAAAACCACAGTCTCATGGGGCGGGACACTCAGGGTCAGGGGAAAATCCAATATAGATCTGGTGATATCTCGGGTGCTATTACAGATAGCGCAATAAACCAAAGTGAATTATCTGCAGGAGGCCCTGGCGCATGAATCTGTGCAGCGGGGACGACCTCGGACCACCAGGGGCCGAGAAAACCACCGTCTCATGGGGCCGGACTGTCAGGGACAGGGGAAAATCCAATATATATCTGGTGATATCTCGGGTGCTATTACAGATAGCGCAATAAATCAAAGTGCATTGTCTGTAGGAGGCCCTGGCGCATAAATCTGTGCAGCGGGAACAACCTCGGACCACCAGGGGCCGAGAAAACCACCGACACATGGGGCCGGACTGTCAGGGTCTGGGAAAAATCCAATATATATCTGGTGATATCTCGAGTGCTATTAGAGATAGCGCAATAAACCAAAGTGAATTATCTGCAGGAGGGCCTAGCGTATTAATCTGAGCAGCAGGAACGACCTCGGACCACCAGGCGCCGAGAAAACTACCGTCTCATGGGGCCGGTCACTCAGGGTCAGTGAAAAATCCAATATATATCTGCTGATATCTCGGGTGCTATTAGAGATAGCGCAATAAATCAAAGTGCATTGTCTGTAGGAGGCCCTGGCGCATGAATCTGTGCAGCGGGAACGACCTCGGACCACCAGGGGCCGAGAAAACCACAGTCTCATGGGGCCGGACACTCAGGGTCAGGGGAAAATCCAATATATATCTGGTGATATTTCGGGTGCTATTAGAGACAGCGCAATAAATCAAAGTGCATTGTCTGTAGGAGGCCCTGGCGCATGAATCTGTGCAGCGGGAACGACCTCGGAACACCAGGGACCGAGAAAACCACCGCCTCATGGGGCCGGACACTCAGGGTCAGTGAAAAATCCAATATATATGTGGTGATATCTCGCGTGCTATTACAGATAGCGCAATAAATCAAAGTGAATTATCTGCAGTAGGCCCTGGCGCATGAATCTGTGCAGCGGGAACGACCTCGGACCACCAGGGGCCGAGAAAACTACCGTCTCATGGGGCCGGTCACTCAGGGTCAGTGAAAAATCCAATATATATCTGCTGATATCTCGGGTGCTATTACAGATAGCGCAATAAATCAAAGTGCATTGTCTGTAGGAGGCCCTGGCGCATGAATCTGTGCAGCGGGAACGACCTCGGAGCACCAGGGGCGAGACAACCACCTTCTCATGGGGCCGGACAATCAGGGTCAGGGAAAAATCCAATATATATCTGGTGATATCTCGGGTCCTATTACAGATAGCGCAATAAATCAAAGTGCATTACCTGTAGGAGGCCCTGGCGCATGAATCTGTGCAGCGGGAACGTCCTCGGACCTCCAGGGGCCGAGAAAACCACAGTCTCATGGGGCCGGACACTCAGGGTCAGGGGAAAATCCAATATAGATCTGGTAATATCTCGGGTGCTATTACAGATACCGCAATAAATCAAAGTGCATTGTCTGTAGGAGACCCTGGCGCATGAACCTGTGCAGCGGGAACGACCTCGGACCACCAGGGGCCGAGAAAACCACAGTCTCATGGGGCCGGACACTCAGGGTCAGGGGAAAATCCAATATATATCTGGTGATATCTCGGGTGCTATTAGAGATAGCGCAATAAATCAAAGTGCATTGTCTGTAGGAGGCCCTGGGGCATGAATCTGTGCAGCGGGAACGACCTCGGAACACCAGGGGCCGAGAAAACCACCGTCACATGGGGCAGGACCCTCAGGGTCAGTGAAAAATCCAATATATATATGGTGATATCTCGGGTGCTATTACAGATACCGCAATAAATCAAAGTGCATTGTCTGTAGGAGACCCTGGCGCATGATCCTGTGCAGCGGGAACGTCCTCGGACCTCCAGGGGCCGAGACAACGACCGTCTCATGGGGCCGGACACTCAGGGTCAGGGTAAAATCCAATATATATCTGGTGATATCTCGGGTGCTATTACAGATAGCGCAATAAATCAAAGTGCATTGTCTGTAGGAGGCCCAGGCGCATGAATCTGGCCAGCGGGAACGACCTCGGACCACCAGGGGCCGAGAAAACCACAGTCTCATGGGGCCGGACACTCAGGGTCAGGGGAAAATCCAATATATATTTGGTGATATCTCGGGTGCTATTACAGATAGCTTAATAAATCAAAGTGCATTGTCTGTAGGAGGCCCAGGCGAATGAATCTGTGCAGCGGTAACGACCTCGGACCACCAGGGGCCGAGAAAATTATAGATATTCGGAATCCGTCACCCAAGGTCATGTAAAAATCCAGCATATATCTGGTGATATCTCGGGTGCTATTACAGATAGCGCAATAAATCAAAGTGCATTGTCTATAGGAGGCCCTGGCGCATGAATCTGTGCAGCGGGAACGACCTCGGAACACCAGGGACCGAGAAAACCACCGTCTCGTGGGGCCGGACACTAGGGGTCAGTGAAATATCCAATATATATGTGTTGATATCTCGGGTGGTATTAGAGATAGCGCAATAAACCATAGTGAATTATCTGCAGGAGGCCCTGGCGCATGAATCTGTACAACGGAAGCGACCTCGGACCACCAGGGGCCGAGAAAACCACAGTCTCATGGGGCCGGACACTCAGGGTCAGGGGAAAATCCAATATAGATCTGGTGATATCTCGGGTGCCATTACAGATAGCGCAATAAACCAAAGTGAATTATCTGCAGGAGGCCCTGGCGCATGAATCTGTGCAAGGGGAACGACCTCGGACCACCAGGGGCCGAGAAAACCACAGTCTCATGCGGCCGGACTGTCAGGGTCAGGGAAAAATACAATATATATCAGGTGATATCTCGGGTGCTATTAGAGATAGCGAAATAATTCAAAGTGCATTGTCTGCAGGAGGCCCTGGCGCATAAATCTGTGCCGCGGGATCGACCTCGGACCACCAGGGGCCGAGAAAACCACCGACACATGGGGCCGGACACTCAGGGTCGAGGTAAAATTCAATATATATCTGGTGATATCTCGGGTGCTCTTACAGATAGCGCACTAAACCAAGCTGAATTATCTGCAGGGGGCCCTGGCGCATGAATCTGTGCAGCGGGATCGACCTCGGACCACCAGGGGCCGAGAAAACGACCGTCTCATGGGGCCGGACACTCAGGGTCAGTGAAAAATCCAATATATATCTGCTGATATCTCGGCTGCTATTACAGATAGCGCAATAAATCAAAGTGCATTGTCTGTAGGAGGCCCTGGCGCATGAATCTGTGCAGCGGGAACGTCCTCGGACCACCAGGGGCCGAGAAAACGACCGTCTCATGGGGCCGGAAACTCAGGGTCACGGAAAAATCCAATATATATCTGGTGATATCTCGGGTGCTATTAGAGATAGCGCAATAAACGAAAGTGAATTATCTGCAGGAGGCCCTGGCGCATGAATCTGTGCAGCGGGAACGACCTCGGACCACCAGGGGCCGAGAAAACCACCGTCTCATTGGGCCGGTCACTCAGGGTCAGTGAAAAATCCAATATATATCTGCTGATATCTCGGGTACTATAAGAGATAGCGCAATAAACCAAAGTGAATTATCTGCAGGAGGCCCTGGCGCATGAATCTGTGCAGCGGGAACGACCTCGGACCACCAGGGGCCGAGAAAACGACCGTCTCATGGGGCCGGACACTCAGGGTCAGTGAATAATTCAATATATATCTTCTGATATCTCGGGTGCTATTACAGATAGCGCAATAAATCAAAGTGCATTGTCTGTAGGAGTCCCTGGCGCATGAATCTGTGCAGCGGGAACGACCTCTGACCACCAGGGGCCGAGAAAACGACCGTCTCATGGGGCCGGACGCTCAGTGTCAGTGAAAAATCCAATATATATCTGGTGATATCTCGGGTGCTATTAGAGATAGCGCAATAAACCAAAGTGCATTGTCTGTAGGAGGCCCTGGGGCATGAATCTGTGCAGCGGGAACGACCTCGGAACACCAGGAGCCGAGAAAACGACCTTCTCATGGGGCCGGACACACAGGGTCAGGGAAAAATCCAATATATATCTGGTTATATCTCGGGTGCTATTACAGATAGCGCAATAAATCAAAGTGCATTGTCTGTAGGAGGCCCCGGCGCATGAACCTGTGCAGCGGGAACGTCCTCGGACCTCCAGGGGCCGAGACAACGACCGTCTCATGGGGCCGGACACTCAGGGTCAGGGTAAAATCCAATATATATCTGGTGATATCTCGGGTGCTATTACAGATAGCGCAATAAATCAAAGTGCATTGTCGGTAGGAGGCCCTGGCGCATGAATCTGTGCAGCGGGAACGACCTCGGACGACCAGGGGCCGAGAAAACCACAGTCTCATGGGGCCGGACACTCAGGGTCAGGGGAAAATCCAATATATATCTGGTGATATATCGGGTGCTATTACAGATAGCGCAATAAATCAAAGTGCACTGTCCGTAGGAGACCGTGGCGCATGAACCTGTGCAGCGGGAACGACCTCGGACCACCAGGGGCCGAGAAAACGACCGTCTCATGGGGCCGGACTCTCAGGGTCAGTGAAAAATCCAATATATATCTGGTGATATCTCGGGTGCTATTACAGATAGCGCAATAAACCAAAGTGCATTGTCTGTAGGAGGCCCTGGCGCATGAACCTGTGCAGCGGCAACGACCTCGGACCACCAGGGGCCGAGAAAACCACAGTCTCATGGGACCGGACACTCAGGGTCAGGGGAAAATCCAATATATATCTGGAGATATCTCGGGTGCTATTAGAGATAGCGCAATAAACCAAAGTGAATTATCTGCAGGAGGCCCTGGCGCATGAATCTGTGCAACGGGAACGACCTCGGACCACAAGGGGCCGAGAAAACCACAGTCTCATGGGGCCGGACACTCAGGGTCAGGGGAAAATCCAAATATAGATCTGGTGATATCTCGGGTGCTATTACAGATAGCGCAATAAATGTAAGTGCATTGTCTGTATTAGGCCCCGGCGCATGAACCTGTGCAGCGGGAACGTCCTCGGACCTCCAGGGGCCGAGACAACGACCGTCTCATGGGGCCGGACACTCAGGGTCAGGGTAAAATCCAATATATATCTGGTGATATCTCGGGTGCTATTAGAGATAGCGCAATAAACCAAAGTGAATTATCTGCAGGAGGCCCTGGCGCATGAATCTGTGCAACGGGAACGACCTCGGACCACCAGGGGCCGAGAAAACCACCGTCTCATGGGGCAGGACACTCAGGGTCAGTGAAAAATCCAATATATATCTGGTGATATCTCGGGTGCTAGTACAGATAGCGCAATAAATCAAAGTGCACTGTCCGTAGGAGACCCTGGCGCATGAACTTGTGCAGCGGGAACGACCTCGGACCACCAGGGGCCGAGAAAACGACCGTCTCATGGGGCCGGACACTCAGGGTCAGTGAAAAATCCAATATATATCTGGTGATATCTCGGGTGCTATTACAGATAGCGCAATAAATCAAAGTGCATTGTCTGTAGGAGGCCCTGGCGCATGAATCTGTGCAGCGGGAACGACCTCGGACCACCAGGGTCCGAGAAAACCACCGTCTCATGGGGCCGCACACTCAGGGTCAGAGAAAAATCCAATATATACCTGGTGATATCTCGGGTGCTATTAGAGATAGCGCAATAAACCAAAGTGAATTATCTGCAGGAGGCCCTCGCGCATGAATGTGTGCAACGGGAACGACCTCGGACCACCAGGGGCCGAGAAAACCACCGTCTCATGGGGCAGGACACTCAGGGTCAGTGAAAAATCCAATATATATCTGGTGATATCTCGGGTGCTATTACAGATAGCGCAATAAATCAAAGTGCACTGTCCGTAGGAGACCCTGGCGCATGAACCTGTGCAGCGGGAACGACCTCGGACCACCAGGGGCCGAGAAAACGACCGTCTGATGGGGCCGGACGCTCAGGGTCAGTGAAAAATCCAATATATATCTGGTGATATCTCGGGTGCTATTACAGATAGCGCAATAAATCAAAGTGCATTGTCTGTAGGAGGCCCTGGCGCATGAACCTGTGCAGCGGCAACGACCTCGGACCACCAGGGGCCGAGAAAACCACAGTCTCATGGGGCCGGACACTCAGGGTCAGGGGAAAATCCAATATATATCTGGAGATATCTCGGGTGCTATTAGAGATAGCGCAATAAACCAAAGTGAATTATCTGCATGAGGCCCTGGCGCATGAATCTGTGCAGCGCGAACGACCTCGGACCACCAGAGGCCGAGACAACCACCGTCTCATGGGGCCGGACACTCAGGGTCAGGGGAAAATCCAATATATATCTGGTGATATCTCGGTTGCTATCAGAGATAGCGCAATAAACCAAAGTGAATTATCTGCAGGAGGCCCTGGCGCATGAATCTGTGCAGCGGGAACGACCTCGGACCACCAGGGGCCGAGAAAACGACCGTCTCATGGGGCAGGACACTTAGGGTCAGTGAAAAATCCAATATATATCTGGTGATATCTCGGGTGCTATTACAGATAGCGCAATAAATCAAAGTGCACTGTCCGTAGGAGACCCTGTCGCATGAACCTGTGCAGCGGGAACGACCTCGGACCACCAGGGGCCGAGAAAACCACCGTCTCATGGGGCCGCACACTCAGGGTCAGAGAAAAATCCAATATATACCTGGTGATATCTCGGGTGCTATTACAGATAGCGCAATAAATCAAAGTGCATTGTCTGTAGGAGGCCCTGGCGCATGAATCTGTACAGCGGGAACGATCTCGGACCACCAGGGGCCGAGAAAACCACAGTCTCACGGGGCCGGACACTCAGGGTCAGGGGAAAATCCAATATACATCTGGTGATATCTCGGGTGCTATTACAGATAGCGCAATAAATCAAAGTGCATTACCTGTAGGAGGCCCTGGCACATGTATCTGTGCAGCGGGAACGACCTCGGACGACCAGGGGCCGAGAAAACCACAGTCTCATGGGGCCGGACACTCAGGGTCAGGGGAAACTCCAATATATATCTGGTGATATCGCGGGTGCTATTAGAGATAGCGCAATAAACCAAAGTGAATTATCTGCAGGAGGCCCTGGCGCATGAATCTGTGCAACGGGAGCGACCTCGGACCACCAGGGGCCGAGAAAACCACAGTCTCATGGGGCCGGACACTCAGGGTCAGGGGAAAATCCAATATATATCTGGTGATATCTCGGGTGCTATTAGAGATAGCGCAATAAATCAAAGTGCATTGTCTGTAGGAGGCCCTGGCGCATGAATCTGTGCAGCGGGAACGACCTCGGAACACCAGGGGCCGAGAAAACCACCGTCTCATGGGGCCGGACACTCAGGGTCAGGGGAAAATCCAATATATATCTGGTGATATCTCGGGTGCTATTAGAGATATCGCAATAAACCAAGGTGAATTATCTGCAGGAGGCCCTGGCGCATGAATCTGTGCAACGGGAACGACCTCGGACCACCAGGGGCCGAGAAAACGACAGTCTCAAGGGGCCGGACACTCAGGGTCAGGGGAAAATCCAATATATATCTGGTGATATCTCGGGTGCTATTACAGATAGCGCAATAAATCAAAGTGCATTGTCTGTAGGAGGCCCTGGCGCATAAATGTGGCCAGCGGGAACGACCTCGGACCATCAGGGGCCGAGAAAACCACCGTCTCATGGGGCCGGACACTCAGGGTCAGGGGAAAATCCAATATTTATCTGGTGATATCTTGGGTGCTATTACAGATAGCGCAATAAATCAAAGTGCATTGTCTGTAGGAGGCCCTGGCGCATGAATCTGTGCAGCGGGAACGACCTCGGAACACAAGGGGCCGAGAAAACCACCGTCACATGGGGCCGGACACTCAGGGTCAGGGTAAAATCCAATATATATCTGGTGATATCTCGGGTGCTATTACAGATAGCGCAATAAATCAAAGTGCATTGTCTGTAGGAGGCCCTGGCGCATGAATCTGTGCAGCGGGAACGACGTCGGACCACCAGGGTCCGAGAAAACCACCGTCTCATGGGGCCGCACACTCAGGGTCAGAGTAAAATCCAATATATACCTGGTGATATCTCGGGTGCTATTACAGATAGCGCAATAAATCAAAGTGCATTGTCTGTAGGAGGCCCTGGCGCATGAATCTGTACAGCGGGAACGACCTCGGAACACCAGGGGCCGAGAAAACCACAGTCTCATTGGGCCGGACACTCAGGGTCAGGGAAAATCCAATATATATCTGGTGATATCTCGGGTGCTATTACAGATAGCGCAATAAATCAAAGTGCACTGTCCGTAGAAGTCCCTGGCGCATGAACCTGTGCAGCGGGAACGACCTCGGACCACCAGCGGCCGAGAAAACGACCGTCTCATGGGGCCGGACGCTCAGGGTCAGTGAAAAATCCAATATATATCTGGTGATATCTCGGGTGCTATTACAGATAGCGCAATAAATCAAAGTGCATTGTCTGTAGGAGGCCCTGGCGCATGAACCTGTGCAGCGGCAACGACCTCGGACCACCAGGGGCCGAGAAAACCACAGTCTCATGGGACCGGACACTCAGGGTCAGGGGAAAATCCAATATATATCTGGAGATATCTCGGGTGGTATTAGAGATAGCGCAATAAACCAAAGTGAATTATCTGCAGGAGGCCCTGGCGCATGAATCTGTGCATCGGGAACGACCTCGGACCACAAGGGGCCGAGAAAACCACAGTCTCATGGGGCCGGACACTCAGGGTCAGGGGAAAATCCAAATATAGATCTGGTGATATCTCGGGTGCTATTACAGATAGCGCAATAAATGTAAGTGCATTGTCTGTATTAGGCCCCGGCGCATGAACCTGTGCAGCGGGAACGTCCTCGGACCTCCAGGGGCCGAGACAACGACCGTCTCATGGGGCCGGACACTCAGGGTCAGGGTAAAATCCAATATATATCTGGTGATATCTCGGGTGCTATTAGAGATAGCGCAATAAACCAAAGTGAATTATCTGCAGGAGGCCCTGGCGCATGAATCTGTGCAACGGGAACGACCTCGGACCACCAGGGGCCGAGAAAACCACCGTCTCATGGGGCAGGACACTCAGGGTCAGTGAAAAATCCAATATATATCTGGTGATATCTCGGGTGCTAGTACAGATAGCGCAATAAATCAAAGTGCACTGTCCGTAGGAGACCCTGGCGCATGAACTTGTGCAGCGGGAACGACCTCGGACCACCAGGGGCCGAGAAAACGACCGTCTCATGGGGCCGGACACTCAGGGTCAGTGAAAAATCCAATATATATCTGGTGATATCTCGGGTGCTATTACAGATAGCGCAATAAATCAAAGTGCATTGTCTGTAGGAGGCCCTGGCGCATGAATCTGTGCAGCGGGAACGACCTCGGACCACCAGGGTCCGAGAAAACCACCGTCTCATGGGGCCGCACACTCAGGGTCAGAGAAAAATCCAATATATACCTGGTGATATCTCGGGTGCTATTAGAGATAGCGCAATAAACCAAAGTGAATTATCTGCAGGAGGCCCTCGCGCATGAATGTGTGCAACGGGAACGACCTCGGACCACCAGGGGCCGAGAAAACCACCGTCTCATGGGGCAGGACACTCAGGGTCAGTGAAAAATCCAATATATATCTGGTGATATCTCGGGTGCTATTACAGATAGCGCAATAAATCAAAGTGCACTGTCCGTAGGAGACCCTGGCGCATGAACCTGTGCAGCGGGAACGACCTCGGACCACCAGGGGCCGAGAAAACGACCGTCTGATGGGGCCGGACGCTCAGGGTCAGTGAAAAATCCAATATATATCTGGTGATATCTCGGGTGCTATTACAGATAGCGCAATAAATCAAAGTGCATTGTCTGTAGGAGGCCCTGGCGCATGAACCTGTGCAGCGGCAACGACCTCGGACCACCAGGGGCCGAGAAAACCACAGTCTCATGGGGCCGGACACTCAGGGTCAGGGGAAAATCCAATATATATCTGGAGATATCTCGGGTGCTATTAGAGATAGCGCAATAAACCAAAGTGAATTATCTGCATGAGGCCCTGGCGCATGAATCTGTGCAGCGCGAACGACCTCGGACCACCAGAGGCCGAGACAACCACCGTCTCATGGGGCCGGACACTCAGGGTCAGGGGAAAATCCAATATATATCTGGTGATATCTCGGTTGCTATCAGAGATAGCGCAATAAACCAAAGTGAATTATCTGCAGGAGGCCCTGGCGCATGAATCTGTGCAGCGGGAACGACCTCGGACCACCAGGGGCCGAGAAAACGACCGTCTCATGGGGCAGGACACTTAGGGTCAGTGAAAAATCCAATATATATCTGGTGATATCTCGGGTGCTATTACAGATAGCGCAATAAATCAAAGTGCACTGTCCGTAGGAGACCCTGTCGCATGAACCTGTGCAGCGGGAACGACCTCGGACCACCAGGGGCCGAGAAAACCACCGTCTCATGGGGCCGCACACTCAGGGTCAGAGAAAAATCCAATATATACCTGGTGATATCTCGGGTGCTATTACAGATAGCGCAATAAATCAAAGTGCATTGTCTGTAGGAGGCCCTGGCGCATGAATCTGTACAGCGGGAACGATCTCGGACCACCAGGGGCCGAGAAAACCACAGTCTCACGGGGCCGGACACTCAGGGTCAGGGGAAAATCCAATATACATCTGGTGATATCTCGGGTGCTATTACAGATAGCGCAATAAATCAAAGTGCATTACCTGTAGGAGGCCCTGGCACATGTATCTGTGCAGCGGGAACGACCTCGGACGACCAGGGGCCGAGAAAACCACAGTCTCATGGGGCCGGACACTCAGGGTCAGGGGAAACTCCAATATATATCTGGTGATATCGCGGGTGCTATTAGAGATAGCGCAATAAACCAAAGTGAATTATCTGCAGGAGGCCCTGGCGCATGAATCTGTGCAACGGGAGCGACCTCGGACCACCAGGGGCCGAGAAAACCACAGTCTCATGGGGCCGGACACTCAGGGTCAGGGGAAAATCCAATATATATCTGGTGATATCTCGGGTGCTATTAGAGATAGCGCAATAAATCAAAGTGCATTGTCTGTAGGAGGCCCTGGCGCATGAATCTGTGCAGCGGGAACGACCTCGGAACACCAGGGGCCGAGAAAACCACCGTCTCATGGGGCCGGACACTCAGGGTCAGGGGAAAATCCAATATATATCTGGTGATATCTCGGGTGCTATTAGAGATATCGCAATAAACCAAGGTGAATTATCTGCAGGAGGCCCTGGCGCATGAATCTGTGCAACGGGAACGACCTCGGACCACCAGGGGCCGAGAAAACGACAGTCTCAAGGGGCCGGACACTCAGGGTCAGGGGAAAATCCAATATATATCTGGTGATATCTCGGGTGCTATTACAGATAGCGCAATAAATCAAAGTGCATTGTCTGTAGGAGGCCCTGGCGCATAAATGTGGCCAGCGGGAACGACCTCGGACCATCAGGGGCCGAGAAAACCACCGTCTCATGGGGCCGGACACTCAGGGTCAGGGGAAAATCCAATATTTATCTGGTGATATCTTGGGTGCTATTACAGATAGCGCAATAAATCAAAGTGCATTGTCTGTAGGAGGCCCTGGCGCATGAATCTGTGCAGCGGGAACGACCTCGGAACACAAGGGGCCGAGAAAACCACCGTCACATGGGGCCGGACACTCAGGGTCAGGGTAAAATCCAATATATATCTGGTGATATCTCGGGTGCTATTACAGATAGCGCAATAAATCAAAGTGCATTGTCTGTAGGAGGCCCTGGCGCATGAATCTGTGCAGCGGGAACGACGTCGGACCACCAGGGTCCGAGAAAACCACCGTCTCACGGGGCCGCACACTCAGGGTCAGAGTAAAATCCAATATATACCTGGTGATATCTCGGGTGCTATTACAGATAGCGCAATAAATCAAAGTGCATTGTCTGTAGGAGGCCCTGGCGCATGAATCTGTACAGCGGGAACGACCTCGGAACACCAGGGGCCGAGAAAACCACAGTCTCATTGGGCCGGACACTCAGGGTCAGGGAAAATCCAATATATATCTGGTGATATCTCGGGTGCTATTACAGATAGCGCAATAAATCAAAGTGCACTGTCCGTAGAAGTCCCTGGCGCATGAACCTGTGCAGCGGGAACGACCTCGGACCACCAGCGGCCGAGAAAACGACCGTCTCATGGGGCCGGACGCTCAGGGTCAGTGAAAAATCCAATATATATCTGGTGATATCTCGGGTGCTATTACAGATAGCGCAATAAATCAAAGTGCATTGTCTGTAGGAGGCCCTGGCGCATGAACCTGTGCAGCGGCAACGACCTCGGACCACCAGGGGCCGAGAAAACCACAGTCTCATGGGACCGGACACTCAGGGTCAGGGGAAAATCCAATATATATCTGGAGATATCTCGGGTGGTATTAGAGATAGCGCAATAAACCAAAGTGAATTATCTGCAGGAGGCCCTGGCGCATGAATCTGTGCATCGGGAACGACCTCGGACCACAAGGGGCCGAGAAAACCACAGTCTCATGGGGCCGGACACTCAGGGTCAGGGGAAAATCCAATATAGATCTGGTGATATCTCGGGTGCTATTACAGATAGCGCAATAAATCAAAGTGCATTGTCTGTAGGAGGCCCTGGCGCATGAATCTGTGCAGCGGGAACGACCTCGGACGACCAGGGGCCGAGAAAACCACAGTCTCATGGGGCCGGACACTCAGGGTCAGGGGAAAATCCAATATATATCTGGTGATATCTCGGGTGCTATTAGAGATAGCGCAATAAATCAAAGTGCATTGTCTGTAGGAGGCCCTGGCGCATGAATCTGTGCAGCGGGAACGACCTCGGAACACCCGGGCCGAGAAAACCACCGTCTTATGGGGCAGGACACTCAGGGTCAGTGAAAAATCCAATATATATCTGGTGATATCTCGGGTGCTATTACAGATAGCGCAATAAATCAAAGTGCATTGTCTGTAGGAGACGCTGGCGCATGAACCTGTGCAGCGGGAACGTTCTCGGACCACCAGGGGCCGAGAAAACGACCGTCTCATGGGGCCGGACGCTCAGGGTCAGTGAAAAATCCAATATATATCTGGTGTTATCTCGGGTTCTATTAGAGATAGCGCAATAAACCAAAGTGCATTACCTGCAGGAGGCCCTGGCGCATGAATCTGTGCAACGGGAACGACCTCGGACCACCAGGGGCCGAGAAAACCACAGTCTCATGGGGCCGGATACTCAGGGTCAGGGGAAAATCCAATATAGATCTGGTGATATCTCGGGTGCTATTACAGATAGCGCAATAAATCATAGTGCATTGTCTGTAGGAGGCCCTGGCGCATGAATCTGGCCAGCGGGAACGACCTCGGACCACCAGCGGCCGAGAAAACCACCGTCTCATGGGGCCGGACACTCAGGGTCGGGGAAAAATCCAATATATATCTGGTGATATCTCGGGTGCTATTAGAGATAGAGCAATAAACCAAAGTGAATTGTCTGCAGGAGGCCCTGGCGCATGAATCTGTGCAGCGGGAACGGTCTCGGACCATCAGGGGCCGAGACATCCACCGTCTCATGGGGCCGGACACTCAGGGTCAGGGAAAAATCCAATATATATGTGGTGATATCTCGGGTGCTATTAGAGATAGCGCAATAAACCAAAGTGAGTTATCTGCAGGAGGCCCTGGCGCCTGAAGCTGTGCAGCGGGAACGACCTCGGACCACCAGGGGCCGAGGAAAGCACCGTCTCGAGGGGTCCGGACACTCTGGGCCAGGGAAAAATCCAATATATATGTGGTGATATCTCGGGTGCTATTACAGATAACGCAATAAATCAAAGTGCATTGTCTGTAGGAGGCCCTGGCGCATGAATCTGTGCAGCGGGAACGACCTAGGACCACCAGGGGCCGAGAAAACTACAGTCTCATGGGGCCGGACACTCAGGGTCAGGGGAAAATCCAATATATATCTGGTGATATCTCGGGTGCTATTAGAGATAGCGCAATAAACCAAGGTGAATTATCTGCAGGAGGCCCTGGCGCATGAATCTGTGCAACGGGAACGACCTCGGACCACCAGGGGCCGAGAAAACGACAGTCTCAAGGGGCCGGACACTCAGGGTCAGGGGAAAATCCAATATATATCTGGTGATATCTCTGGTGCTATTACAGATAGCGCAATAAACTAAAGTGAATTATCTGCAGGAGGCCCTGGCGCATGAATCTGTGCAGCGTGAACGACCTCGGACCACCAGGGGCCGAGAAAACCACCGTCCCGAGGGGCCGGACACTTAGGGTCAGTGGAAAATCCAATATCTATATGGTGATATCGCGGGTGCTATTACAGATAGCGCAATAAATCAAAGTGAATTATCTGCAGGAGGCCCTGGCGCATGAATCTGTGCAAGGGGAACGACCTCGGACCACCAGGGGCCGAGAAAACCACAGTCTCATGGGGCCGGACACACAGGGTCTGGGAAAAATTCAATATATATCTGGTGATATCTTGGGTGCTATTAGAGATAGCGCAATAAACAAAAGTGAATTATCTGCAGGAGGCCCTGGCGCATGAATCTGTGCAACGGGAACGACCTCGGACCACCAGGGGCCGAAAAAACCACAGTCTCATGGGGCCGGACACTCAGGGTCAGGGAAAAATCCAATATATATTTGGTGATATCTCGGGTGCTATTACAGTTAGCGCAATAAATCAAAGTGCATTGTCTGTAGGAGGCCCTGGCGCATGAATCTGTGCAGCGGGAACGACCTCGGACCACCAGGGGCCGAGAAAACCACAGTCTCATGGGGCCGGACACTCAGGGTCAGGGGAAAATCCAATATATATCTGGTGATATCTCGGGTGCTATTAAAGATAGCGCAATAAACTAAAGTGAATTATCTGCAGGAGGCCCTGGCGCATGAATGTGTGCAGCGGGAACGACCTAGGACCACCAGGGGCCGAGAAAACCACAGTCTCATGGGGCCGGACACTCAGGGTCAGGGGAAAATCCAATATATATCTGGTGATATCTCGGGTGCTATTAGATATAGCGCAATAAATCAAAGTGCATTGTCTGTAGGAGGCCCTGGCGCATGAATCTGTGCAGCGGGAACGACCTCGGAACACCAGGGGCCGAGAAAACCACAGTCTCATGGGGCCGGACACTCAGGGTCAGGGGAAAATCCAATATATATCTGGTGATATCTCGGGTGCTATTACAGATAGAGCAATAAATCAAAGTGCATTGTCTGTAGGAGACGCTGGCGCATGAACCTGTGCAGCGGGAACGTTCTCGGACCACCAGGGGCCGAGAAAACGACCGTCTCATCGGGCCGGACGCTCAGGGTCAGTGAAAAATACAATATATATCTGGTGATATCTCGGGTGCCATTAGAGATAGCGCAATAAACCGAAGTGAATTATCTGCAGGAGGCCCTGGCGCATGAATCTGTGCAACGGGAACGACCTCGGACCACCAGGGGCCGAGAAAACCACAGTCTCATGGGGCCGGATACTCAGGGTCAGGGGAAAATCCAATATAGATCTGGTGATATCTCGGGTGCTATTACAGATAGCGCAATAAATCATAGTGCATTGTCTGTAGGAGGCCCTGGCGCATGAATCTGGCCAGCGGGAACGACCTCGGACCACCAGCGGCCGAGAAAACCACCGTCTCATGGGGCCGGACACTCAGGGTCGGGGAAAAATCCAATATACATCTGGTGATATCTCGGGTGCTATTAGTGATAGCGCAATAAACCAAGGTGAATTATCTGCAGGAGGCCCTGGCGCATGAATCTGTGCAACGGGAACGACCCCGGACCACCAGGGGCCGAGAAAACGACAGTCTCAAGGGGCCGGACACTCAGGGTCAGGGGAAAATCCAATATATATCTGGTGATATCTCGGGTGCTATTACAGATAGCGCAATAAATCAAAGTGCATTGTCTGTAGGAGGCCCTGGCGCATGAATCTGTGCAGCGGGAACGACCTCTGTCCACCAGGGGCCGAGAAAACCACAGTCTCATGGGGCCGGACACTCAGGGTCAGGGGAAAATCCAATATATATCTGGTGATATCTCGGGTGCTATTACAGATAGAGCAATAAATCAAAGTGCATTGTCTGTAGGAGGCCCTGGCGCATGAATCTGTGCAGCGGGAACAACCTCGGACCACCAGGGGCCGAGAAAACCGCAGTCTCATGGGGCCGGACACTCAGGGTCAGGGAAAAATCCAATATATATCTGGTGATATCTCGGGTGCTATTACAGATAGCGCAATAAATCAAAGTGCATTGTCTGTAGGAGGCCCTGGCGCATGAATCTGTGCAGCGGGAACGACCTCGGACCACCAGGGGCCGAGAAAACCACAGTCTCATGGGGCCGGACACTCAGGGTCAGGGGAAAATCCAATATATATCTGGTGATATCTCGGGTACTATTACAGATAGAGCAATAAATCAAAGTGCATTGTCTGTAGGAGGCCCTGGCGCATGAATCTGTGCAGCGGGAACAACCTCGGACCACCAGGGGCCCAGAAAACCGCAGTCTCATGGGGCCGGACACTCAGTGTCAGGGAAAAATCCAATATATATCTGGTGATATCTCGGGCGCTATTAGAGATAGCGCAATAAGCCAAAGGGAATTATCTGCAGGAGGCCCTGGCGCATGCATCAGTGCAGCGGGAACGACCTAGGACCACCAGGGGCCCAGAAAACCACAGTCTCATGGGGCCGGACACTCAGGGTCAGGGGAAAATCCAATATATATCTGGTGATATCTCGGGTGCTATTAGAGATAGCGCAATAAACCAAAGTGAATTGTCTACAGGAGGCCCTGGCGCATGAATCTGTGCAGCGGGAACGACCTCGGACCACCAGGGGCAGAGAAAACCGCAGTCTCATGGGGCCGAACACTCAGGGTCAGGGAAAAATCCAATATATATCTGGTGATATCTCGGGCGCTATTAGAGATGGCGCAATAAATCAAAGTGCATTGTCTGTAGGAAGCCCTGGCGCATGAATCTGTGCAGCGGGAACGACCTCGGAACACCAGGGGCCGAGAAAACCACCGTCTCATGGGGCAGGACACTCAGGGTCAGTGAAAAATCCAATATATATGTGGTGATATCTCGGGTGCTATTACAGAGAGCGCAATAAATCAAAGTGCATTGTCTGTAGGAGACGCTGGCGCATGAACCTGTTCAGCGGGAACGTTCTCGGACCACCAGGGGCCGAGAAAAAGACCGTCTCATGGGGCCGGACGCTCAGGGTCAGTGAAAAATCCAATATATATCTGGTGATATCTCGGGTGCTATTAGAGATAGCGCAATAAACCAAAGTGAATTATCTGCAGGAGGCCCTGGCGCATGAATCTGTGCAACGGGAGCGACCTCGGACCACCAGGGTCCGAGAAAACCACAGTCTCATGGGGCCGGATACTCAGGGTCAGGGGAAAATCCAATATAGATCTGGTGATATCTCGGGTGCTATTACAGATAGCGCAATAAATCATAGTGCATTGTCTGTAGGAGGCCCTGGCGCATGAATCTGGCCAGCGGGAACGACCTCGGACCACCAGGGGCCGAGAAAACCGCAGTCTCATGGGGCCGGACACTCAGGGTCGGGGAAAAATCCAATATATATCTGGTGATATCTCGGTTGCTATTAGAGATAACGCAATAAACCAAAGTGAATTGTCTGCAGGAGGCCCTGGCGCATGAATCTGTGCAGCGGGAACGATCTCGGACCATCAGGGGCCGAGACATCCACCGTCTCATGGGGCCGGACACTCAGGGTCAGGGAAAAATCCAATATATATTTGGTGATATCTCGGGTGCTATTACAGATAGCGCAATAAATCAAAGTGCATTGTCTGTAGGAGACCCTGGCGCATGAATGTGTGCAGCGGGAACGACCTCGGACCACCAGGGGCTGAGAAAACCGCAGTCTCATGGGGCCGGACACTCAGGGTGAGGGAAAAGTCCAATATATATCTGTTGATATCTCGGGCGCTATTAGAGATAGCGCAATAAACCAAAGTGAATTATCTGCAGGAGGCCCTTGCGCATGAATCTGTGCAGCGGGAACGACCTCGGACCACCAGGGGCCGAGGAAAGCACCGTCTCGAGGGGGCCGGACACTCTGGGCCAGGGAAAAATCCAATATATATGTGGTGATATCTCGGGTGCTATTACAGATAACGCAATAAATCAAAGTGCATTGTCTGTAGGAGGCCCTGGCGCATGAATCTGTGCAGCGGGAACGACCTAGGACCACCAGGGGCCGAGAAAACTACAGTCTCATGGGGCCGGACACTCAGGGTCAGGGGAAAATCCAATATATATCTGGTGATATCTCGGGTGCTATTAGACATAGCGCAATAAGCCAAGGTGAATTATCTGCAGGAGGCCCTGGCGCATGAATCTGTGCAACGGGAACGACCTCGGACCACCAGGGGCCGAGAAAACGATAGTCTCAAGGGGCCGGACACTCAGGGTCAGGGGAAAATCCAATATATATCGGGTGATATCTCTGGTGCTATTACAGATAGCGCAATAAATCAAAGTGCATCGTCTGTAGGAGGCCCTGGCGCATAAATGTGGCCAGCGGGAACGACCTCGGACCATCAGGGGCCGAGAAAACCACCGTCTCATGGGGCCGGACACTTAGGGTCAGGGGAAAATCCAATATTTATCTGGTGATATCTTGGGTGCTATTACAGATAGCGCAATAAATCAAAGTGCATTGTCTGTAGGAGGCCCTGGCTCATGAATCTGTGCAGCGGGAACGACCTCGGACTACCAGGGGCCGAGAAAACCACCGTCCCGAGGGGCCGGACACTTAGGGTCAGTGAAAAATCCAATATCTATCTGGTGATATCTCGGGTGCTATTACAGATAGCGCAATAAATCAAAGTGAATTATCTGCAGGAGGCCCTGGCGCATGAATCTGTGCAAGGGGAACTACCTCGGACCACCAGGGGCCGAGAAAACCACAGTCTCATGGGGCCGGACACACAGGGTCAGGGAAAAATTCAATATATATCTGGTGATATCTTGGGTGCTATTAGAGATAGCGCAATAAACCAAAGTGAATTATCTGCAGGAGGCCCTGGCGCATGAATCTGTGCAACGGGAACGACCTCGGACCACCAGGGGCCGAAAAAACCACAGTCTCATGGGGCCGGACACTCAGGGTCAGGGAAAAATCCAATATATATCCGGTTATATCACGGGTGCTATTACAGATAGCGCAATAAATCAAAGTGCATTGTCTGTAGGAGGCCCTGGCGCATAAATGTGGCCAGCGGGAACGACCTCGGACCTCCAGGGGCCGAGAAAACGACCGTCTCATGGGGCCGGACGCTCAGGGTCAGTGAAAAATCCAATATATATCTGGTGATATCTCGGGTGCTATTAGAGATAGCGCAATAAACCAAAGTGAATTATCTGCAGGAGGCCCTGGCGCATGAATCTGTGCAACGGGAACGACCTCGGACCACCAGGGGCCGAGAAAACCACAGTCTCATGGGGCCGGATACTCAGGGTCAGGGGAAAATCCAATATAGATCTGGTGATATCTCGGGTGCTATTACAGATAGCGCAATAAATCATAGTGCATTGTCTGTAGGAGGCCCTGGCGCATGAATCTGGCCAGCGGGAACGACCTCGGACCACCAGCGGCCGAGAAAACCACCGTCTCATGGGGCCGGACACTCAGGGTCAGTGAAAAATCCAATATATATCTGGTGATATCTCGGGTGCTATTAGAGATAGGGCAATAAACCAAAGTGAATTGTCTGCAGGAGGCCCTGGCGCATGAATCTGTGGAACGGGAACGACCTCGGACCACCAGGGGCCGAAAAAACCACAGTCTCATGGGGCCGGACACTCAGGGTCAGGGAAAAATCCAATATATATCTGGTGATATCTCGGGTGCTATTACAGATAGCGCAATAAATCAATGTGCATTGTCTGTAGGAGGCCCTGGCGCATGAATCTGTGCAGCGGGAACGACCTCGGACCACCAGGGGCCGAGAAAACCACAGTCTCATGGGGCCGGACACTCAGGGTCAGGGGAAAATCCAATATATATCTGGTGATATCTCGGGTGCTATTAAAGATCGCGCAATAAACTAAAGTGAATTATCTGCAGGAGGCCCTGGCGCATGAATGTGTGCAGCGGGAACGACCTCGGACCACCAGGGGCCGAGAAAACCGCAGTCTGATGGGGCCGGACACTCAGGGTCAGGGAAAAATCCAATATATATCTGGTGATATCTCGGGCGCTATTAGAGATAGCGCAATAAGCCAAAGTGAATTATCTGCAGGAGGCCCTGGCGCATGAATCTGTGCAACGGGAACGACCTCGGACCACCAGGGGCCGAAAAAACCACAGTCTCATGGGGCCGGACACTCAGGGTCAGGGAAAAATCCAATATATATCTGGTGATATCTCGGGGGCTATTACAGATAGCGCAATAAATCAATGTGCATTGTCTGTAGGAGGCCCTGGCGCATGAATCTGTGCAGCGGGAACGACCTCGGACCACCAGGGGCCGAGAAAACCGCAGTCTCATGGGGCCGGACACTCAGGGTCAGGGGAAAATCCAATATATATCTGGTGATATCTCGGGTGCTATTACAGATAGAGCAATAAATCAAAGTGCATTGTCTGTAGGAGGCCCTGGCGCATGAATCTGTGCATCGGGAACGACCTAGGACCACCAGGGGCCGAGAAAACTACAGTCTCATGGTGCCGCACACTCAGGGTCAGGGGAAAATCCAATATATATCTGGTGATATCTCGGGTGCTATTAGAGATAGCGCAATAAACCAAGGTGAATTATCTGCAGGAGGCCCTGGCGCATGAATCTGTGCAACGGGAACGACCCCGGACCACCAGGGGCCGAGAAAACGACAGTCTCAAGGGGCCGGACACTCAGGGTCAGGGGAAAATCCAATATATATCTGGTTATATCACGGGTGCTATTACAGATAGCGCAGTAAATCAAAGTGCATTGTCTGTAGGAGGCCCTGGCGCATAAATGTGGCCAGCGGGAACGACCTCGGACCACCAGGGGCCGAGAAAACGACCGTCACATGGGGCCGGACGCTCAGGGTCAGTGAAAAATCCAATATATATCTGGTGATATCTCGGGTGCTATTAGAGATAGCGCAATAAACCAAAGTGAATTATCTGCAGGAGGCCCTGGCGCATGAATCTGTGCAACGGGAACGACCTCGGACCACCAGGGGCCGAGAAAACCACAGTCTCATGGGGCCGGATACTCAGGGTCAGGGGAAAATCCAATATATATCTGGTGATATCTCGGGTGCTATTACAGATAGCGCAATAAATCATAGTGCATTGTCTGTAGGAGGCCCTGGCGCATGAATCTGGCCAGCGGGAACGACCTCGGACCACCAGCGGCCGAGAAAACCACCGTCTCATGGGGCCGGACACTCAGGGTCGGGGAAAAATCCAATATATATCTGGTGATATCTCGGGTGCTATTAGAGATAGGGCAATAAACCAAAGTGAATTGTCTGCAGGAGGCCCTGGCGCATGAATCTGTGCAACGGGAACGACCTCGGACCACCAGGGGCCGAGAAAACGACAGTCTCAAGGGGCCGGACACTCAGGGTCAGGGGAAAATCCAATATATATGTGGTGATATCTCGGGTGCTATTACAGATAACGCAATAAATCAAAGTGCATTGTCTGTAGGAGGCCCTGGCGCATGAATCTGTGCAGCGGGAACGACCTAGGACCACCAGGGGCCGAGAAAACTACAGTCTCATGGGGCCGGACACTCAGGGTCAGGGGAAAATCCAATATATATCTGGTGATATCTCGGGTGCTATTAGAGATAGCGCAATAAGCCAAGGTGAATTATCTGCAGGAGGCCCTGGCGCATGAATCTGTGCAACGGGAACGACCTCGGACCACCAGGGGCCGAGAAAACGACAGTCTCAAGGGGCCGGACACTCAGGGTCAGGGGAAAATCCAATATATATCGGGTGATATCTCTGGTGCTATTACAGATAGCGCAATAAATCAAAGTGCATTGTCTGTAGGAGGCCCTGGCGCATAAATGTGGCCAGCGGGAACGACCTCGGACCATCAGGGGCCGAGAAAACCACCGTCTCATGGGGCCGGACACTCAGGGTCAGGGGAAAATCCAATATTTATCTGGTGATATCTTGGGTGCTATTACAGATAGCGCAATAAATCAAAGTGCATTGTCTGTAGGAGGCCCTGGCGCATGAATCTGTGCAGCGGGAACGACCTCGGACTACCAGGGGCCGAGAAAACCACCGTCCCGAGGGGCCGGACACTTAGGGTCAGTGAAAAATCCAATATCTATCTGGTGATATCTCGGGTGCTATTACAGATAGCGCAATAAATCAAAGTGAATTATCTGCAGGAGGCCCTGGCGCATGAATCTGTGCAAGGGGAACGACCTCGGACCACCAGGGGCCGAGAAAACTACAGTCTCATGGGGCCGGACACACAGGGTCAGGGAAAAATTCAATATATATCTGGTGATATCTTGGGTGCTATTAGAGATAGCGCAATAAACCAAAGTGAATTATCTGCAGGAGGCCCTGGCGCATGAATCTGTGCAACGGGAACGACCTCGGACCACCAGGGGCCGAAAAAACCACAGTCTCATGGGGCCGGACACTCAGGGTCAGGGAAAAATCCAATATATATCTGGTGATATCTCGGGTGCTATTACAGATAGCGCAATAAATCAATGTGCATTGTCTGTAGGAGGCCCTGGCGCATGAATCTGTGCAGCGGGAACGACCTCGGACCACCAGGGGCCGAGAAAACCACAGTCTCATGGGGCCGGACACTCAGGGTCAGGGGAAAATCCAATATATATCTGGTGATATCTCGGGTGCTATTAAAGATCGCGCAATAAACTAAAGTGAATTATCTGCAGGAGGCCCTGGCGCATGAATGTGTGCAGCGGGAACGACCTCGGACCACCAGGGGCCGAGAAAACCGCAGTCTGATGGGGCCGGACACTCAGGGTCAGGGAAAAATCCAATATATATCTGGTGATATCTCGGGCGCTATTAGAGATAGCGCAATAAGCCAAAGGGAATTATCTGCAGGAGGCCCTGGCGCATGAATGTGTGCAGCGGGAACGACCTCGGACCACCAGGGGCCGAGAAAACCGCAGTCTCATGGGGCCGGACGCTCAGGGTCAGTGAAAAATCCAATATATATCTGGTGATATCTCGGGTGCTATTAGAGATAGCGCAATAAACCAAAGTGAATTATCTGCAGGAGGCCCTGGCGCATGAATCTGTGCAACGGGAACGACCTCGGACCACCAGGGGCCGAGAAAACCACAGTCTCATGGGGCCGGATACTCAGGGTCAGGGGAAAATCCAATATAGATCTGGTGATATCTCGGGTGCTATTACAGATAGCGCAATAAATCATAGTGCATTGTCTGTAGGAGGCCCTGGCGCATGAATCTGGCCAGCGGGAACGACCTCGGACCACCAGCGGCCGAGAAAACCACCGTCTCATGGGGCCGGACACTCAGGGTCGGGGAAAAATCCAATATATATCTGGTGATATCTCGGGTGCTATTAGAGATAGGGCAATAAACCAAAGTGAATTGTCTGCAGGAGGCCCTGGCGCATGAATCTGTGCAACGGGAACGACCTCGGACCACCAGGGGCCGAGAAAACGACAGTCTCAAGGGGACGGACACTCAGGGTCAGGGGAAAATCCAATATATATTTGGTGATATCTCGGGTGCTATTACAGATAGCGCAATAAATCAAATTGCATTGTCTGTAGGAGGCCCTGGCGCATTAATGTGGACAGCGGGAACGACCTCGGACCATCAGGGGCCGAGAAAATCACCGTCTCATGGGGCCGGACACTCAGGGTCAGGGGAAAATCCAATATTTATCTGGTGATATCTTGGGTGCTATTACAGATAGCGCAATAAATCAAAGTGCATTACCTGTAGGAGGCCCTGGCGCATGTATCTGTGCAGCGGGAATGTCCTCGGACCTCCAGGGGCCGAGACAACGACCGTCTCATGGGGCCGGACACTCAGGGTCAGGGTAAAATCCAATATATATCTGGTGATATCTCGGGTGCTATTACAGATAGCGCAATAAATCAAAGTGCATTTTCTGTAGGAGGCCCTGGCGCATGAATCTGTGCAGCGGGAACGACCTCGGACGACCAGGGGCCGAGAAAACCACAGTCTCATGGGGCCGGACACTCAGGGTCAGGGGAAAATCCAATATATATCTGGTGATATCTCGGGTGCTATTAGAGATAGCGCAATAAACCAAAGTGAATTATCTGCAGGAGGCCCTGGCGCATGAATCTGTGCAACGGGAACGACCTCGGATCACCAGGGGCCGAGAAAACCACAGTCTCATGGGGCCGGACACTCAGGGTCAGTGAAAAATCCAATATATATCTGGTGATATCTCGGGTGCTGTTAGAGATAGCGCAATAAACCAAAGTGCATTACCTGCAGGAGGCCCTGGCGCATGAATATGTGCAACGGGAACGACCTCGGACCACCAGGGGCCGAGAAAACCACAGTCTCATGGGGCCGGATACTCAGGGTCAGGGGAAAATCCAATATAGATCTGGTGATATCTCGGGTGCTATTACAGATAGCGCAATAAATCATAGTGCATTGTCTGTAGGAGGCCCTGGCGCATGAATCTAGCCAGCGGGAACGACCTCGGACCACCAGCGGCCGAGAAAACCACCGTCTCATGGGGCCGGACACTCAGGGTCGGGGAAAAATCCAATATATATCTGGTGATATCTCGGGTGCTATTAGAGATAGAGCAATAAACCAAAGTGAATTGTCTGCAGGAGGCCCTGGCGCATGAATCTGTGCAGCGGGAACGATCTCGGACCATCAGGGGCCGAGACATCCACCGTCTCATGGGGCCGGACACTCAGGGTCGGGGAAAAATCCAATATATATCTGGTGATATCTCGGGTGCTATTAGAGATAGAGCAATAAACCAAAGTGAATTGTCTGCAGGAGGCCCTGGCGCCTGAAGCTGTGCAGCGGGAACGACCTCGGACCACCAGGGGCCGAGGAAAGCACCGTCTCGAGGGGGCCGGACACTCTGGGCCAGGGAAAAATCCAATATATATGTGGTGATATCTCGGGTGCTATTACAGATAACGCAATAAATCAAAGTGCATTGTCTGTAGGAGGCCCTGGCGCATGAATCTGTGCAGCGGGAACGACCTAGGACCACCAGGGGCCGAGAAAACTACAGTCTCATGGGGCCGGACACTCAGGGTCAGGGGAAAATCCAATATATATCTGGTGATATCTCGGGTGCTATTAGAGATAGCGCAATAAACCAAGGTGAATTATCTGCAGGAGGCCCTGGCGCATGAATCTGTGCAACGGGAACGACCTCGGACCACCAGGGGCCGAGAAAACGACAGTCTCAAGGGGCCGGACACTCAGGGTCAGGGGAAAATCCAATATATATCTGGTGATATCTCTGGTGCTATTACAGATAGCGCAATAAATCAAAGTGCATTGTCTGTAGGAGGCCCTGGCGCATAAATGTGGCCAGCGGGAACGACCTCGGACCATCAGGGGCCGAGAAAACCACCGTCTCATGGGGCCGGACACTCAGGGTCAGGGGAAAATCCAATATTTATCTGGTGATATCGCGGGTGCTATTACAGATAGCGCAATAAATCAAAGTGCATTGTCTGTAGGAGGCCCTGGCGCATGAATCTGTGCAGCGGGAACGACCTCGGAACACCAGGGGCCGAGAAAACCACCGTCTCATGGGGCAGGACACTCAGGGTCAGTGAAAAATCCAATATATATCTGGTGATATCTCGGGTGCTATTACAGATAGCGCAATAAATCAAAGTGCATTGTCTGTAGGAGACGCTGGCGCATGAACCTGTGCAGCGGGAACGTTCTCGGACCACCAGGGGCCGAGAAAACGACCGTCTCATGGGGCCGGACGCTCAGGGTCAGTGAAAAATCCAATATATATCTGGTGATATCTCGGGTGCTATTAGAGATAGCGCAATAAACCAAAGTGAATTATCTGCAGGAGGCCCTGGCGCATGAATCTGTGCAACGGGAACGACCTCGGACCACCAGGGGCCGAGAAAACCACAGTCTCATGGGGCCGGATAATCAGGGTCAGGGGAAAATCCAATATAGATCAGGTGATATCTCGGGTGCTATTACAGATAGCGCAATAAATCATAGTGCATTGTCTGTAGGAGGCCCTGGCGCATGAATCTGGCCAGCGGGAACGACCTCGGACAACCAGCGGCCGAGAAAACCACCGTCTCATGGGGCCGGACACTCAGGGTCGGGGAAAAATCCAATATATATCTGGTGATATCTCGGGTGCTATTAGAGATAGCGCAATAAACCAAAGTGAATTGTCTGCAGGAGGCCCTGGCGCATGAATCTGTGCAGCGGGAACGACCTCGGACCACCAGGGGCCGAGAAAACCGCAGTCTCATGGGGCCGGACACTCAGGGTCAGGGAAAAATCCAATATATATCTGGTGATATCTCGGGCGCTATTTGAGATAGCGCAATAAATCAATGTGCATTGTCTGTAGGAGGCCCTGGCGCATGAATCTGTCCAGCGGGAACGACCTCGGAACACCAGGGGCCGAGAAAACCATCGTCTCATGGGGCAGGACACTCAGGGTCAGTGAAAAATCCAATATATATCTGGTGATATCTCGGGTGCTATTACAGATAGCGCAATAAATCAAAGTGCATTGTCTGTAGGAGACGCTGGCGCATGAACCTGTTCAGCGGGAACGTTCTCGGACCACCAGGGGCCGAGAAAACGACCGTCTCATGGGGCCGGACGCTCAGGGTCAGTGAAAAATCCAATATATATCTGGTGATATCTCGGGTGCTATTAGAGATAGCGCAATAAACCAAAGTGTATTATCTGCAGGAGGCCCTGGCGCATGATTCTGTGCAACGGGAACGACCTCGGACCACCAGGGGCCGAGAAAACCACAGTCTCATGGGGCCGGATACTCAGGGTCAGGGGAAAATCCAATATAGATCTGGTGATATCTCGGGTGCTATTACAGATAGCGCAATAAATCATAGTGCATTGTCTGTAGGAGGCCCTGGCGCATGAATCTGGCCAGCGGGAACGACCTCGGACCACCAGCGGCCGAGAAAACCACCGTCTCATGGGGCCGGACACTCAGGGTCGGGGAAAAATCCAATATATATCTGGTGATATCTCGGGTGCTATTAGAGATAGCGCAATAAACCAAAGTGAATTGTCTGCAGGAGGCCCTGGCGCATGAATCTGTGCAGCGGGAACGACCTCGGACCACCAGGGGCCGAGAAAACCGCAGTCTCATGGGGCCGGACACTCAGGGTCAGGGAAAAATCCAATATATATCTGGTGATATCTCGGGCGCTATTAGAGATAGCGCAATAAACCAAAGTGAATTGTCTGCAGGAGGCCCTGGCGCCTGAAGCTGTGCAGCGGGAACGACCTCGGACCACCAGGGGCCGAGGAAAGCACCGTCTCGAGGGGGCCGGACACTCTGGGCCAGGGAAAAATCCAATATATATGTGGTGATATCTCGGGTGCTATTACAGATAACGCAATAAATCAAAGTGCATTGTCTGTAGGAGGCCCTGGCGCATGAATCTGTGCAGCGGGAACGACCTAGGACCACCAGGGGCCGAGAAAACTACAGTCTCATGGGGCCGGACACTCAGGGTCAGGGGAAAATCCAATATATATCTGGTGATATCTCGGGTGCTATTAGAGATAGCGCAATAAACCAAGGTGAATTATCTGCAGGAGGCCCTGGCGCATGAATCTGTGCAACGGGAACGACCTCGGACCACCAGGGGCCGAGAAAACGACAGTCTCAAGGGGCCGGACACTCAGGGTCAGGGGAAAATCCAATATATATCTGGTGATATCTCTGGTGCTATTACAGATAGCGCAATAAATCAAAGTGCATTGTCTGTAGGAGGCCCTGGCGCATAAATGTGGCCAGCGGGAACGACCTCGGACCATCAGGGGCCGAGAAAACCACCGTCTCATGGGGCCGGACACTCAGGGTCAGGGGAAAATCCAATATTTATCTGGTGATATCGCGGGTGCTATTACAGATAGCGCAATAAATCAAAGTGCATTGTCTGTAGGAGGCCCTGGCGCATGAATCTGTGCAGCGGGAACGACCTCGGAACACCAGGGGCCGAGAAAACCACCGTCTCATGGGGCAGGACACTCAGGGTCAGTGAAAAATCCAATATATATCTGGTGATATCTCGGGTGCTATTACAGATAGCGCAATAAATCAAAGTGCATTGTCTGTAGGAGACGCTGGCGCATGAACCTGTGCAGCGGGAACGTTCTCGGACCACCAGGGGCCGAGAAAACGACCGTCTCATGGGGCCGGACGCTCAGGGTCAGTGAAAAATCCAATATATATCTGGTGATATCTCGGGTGCTATTAGAGATAGCGCAATAAACCAAAGTGAATTATCTGCAGGAGGCCCTGGCGCATGAATCTGTGCAACGGGAACGACCTCGGACCACCAGGGGCCGAGAAAACCACAGTCTCATGGGGCCGGATAATCAGGGTCAGGGGAAAATCCAATATAGATCAGGTGATATCTCGGGTGCTATTACAGATAGCGCAATAAATCATAGTGCATTGTCTGTAGGAGGCCCTGGCGCATGAATCTGGCCAGCGGGAACGACCTCGGACAACCAGCGGCCGAGAAAACCACCGTCTCATGGGGCCGGACACTCAGGGTCGGGGAAAAATCCAATATATATCTGGTGATATCTCGGGTGCTATTAGAGATAGCGCAATAAACCAAAGTGAATTGTCTGCAGGAGGCCCTGGCGCATGAATCTGTGCAGCGGGAACGACCTCGGACCACCAGGGGCCGAGAAAACCGCAGTCTCATGGGGCCGGACACTCAGGGTCAGGGAAAAATCCAATATATATCTGGTGATATCTCGGGCGCTATTAGAGATAGCGCAATAAATCAATGTGCATTGTCTGTAGGAGGCCCTGGCGCATGAATCTGTCCAGCGGGAACGACCTCGGAACACCAGGGGCCGAGAAAACCATCGTCTCATGGGGCAGGACACTCAGGGTCAGTGAAAAATCCAATATATATCTGGTGATATCTCGGGTGCTATTACAGATAGCGCAATAAATCAAAGTGCATTGTCTGTAGGAGACGCTGGCGCATGAACCTGTTCAGCGGGAACGTTCTCGGACCACCAGGGGCCGAGAAAACGACCGTCTCATGGGGCCGGACGCTCAGGGTCAGTGAAAAATCCAATATATATCTGGTGATATCTCGGGTGCTATTAGAGATAGCGCAATAAACCAAAGTGAATTATCTGCAGGAGGCCCTGGCGCATGAATCTGTGCAACGGGAACGACCTCGGACCACCAGGGGCCGAGAAAACCACAGTCTCATGGGGCCGGATACTCAGGGTCAGGGGAAAATCCAATATAGATCTGGTGATATCTCGGGTGCTATTACAGATAGCGCAATAAATCATAGTGCATTGTCTGTAGGAGGCCCTGGCGCATGAATCTGGCCAGCGGGAACGACCTCGGACCACCAGCGGCCGAGAAAACCACCGTCTCATGGGGCCGGACACTCAGGGTCGGGGAAAAATCCAATATATATCTGGTGATATCTCGGGTGCTATTAGAGATAGCGCAATAAACCAAAGTGAATTGTCTGCAGGAGGCCCTGGCGCATGAATCTGTGCAGCGGGAACGACCTCGGACCACCAGGGGCCGAGAAAACCGCAGTCTCATGGGGCCGGACACTCAGGGTCAGGGAAAAATCCAATATATATCTGGTGATATCTCGGGCGCTATTAGAGATAGCGCAATAAATCAAAGTGCATTGTCTGTAGGAGGCCCTGGCGCATGAATCTGTGCAGCGGGAACGACCTCGGAACACCAGGGGCCGAGAAAACCACCGTCTCATTGGGCAGGACACTCAGGGTCAGTGAAAAATCCAATATATATCTGTAGATATCTCGGGCGCTATTAGAGATAGCGCAATAAATCAAAGTGAATTATCTGCAGGAGGCCCTGGCGCATGAATCTGTGCAGCGGGAACGACCTCGGACCACCAGGGGCCGAGAAAACCACCGTCTCATGGGGCCGGACACTCAGGGTCAGGAAAAAATCCAATATATATCTGGTGATATCTCGGGTGCTATTACAGATAGCGCAATAAATCAAATTGCATTGTCTGTAGGAGGCCCTGGCGCATAAATGTGGACAGCGGGAACGACCTCGGACCATCAGGGGCCGAGAAAACCACCGTCTCATGGGGCCGGACACTCGGGGTCAGGGGAAAATCCAATATTTATCTGGTGATATCTTGGGTGCTATTACAGATAGCGCAATAAATCAAAGTGCATTGTCTGTAGGAGGCCCTGGCGCATGAATCTGTGCAGCGGGAACGACCTCGGACCACCAGGGGCCGAGAAAACCACAGTCTCATGGGGCCGGACACTCAGGGTCAGGGAAAAATTCAATATATATCTGGTGATATCTTGGGTGCTATTAGAGATAGCGCAATAAACCAAAGTGAGTAATCTGCAGGAGGCCCTGGCGCATGAATCTGTGCAACGGGAACGACCTCGGACCACCAGGGGCCGAAAAAACCACAGTCTCATGGGGCCGGACACTCAGGGTCAGGGAAAAATCCAATATATATCTGGTGATATCTCGGGTGCTATTACAGATAGCGCAATAAATCATAGTGCATTGTCTGTAGGAGGCCCTGGCGCATGAATCTAGCCAGCGGGAACGACCTCGGACCACCAGCGGCCGAGAAAACCACCGTCTCATGGGGCCGGACACTCAGGGTCGGGGAAAAATCCAATATATATCTGGTGATATCTCGGGTGCTATTAGAGATAGAGCAATAAACCAAAGTGAATTGTCTGCAGGAGGCCCTGGCGCATGAATCTGTGCAGCGGGAACGATCTCGGACCATCAGGGGCCGAGACATCCACCGTCTCATGGGGCCGGACACTCAGGGTCGGGGAAAAATCCAATATATATCTGGTGATATCTCGGGTGCTATTACAGATAGCGCAATAAACCAAAGTGAGTTATCTGCAGGAGGCCCTGGCGCATGAATCTGTGCAACGGGAACGACCTCGGACCACCAGGGGCCGAGAAAACCACAGTCTCATGGGGCCGGACACTCAGGGTCAGGGGAAAATCCAATATATATCTGGTGATATCTCGGGTGCTATTAGAGATAGCGCAATAAACCAAAGTGAATTGTCTGTAGGAGGCCCTGGCGCATGAATCTGTGCAGCGGGAACGACCTCGGACCACCAGGGGCCGAGAAAACCACAGTCTCATGGGGCCGGACACTCAGGGTCAGGGAAAAATTCAATATATATCTGGTGATATCTTGGGTGCTATTAGAGATAGCGCAATAAACCAAAGTGAGTAATCTGCAGGAGGCCCTGGCGCATGAATCTGTGCAACGGGAACGACCTCGGACCACCAGGGGCCGAAAAAACCACAGTCTCATGGGGCTGGACACTCAGGGTCAGGGAAAAATCCAATATATATCTGGTGATATCTCGGGTGCTATTACCGATAGCGCAATAAATCAAAGTGCATTGTCTGTAGGAGGCCCTGGCGCATGAACCTGTTCAGCGGGAACGTTCTCGGACCACCAGGGGCCGAGAAAACGACCGTCTCATGGGGCCGGACGCTCAGGGTCAGTGAAAAATCCAATATATATCTGGTGATATCTCGGGTGCTATTAGAGATAGCGCAATAAACCAAAGTGAGTTATCTGCTGGAGGCCCTGGCGCATGAATCTGTGCAACGGGAACGACCTCGGACCACCAGGGGCCGAGAAAACCACAGTCTCATGGGGCCGGATACTCAGGGTCAGGGGAAAATCCAATATAGATCTGGTGATATCTCGGGTGCTATTACAGATAGCGCAATAAATCATAGTCCATTGTCTGTAGGAGGCCCTGGCGCATGAATCTGGCCAGCGGGAACGACCTCGGACCACCAGCGGCCGAGAAAACCACCGTCTCATGGGGCCGGACACTCAGGGTCGGGGAAAAATCCAATATATATCTGGTGATATCTCGGGTGCTATTAGAGATAGCGCAATAAACCAAAGTGAATTGTCTGCAGGAGGCCCTGGCGCATGAATCTGTGCAGCGGGAACGATCTCGGACCATCAGGGGCCGAGACATCCACCGTCTGATGGGGCCGGACACTCAGGGTCAGGGAAAAATCCAATATATATCTGGTGATATCTCGGGTGCTATTACAGATAGCGCAATAAATCAAAGTGCATTGCCTGTAGGAGGCCCTGGCGCATGAATCTGTGCAGCGGGAACGACCTCGGACCACCAGGGGCCGAGAAAACCACAGTCTCATGGGGCCGGACAATCAGGGTCAGGGGAAAATCCAATATATATCTGGTGATATCTCGGGTGCTATTACAGATAGAGCAATAAATCAAAGTGCATTGTCTGTAGGAGGCCCTGGCGCATGAATCTGTGCAGCGGGAACAACCTCGGACCACCAGGGGCCGAGAAAACCACAGTCTCATGGGGCCGGACATTCAGGGTCAGGGAAAAATTCAATATTTATCTGGTGATATCTTGGGTGCTATTAGAGATAGCGCAATAAACCAAAGTGAGTTATCTGCAGGAGGCCCTGGCGCATGAATCTGTGCAACGGGAACGACCTCGGACCACCAGGGGCCGAAAAAACCACAGTCTCATGGGGCCGGACACTCAGGGTCAGGGAAAAATCCAATATATATCTGGTGATATCTCGGGTGCTATTACAGATAGCGCAATAAATCAAAGTGCATTGTCTGTAGGAGGCCCTGGCGCATGAATCTGTGCAGCGGGAACGACCTCGGACCACCAGGGGCCGTGAAAACCACAGTCTCATGGGGCCGGACACTCAGGGTCAGGGGAAAATCCAATATATATCTGGTGATATCTCGGGTGCTATTAAAGATAGCGCAATAAACTAAAGTGAATTATCTGCAGGAGGCCCTGGCGCATGAATGTGTGCAGCGGGAACGACCTCGGACCACCAGGGGCCGAGAAAACCGCAGTCTCATGGGGCCGGACACTCCGGGTCAGGGAAAAATCCAATATATATGTGGTGATACCTCGGGTGCTATTACAGATAGCGCAATAAATCAAAGTGCATTGTCTGCAGGAGGCCCTGGCGCATGAATCTGTGCAGCGGGAACGACCTCGGACCACCAGGGGCCGAGAAAACCACCGTCCCGAGGGGCCGGACACTCAGGGTCAGGGAAAAATCCAATATATATCTGGTGATATCTTGGGTGCTATTAGAGATAGCGCAATAAACCAAAGTGAGTTATCTGCAGGAGGCCCTGGCGCCTGAAGCTGGGCAGCGGGAACGACCTCGGACCACCAGGGGCCGAGAAAACCACAGTCTCATGGGGCCGGACACTCAGGGTCAGGGGAAAATCCAATATATATCTGGTGATATCTCGGGTGCTATTAGAGATAGCGCAATAAACCATAGTGAATTATCTGCAGGAGGCCCTGGCGCATGAATGTGTGCAGCGGGAACGACCTCGGACCACCAGGAGCCGAGAAAACCGCAGTCTCATGGGGCCGGACACTCAGGGTCAGGGAAAAATCCAATATATATCTGTTGATATCTCGGGCGCTATTAGAGATAGCGCAATAAACCAAAGTGAATTATCTGCAGGAGGCCCTGGCGCATGAATCTGTGCAGCGGGAACGACCTCGGACCACCAGGGGCCGAGAAAACCACCGTCTCATGGGGCCGGACACTCAGGGTCAGGGAAAAATCCAATATATATCTGGTGATATCTCGGGTGCTATTACAGATAGCGCAATAAATCAAAGTGCATTGTCTGTAGGAGGCCCTGGCGCATGAATCTGTGAAGCGGCAACGACCTCGGACCACCAGGGGCCGAGAAAACCACAGTCTCACGGGGCCGGACACTCAGGGTCAGGGGAAAATCCAATATATATCTGGTGATATCTCGGGTGCTATTAAAGATAGCGCAATAAGCAAAAGGGAATTATCTGCAGGAGGCCCTGGCGCATGCATCTGTGCAGCGGGAACGACCTAGGACCACCAGGGGCCGAGAAAACCACCGTCTCATGGGGCCGGACACTCAGGGTAAGGGAAAAATCCAATATATATCTGTTGATATCTCGGGCGCTATTAGAGATAGCGCAATAAACCAAAGTGAATTATCTGCAGGAGGCCCTGGCGCATGAATCTGTGCAGCGGGAACGACCTCGGACCACCAGGGGCCGAGAAAACCACCGTCTCATGGGGCCGGACACTCAGGGTCAGGGAAAAATCCAATATATATCTGGTGATATCTCGGGTGCTATTACAGATAGCGCAATAAGTCAAAGTGCATTGTCTGTAGGAGGCCCTGGCGCATGAATCTGTGAAGCGGCAACGACCTCGGACCACCAGGGGCCGAGAAAACCACAGTCTCATGGGGCCGGACACTCAGGGTCAGGGGAAAATCCAGTTTATATCTGGTGATATCTCGGGTGCTATTAGAGATAGCGCAATAAACCAAAGTGAATTATCTGCAGGAGGCCCTGGCGCATGAATCTGTGCAACGGTAACGACCTCGGACCACCAGGGGTCGAAAAAACAACAGTCTCATGGGGCCGGACACTCAGGGTCAGGGAAAAATCCAATATATATCTGGTGATATCTCGGGTGCTATTACAGATAGCGCAATAAATCAAAGTGCATTGTCTGTAGGAGGCCCTGGCGCACTAATCTGTGCTGCGGGAACGACCTCGGACCACCAGGGGCCGAGAAAACCACAGTCTCATGGGGCCGGACACTCAGGGTCAGGGGAAAATCCAGTTTATATCTGGTGATATCTCGGGTGCTATTAGAGATAGCGCAATAAACCAAAGTGAATTATCTGCAGGAGGCCCTGGCGCATGCATCTGTGCAGCGGGAACGACCTAGGACCACCAGGGGCCGAGAAAACCACCGTCTCATGGGGCCGGACACTCAGGGTAAGGGAAAAATCCAATATATATCTGGTGATATCTCGGGTGCTATTCGAGATAGCGCAATAAACGAAAGTGAATTATCTGCAGGAGGCCCTGGCGCATGAATCTGTGCAGCGGGAACGACCGCGGACCACCAGGGGCCGAGAAAACCACCGTCTCATGGGGCCGGACACTCAGGGTCAGAGAAAAATCCAATATATATCTGGTGATATCTCGGGTGCTATTAGAGATAGCGCAATAAACCAATGTGAGTCATCTGCAGGAGGCCCTGGCGCCTGAAGCTGTGCAGCGAGAACGACCTCGGACCACCAGGGGCCGAGAAAACCACCGTCTCATGGGGCCGGACACTCTGGGTCAGCGAAAAATCCAATATATATGTGGTGATACCTCGGGTGCTATTACAGATAGCGCAATAAATCAAAGTGCATTGTCTGTAGGAGGCCCTGGCGCATGAATCTGTGCAGCGGGAACGACCTCGGACCACCAGGGGCCGATAAAACTACAGTCTCATGCGGCCGGACACACAGGGTCTGGGGAAAATCCAATATATATCTGGTGATATCTCCGGTCCTATTACAGATAGCGAAATAAATCAAAGTGCATTGTCTGTAGGAGGCCCTGGCGCATGAATCTGTGCAGCGAGAACGACCTCGGACCACCAGAGGCCGAGGAAACCACAGTCTCATGGGGCCGGACACTCAGGGTCAGGGAAAAATCCAATATATATCTGGTGATATCTTGGGTGCTATTACAGATAGAGCAATAAATCAAAGTGCATTGTCTGTAGGAGGCCCTGGCGCATGAATGTGTGCAGCGGGAACAACCTCGGACCACCAGGGGCCGAGAAAACCACAGTCTCATGGGGCCGGACACTCAGAGTCAGGGCAAAATCCAATATATATCTGGTGATATCTCGGGTGCTATTAGAGATAGCGCAATAAACCATAGTGAATTATCTGCAGGAGGCCCTGGCGCATGAATGTGTGCAGCGGGAACGACCTCGGACCACCAGGGGCCGCGAAAACGACAGTCTCAAGGGGCCGGACACTCAGGGTCAGGGGAAAATCCAATATATATCTGGTGATATCTCTGGTGCTATTACAGATAGCGCAATAAATCAAAGTGCATTGTCTGTAGGAGGCTCTGGCGCATAAATGTGGCCAGCGGGAACGACCTCGGACCATCAGGGGCCGAGAAAACCACCGTCTCATGGGGCCGGACACTCAGGGTCAGGGGAAAATCCGATATTTATCTGGTGATATCTTGGGTGCTATTACAGATAGCGCAATAAATCAAAGTGCATTGTCTGTAGGAGGCCCTGGCGCATGAATCTGTGCAGCGGGAACGACCTCGGACCACCAGGGGCCGAGAAAACCACCGTCCCGAGGGGCCGGACACTTAGGGTCAGTGAAAAATCCAATATCTATCTGGTGATATCTCGGGTGCTATTACAGATAGCGCAATAAATCAAAGTGAATTATCTGCAGGAGGCCCTGGCGCATGAATCTGTGCAAGGGGAACGACCTCGGACCACCAGGGGCCGAGAAAACCACAGTCACATGGGGCCGGACACACAGGGTCAGGGAAAAATTCAATATATATCTGGTGATATCTTGGGTGCTATTAGAGATAGCGCAATAAACCAAAGTGAATTATCTGCAGGAGGCCCTGGCGCATGAATCTGTGCAACGGGAACGACCTCGGACCACCAGGGGCCGAAAAAACCACAGTCTCATGGGGCCGGACACTCAGGGTCAGGGAAAAATCCAATATATATCTGGTGATATCTCGGGTGCTATTACAGATAGCGCAATAAATCAAAGTGCATTGTCTGTAGGAGGCCCTGGCGCATGAATCTGTGCAGCGGGAACGACCTCGGACCACCAGGGGCCGAGAAAACCACAGTCTCATGGGGCCGGACACTCAGGGTCAGGGGAAAATCCAATATATATCTGGTGATATCTCGGGTGCTATTAAAGATAGCGCAATAAACTAAAGTGAATTATCTGCAGGAGGCCCTGGCGCATGAATGTGTGCAGCGGGAACGACCTCGGACCACCAGGGGCCGAGAAAACCGCAGTCTCATGTTGCCGGACACTCAGGGTCAGGGAAAAATCCAATATATATCTGGTGATATCTCGGGTGCTATTACAGATAGCGCAATAAATCATAGTGCATTGTCTGTAGGAGGCCCTGGCACATGAATCTGGCCAGCGGGAACGACCTCGGACCACCAGCGGCCGAGAAAACCACCGTCTCATGGGGCCGGACACTCAGGGTCGGGGAAAAATCCAATATATATCTGGTGATATCTCGGGTGCTATTAGAGATAGCGCAGTAAAACAAAGTGAATTGTCTGCAGGAGGCCCTGGCGCATGAATGTGTGCAGCGGGAACGACCTAGGACCACCAGGGGCCGAGAAAACCACAGTCTCATGGGGCCGGACACTCAGGGTCAGGGGAAAATCCAATATATATCTGGTGATATCTCGGATGCTATTAGAGATAGCGCAATAAATCAAAGTGCATTGTCTGTAGGAGGCCCTGGCGCATGAATCTGTGCAGCGGGAACGACCTCGGAACACCAGGGGCCGAGAAAACCACCGTCTCATGGGGCCGGACGCTCAGGGTCAGTGAAAAATCCAATATATATCTGGTGATATCTCGGGTGTTATTAGAGATAGCGCAATAAACCAAAGTGAATTATCTGCAGGAGGCCCTGGCGCATGAATCTGTGCAACGGGAACGACCTCGGACCACCAGGGGCCGAGAAAACCACAGTCTCATGGGGCCGGATACTCAGGGTCAGGGGAAAATCCAATATAGATCTGGTGATATATCGGGTGCTATTACAAATAGCGCAATAAATCATAGTGCATTGTCTGTAGGAGGCCCTGGCGCATGAATCTGGCCAGCGGGAACGACCTCGGACCACCAGCGGCCGAGAAAACCACCGTCTCATGGGGCCGGACACTCAGGGTCGGGGAAAAATCCAATATATATCTGGTGATATCTCGGGTGCTATTAGAGATAGCGCAATAAACCAAAGTGAATTGTCTGCAGGAGGCCCTGGCGCATGAATCTGTGCAGCGGGAACGATCTCGGACCATCAGGGGCCGAGACATCCACCGTCTCACGGGGCCGGACACTCAGGGTCAGGGAAAAATCCAATATATATGTGGTGATATCTCGGGTGCTATTACAGATAGCGCAATAAATCAAAGTGCATTGTCTGTAGGAGGCCCTGGCGCATGAATCTGTGCAGCAGGAACGACCTCGGACCACCAGGGCCCGAGAAAACGACCGTCTCATGGGGCCGGACACTCAGGGTCAGGGAAAAATCCAATATATATCTGGTGATATCTCGGGTGCTATTACAGATAGCGCAATAAATCAAAGTGCATTGTCTGTAGGAGGCCCTGGCGCATGAATCTGTGCAGCGGGAACGACCTCGGACCACCAGGGGCCGAGAAAACCACAGTCTCATGGGGCCGGACACTCAGGGTCAGGGGAAAATCCAATATATATCTGGTGATATCTCGGGCGCTATTAGAGATAGCGCAATAAGCCAAAGGGAATTATCTGCAGGAGGTCCTGGCGCATGCATCTGTGCAGCGGGAACGACCTAGGACCACCAGGGGCCGAGAAAACCACCGTCTCATGGGGCCGGACACTCAGGGTCAGAGAAAAATCCAATATATATCTGGTGATATCTCGGGTGCTATTAGAGATAGCGCAATAAACCAATGTGAGTCATCTGCAGGAGGCCCTGGCGCATGAATGTGTGCAGCGGGAACGACCTCGGACCACCAGGGGCCGAGAAAACCGCAGTCTCATGTTGCCGGACACTCAGGGTCAGGGAAAAATCCAATATATATCTGGTGATATCTCGGGTGCTATTACAGATAGCGCAATAAATCATAGTGCATTGTCTGTAGGAGGCCCTGGCACATGAATCTGGCCAGCGGGAACGACCTCGGACCACCAGCGGCCGAGAAAACCACCGTCTCATGGGGCCGGACACTCAGGGTCGGGGAAAAATCCAATATATATCTGGTGATATCTCGGGTGCTATTAGAGATAGCGCAATAAACCAAAGTGAATTGTCTGCAGGAGGCCCTGGCGCATGAATCTGTGCAGCGGGAACGATCTCGGACCATCAGGGGCCGAGACATCCACCGTCTCACGGGGCCGGACACTCAGGGTCAGGGAAAAATCCAATATATATGTGGTGATATCTCGGGTGCTATTACAGATAGCGCAATAAATCAAAGTGCATTGTCTGTAGGAGGCCCTGGCGCATGAATCTGTGCAGCAGGAACGACCTCGGACCACCAGGGCCCGAGAAAACGACCGTCTCATGGGGCCGGACACTCAGGGTCAGGGAAAAATCCAATATATATCTGGTGATATCTCGGGTGCTATTACAGATAGCGCAATAAATCATAGTGCATTGTCTGTAGGAGGCCCTGGCACATGAATCTGGCCAGCGGGAACGACCTCGGACCACCAGCGGCCGAGAAAACCACCGTCTCATGGGGCCGGACACTCAGGGTCGGGGAAAAATCCAATATATATCTGGTGATATCTCGGGTGCTATTAGAGATAGCGCAGTAAAACAAAGTGAATTGTCTGCAGGAGGCCCTGGCGCATGAATCTGTGCAGCGGGAACGATCTCGGACCATCAGGGGCCGAGACATCCACCGTCTCACGGGGCCGGACACTCAGGGTCAGGGAAAAATCCAATATATATGTGGTGATATCTCGGGTGCTATTACAGATAGCGCAATAAATCAAAGTGCATTGTCTGTAGGAGGCCCTGGCGCATGAATCTGTGCAGCAGGAACGACCTCGGACCACCAGGGCCCGAGAAAACGACCGTCTCATGGGGCCGGACACTCAGGGTCAGGGAAAAATCCAATATATATCTGGTGATATCTCGGGTGCTATTACAGATAGCGCAATAAATCAAAGTGCATTGTCTGTAGGAGGCCCTGGCGCATGAATCTGTGCAGCGGGAACGACCTCGGACCACCAGGGGCCGAGAAAACCACAGTCTCATGGGGCCGGACACTCAGGGTCAGGGGAAAATCCAATATATATCTGGTGATATCTCGGGCGCTATTAGAGATAGCGCAATAAGCCAAAGGGAATTATCTGCAGGAGGTCCTGGCGCATGCATCTGTGCAGCGGGAACGACCTAGGACCACCAGGGGCCGAGAAAACCACCGTCTCATGGGGCCGGACACTCAGGGTCAGAGAAAAATCCAATATATATCTGGTGATATCTCGGGTGCTATTAGAGATAGCGCAATAAACCAATGTGAGTCATCTGCAGGAGGCCCTGGCGCATGAATGTGTGCAGCGGGAACGACCTCGGACCACCAGGGGCCGAGAAAACCGCAGTCTCATGTTGCCGGACACTCAGGGTCAGGGAAAAATCCAATATATATCTGGTGATATCTCGGGTGCTATTACAGATAGCGCAATAAATCATAGTGCATTGTCTGTAGGAGGCCCTGGCACATGAATCTGGCCAGCGGGAACGACCTCGGACCACCAGCGGCCGAGAAAACCACCGTCTCATGGGGCCGGACACTCAGGGTCGGGGAAAAATCCAATATATATCTGGTGATATCTCGGGTGCTATTAGAGATAGCGCAATAAACCAAAGTGAATTGTCTGCAGGAGGCCCTGGCGCATGAATCTGTGCAGCGGGAACGATCTCGGACCATCAGGGGCCGAGACATCCACCGTCTCACGGGGCCGGACACTCAGGGTCAGGGAAAAATCCAATATATATGTGGTGATATCTCGGGTGCTATTACAGATAGCGCAATAAATCAAAGTGCATTGTCTGTAGGAGGCCCTGGCGCATGAATCTGTGCAGCAGGAACGACCTCGGACCACCAGGGCCCGAGAAAACGACCGTCTCATGGGGCCGGACACTCAGGGTCAGGGAAAAATCCAATATATATCTGGTGATATCTCGGGTGCTATTACAGATAGCGCAATAAATCATAGTGCATTGTCTGTAGGAGGCCCTGGCACATGAATCTGGCCAGCGGGAACGACCTCGGACCACCAGCGGCCGAGAAAACCACCGTCTCATGGGGCCGGACACTCAGGGTCGGGGAAAAATCCAATATATATCTGGTGATATCTCGGGTGCTATTAGAGATAGCGCAGTAAAACAAAGTGAATTGTCTGCAGGAGGCCCTGGCGCATGAATGTGTGCAGCGGGAACGACCTAGGACCACCAGGGGCCGAGAAAACCACAGTCTCATGGGGCCGGACACTCAGGGTCAGGGGAAAATCCAATATATATCTGGTGATATCTCGGATGCTATTAGAGATAGCGCAATAAATCAAAGTGCATTGTCTGTAGGAGGCCCTGGCGCATGAATCTGTGCAGCGGGAACGACCTCGGAACACCAGGGGCCGAGAAAACCACCGTCTCATGGGGCCGGACGCTCAGGGTCAGTGAAAAATCCAATATATATCTGGTGATATCTCGGGTGTTATTAGAGATAGCGCAATAAACCAAAGTGAATTATCTGCAGGAGGCCCTGGCGCATGAATCTGTGCAACGGGAACGACCTCGGACCACCAGGGGCCGAGAAAACCACAGTCTCATGGGGCCGGATACTCAGGGTCAGGGGAAAATCCAATATAGATCTGGTGATATATCGGGTGCTATTACAAATAGCGCAATAAATCATAGTGCATTGTCTGTAGGAGGCCCTGGCGCATGAATCTGGCCAGCGGGAACGACCTCGGACCACCAGCGGCCGAGAAAACCACCGTCTCATGGGGCCGGACACTCAGGGTCGGGGAAAAATCCAATATATATCTGGTGATATCTCGGGTGCTATTAGAGATAGCGCAATAAACCAAAGTGAATTGTCTGCAGGAGGCCCTGGCGCATGAATCTGTGCAGCGGGAACGATCTCGGACCATCAGGGGCCGAGACATCCACCGTCTCACGGGGCCGGACACTCAGGGTCAGGGAAAAATCCAATATATATGTGGTGATATCTCGGGTGCTATTACAGATAGCGCAATAAATCAAAGTGCATTGTCTGTAGGAGGCCCTGGCGCATGAATCTGTGCAGCAGGAACGACCTCGGACCACCAGGGCCCGAGAAAACGACCGTCTCATGGGGCCGGACACTCAGGGTCAGGGAAAAATCCAATATATATCTGGTGATATCTCGGGTGCTATTACAGATAGCGCAATAAATCAAAGTGCATTGTCTGTAGGAGGCCCTGGCGCATGAATCTGTGCAGCGGGAACGACCTCGGACCACCAGGGGCCGAGAAAACCACAGTCTCATGGGGCCGGACACTCAGGGTCAGGGGAAAATCCAATATATATCTGGTGATATCTCGGGCGCTATTAGAGATAGCGCAATAAGCCAAAGGGAATTATCTGCAGGAGGTCCTGGCGCATGCATCTGTGCAGCGGGAACGACCTAGGACCACCAGGGGCCGAGAAAACCACCGTCTCATGGGGCCGGACACTCAGGGTAAGGGAAAAATCCAATATATATCTGGTGATATCTCGGGTGCTATTAGAGATAGCGCAATAAACGAAAGTGAATTATCTGCAGGAGGCCCTGGCGCATGAATCTGTGCAGCGGGAACGACCGCGGACCACCAGGGGCCGAGAAAACCACCGTCTCATGGGGCCGGACACTCAGGGACAGGGAAAAATCCAATATATATCTGGTGATATCTCGGGTGCTATTAGAGATAGCGCAATAAACCAAAGTGAGTTATCTGCAGGAGGCCCTGGCGCATGAATCTGTGCAACGGGAACGACCTCGGACCACCAGGGGCCGAGAAAACCACAGTCTCATGGGGCCGGACACTCAGGGTCAGGGGAAAATCCAATATATATCTGGTGATATCTCGGGTGCTATTAGAGATAGCGCAATAAATCAAAGTGCATTGTCTGTAGGAGGCCCTGGCGCATGAATCTGTGCAGCGGGAACGACCTCGGAACACCAGGGACCGAGAAAACCACCGTCTCATGGGGCCGGACACTCAGGGTCAGTGAAAAATCCAATATATATGTGGTGATATCTCGGGTGCTATTAGAGATAGCGCAATAAACCAAAGTGAATTATCTGCAGGAGGCCCTGGCGCATGAATCTGTGCAACGGGAACGTCCTCGGACCACCAGGGGCCGAGAAAACCACAGTCTCATGGGGCCGGACACTCAGGGTCAGGGAAAAATCCAATATATATCTGGTGATATCTCGGGCGCTATTAGAGATAGCGCAATAAGCCAAAGGGAATTATCTGCAGGAGGCCCTGGCGCATGAATCTGTGCAGCGGGAAGGATCTCGGACCATCAGGGGCCGAGACATCCACCGTCTCATGGGGCCGGACACTCAGGGTCAGGGAAAAATCCAATATATATCTGGTGATATCTCGGGTGCTATTAGAGATAGCGCAATAAACCAAAGTGAGTTATCTGCAGGAGGCCCTGGCGCATGAATCTGTGCAACGGGAACGACCTCGGACCACCAGGGGCCGAGAAAACCACAGTCTCATGGGGCCGGACACTCAGGGTCAGGGGAAAATCCAATATATATCTGGTGATATCTCGGGTGCTATTAGAGATAGCGCAATAAATCAAAGTGCATTGTCTGTAGGAGGCCCTGGCGCATGAATCTGTGCAGCGGGAACGACCTCGGAACACCAGGGACCGAGAAAACCACCGTCTCATGGGGCCGGACACTCAGGGTCAGTGAAAAATCCAATATATATGTGGTGATATCTCGGGTGCTATTACAGATAGCGCAATAAATCAAAGTGCATTGTCTGTAGGAGACCCTGGCGCATGAACCTGTGCAGCGGGAACGACCTCGGACCACCAGGGGCCGAGAAAACGACCGTCTCAAGGGGCCGGACGCTCAGGGTCAGTGAAAAATCCAATATATATCTGGTGATATCTCGGGTGCTATTAGAGATAGCGCAATAAACCAAAGTGAATTATCTGCAGGAGGCCCTGGCGCATGAATCTGTGCAACGGGAACGTCCTCGGACCACCAGGGGCCGAGAAAACCACAGTCTCATGGGGCCGGACACTCAGGGTCAGGGAAAAATCCAATATATATCTGGTGATATCTCGGGTGCTATTACAGATAGCGCAATAAATCAAAGTGCATTGTCTGTAGGAGGCCCTGGCGCATGAATCTGTGCAGCGGGAACGACCTCGGACCACCAGGGGCCGAGAAAACGACCGTCTCAAGGGGCCGGACGCTCAGGGTCAGTGAAAAATCCAATATATATCTGGTGATATCTCGGGTGCTATTAGAGATAGCGCAATAAACCAAAGTGAATTATCTGCAGGAGGCCCTGGCGCATGAATCTGTGCAACGGGAACGTCCTCGGACCACCAGGGGCCGAGAAAACCACAGTCTCATGGGGCCGGACACTCAGGGTCAGGGAAAAATCCAATATATATCTGGTGATATCTCGGGCGCTATTAGAGATAGCGCAATAAGCCAAAGGGAATTATCTGCAGGAGGCCCTGGCGCATGAATCTGTGCAGCGGGAAGGATCTCGGACCATCAGGGGCCGAGACATCCACCGTCTCATGGGGCCGGACACTCAGGGTCAGGGAAAAATCCAATATATATCTGGTGATATCTCGGGTGCTATTACAGATAGCGCAATAAATCAAAGTGCATTGTCTGTAGGAGGCCCTGGCGCATGAATCTGTGCAGCGGGAACGACCTCGGACCACCAGGGGCCGAGAAAACCACAGTCTCATGGGGCCGGACACTCAGGGTCAGGGGAAAATCCAATATATATCTGGTGATATCTCTGGTGCTATTACAGATAGAGCAATAAATCAAAGTGCATTGTCTGTAGGAGGCCCTGGCGCATGAATGTGTGCAGCGGGAACGACCTCGGACCACCAGGGGCCGAGAAAACCGCAGTCTCATGGGGCCGGACATTCAGGGTCAGGGAAAAATCCAATATATATCTGGTGATATCTCGGGTGCTATTACAGATAGCGCAATAAATCAAAGTGCATTGTCTGTAGGAGACCCTGGCGCATGAACCTGTGCAGCGGGAACGACCTCGGACCACCAGGGGCCGAGAAAACGACCGTCTCATGGGGCCGGACGCTCAGGGTCAGTGAAAAATCCAATATATATCTGGTGATATCTCGGGTGCTATTAGAGATAGCGCAATAAACCAAAGTGAATTATCTGCAGGAGGCCCTGGCGCATGAATCTGTGCAACGGGAACGACCCCGGACCACCAGGGGCCGAGAAAACCACAGTCTCATGGGGCCGGACACTCAGGGTCAGGGGAAAATCCAATATAGATCTGGTGATATCTCGGGTGCTATTACAGATAGCGCAATAAACCAAAGTGAATTATCTGCAGGAGGCCCTTGCGCATGAATCTGTGCAACGGGAACGTCCTCGGACCACCAGGGGCCGAGAAAACCACAGTCTCATGGGGCCGGACACTCAGGGTCAGGGTAAAATCCAATATATATCTGGTGATATCTCGGGTGCTATAACAGATAGCGCAATAAATCAAAGTGCATTGTCTGTAGGAGGCCCTGGCGCATGAATCTGTGCAGCGGGAACGACCTCGGACCACCAGGGGCCGAGAAAACCACAGTCTCATGGGGCAGGACACTCAGGGTCAGGGGAAAATCCAATATATATCTGGTGATATCTCGGGTGCTATTACAGATAGAGCAATAAATCAAAGTGCATTGTCTGTAGGAGGCCCTGGCGCATGAATGTGTGCAGCGGGAACGACCTCGGACCACCAGGGGCCGAGAAAACCGCAGTCTCATGGGGCCGGACACTCAGGGTCAGGGAAAAATCCAATATATATCTGGTGATATCTCGGGCGCTATTAGAGATAGCGCAATAAGCCAAAGGGAATTATCTGCAGGAGGCCCTGGCGCATGCATCTGTGCAGCGGGAACGACCTAGGACCACCAGGGGCCGAGAAAACCACCGTCTCATGGGGCCGGACACTCAGGGTAAGGGAAAAATCCAATATATATCTGGTGATGTCTCGGGTGCTATTACAGATAGCGCAATAAACCAAAGTGAATTATCTGCAGGAGGCCCTTGCGCATGCATCTGTGCAGCGGGAACGACCTAGGACCACCAGGGGCCGAGAAAACCACCGTCTCATGGGGCCGGACACTCAGGGTAAGGGAAAAATCCAATATATATCTGGTGATATCTCGGGTGCTATTAGAGATAGCGCAATAAACGAAAGTGAATTATCTGCAGGAGGCCCTGGCGCATGAATCTGTGCAGCGGGAACGACCGCGGACCACCAGGGGCCGAGAAAACCACCGTCTCATGGGGCCGGACACTCAGGGACAGGGAAAAATCCAATATATATCTGGTGATATCTCGGGTGCTATTAGAGATAGCGCAATAAACCAAAGTGAGTTATCTGCAGGAGGCCCTGGCGCATGAATCTGTGCAACGGGAACGACCTCGGACCACCAGGGGCCGAGAAAACCACAGTCTCATGGGGCCGGACACTCAGGGTCAGGGGAAAATCCAATATATATCTGGTGATATCTCGGGTGCTATTAGAGATAGCGCAATAAATCAAAGTGCATTGTCTGTAGGAGGCCCTGGCGCATGAATCTGTGCAGCGGGAACGACCTCGGAACACCAGGGACCGAGAAAACAACCGTCTCATGGGGCCGGACACTCAGGGTCAGTGAAAAATCCAATATATATGTGGTGATATCTCGGGTGCTATTACAGATAGCGCAATAAATCAAAGTGCATTGTCTGTAGGAGACCCTGGCGCATGAACCTGTGCAGCGGGAACGACCTCGGACCACCAGGGGCCGAGAAAACGACCGTCTCAAGGGGCCGGACGCTCAGGGTCAGTGAAAAATCCAATATATATCTGGTGATATCTCGGGTGCTATTAGAGACAGCGCAATAAACCAAAGTGAATTATCTGCAGGGGGCCCTGGCGCATGAACCTGTGCAACGGGAACGACCTCGGACCACCAGGGGCCGAGAAAACCACAGTCTCATGGGGCCGGACACTCAGGGTCAGGGGAAAATCCAATATATATCTGGTGATATCTCGGGTGCTATTGGAGATAGCGCAATAAACCATAGAGAATTATCTGCAGGAGGCCCTGGCGCATGAATCTGTGCAACGGGAACGACCTCGGATCACCAGGGGCCGAGAAAACTACCGTCTCATGGGGCCGGATACTCAGGGTCAGGGGAAAATCCAATATAGATCTGGTGATATCTCGGGTGCTATTACAGATAGCGCAATATACCAAAGTGAATTATCTGCAGGAGGCCCTGGCGCATGAATCTGTGCAACGGGAACGTCCTCGGACCACCAGGGGCCGAGAAAACGACCGTCTCATGGGGCCGGACACTCAGGGTCAGGGTAAAATCCAATATATATCTGGTGATATCTCGGGTGCTATTACAGATAGAGCAATAAATCAAAGTGCATTGTCTGTAGGAGGCCCTGGCGCATGAATGTGTGCAGCGGGAACGACCTCGGACCACCAGGGGCCGAGAAAACCGCAGTCTCATGGGGCCGGACACTCAGGGTCAGGGAAAAATCCAATATATATCAGGTGATATCTCGGGCGCTATTAGAGATAGCGCAATAAGCCAAAGGGAATTATCTGCAGGAGGCCCTGGCGCATGAATCTGTGCAGCGGGAAGGATCTCGGACCATCAGGGGCCGAGACATCCACCGTCTCATGGGGCCGGACACTCAGGGTCAGGGAAAAATCCAATATATATCTGGTGATATCTCGGGTGCTATTACAGATAGCGCAATAAATCAAAGTGCATTGTCTGTAGGAGGCCCTGGCGCATGAATCTGTGCAGCGGGAACGACCTCGGACCACCAGGGGCCGAGAAAACCACAGTCTCATGGGGCCGGACACTCAGGGTCAGGGGAAAATCCAATATATATCTGGTGATATCTCTGGTGCTATTACAGATAGCGCAATAAATCATAGTGCATTGTCTGTAGGAGACGCTGGCGCATGAATCTGGCCAGCGGGAACGACCTCGGACCACCAGCGGCCGAGAAAACCACCGTCTCATGGGGCCGGACACTCAGGGTCGGGGAAAAATCCAATATATATCTGGTGATATCTCGGGTGCTATTAGAGATAGCGCAATAAACCAAAGTGAATTGTCTGCAGGAGGCCCTGGCGCATGAATCTGTGCAGCGGGAACGACCTCGGACCACCAGGGGCCGAGAAAACCGCAGTCTCATGGGGCCGGACACTCAGGGTCAGGGAAAAATCCAATATATATCTGGTGATATCTCGGGCGCTATTAGAGATAGCGCAATAAATCAAAGTGCATTGTCTGTAGGAGGCCCTGGCGCATGAATCTGTGCAGCGGGAACGACCTCGGAACACCAGGGGCCGAGAAAACCACCGTCTCATGGGGCCGGGCGCTCAGGGTCAGTGAAAAATCCAATATATATCTGGTGATATCTCGGGTGCTATTAGAGATAGCGCAATAAACCAAAGTGAATTATCTGCAGGAGGCCCTGGCGCATGAATCTGTGCAACGGGAACGACCTCGGACCACCAGGGGCCGAGAAAACCACAGTCTCATGGGGCCGGATACTCAGGGTCAGGGGAAAATCCAATATAGATCTGGTGATATCTCGGGTGCTATTACAGATAGCGCAATAAATCATGGTGCATTGTCTGTAGGAGGCCCTGGCGCATGAATCTGGCGAGCGGGAACGACCTCGGACCACCAGCGGCCGAGAAAACCACCGTCTCATGGGGCCGGACACTCAGGGTCGGGGAAAAATCCAATATATATCTGGTGATATCTCGGGTGCTATTAGAGATAGCGCAATAAACCAAAGTGAATTGTCTGCAGGAGGCCCTGGCGCATGAGTCTGTGCAGCGGGAACGACCTCGGACCACCAGGGGCCGAGAAAACCGCAGTCTCATGGGGCCGGACACTCAGGGTCAGGGAAAAATCCAATATATATCTGGTGATATCTCGGGCGCTATTAGAGATAGCGCAATAAATCAAAGTGCATTGTCTGTAGGAGACCCTGGCGCATGAACCTGTGCAGCGGGAACGACCTCGGACCACCAGGGGCCGAGAAAACGACCGTCTCATGGGGCCGGACGCTCAGGGTCAGTGAAAAATCCAATATATATCTGGTGATATCTCGGGCGCTATTAGAGATAGCGCAATAAACCAAAGTGAATTATCTGCAGGAGGCCCTGGCGCATGAATCTGTGCAACGGGAACGACCCCGGACCACCAGGGGCCGAGAAAACCACAGTCTCATGGGGCCGGACACTCAGGGTCAGGGGAAAATCCAATATAGATCTGGTGATATCTCGGGTGCTATTACAGATAGCGCAATAAACCAAAGTGAATTATCTGCAGGAGGCCCTTGCGCATGAATCTGTGCAACGGGAACGTCCTCGGACCACCAGGGGCCGAGAAAACCACAGTCTCATGGGGCCGGACACTCAGGGTCAGGGTAAAATCCAATATATATCTGGTGATATCTCGGGTGCTATAACAGATAGCGCAATAAATCAAAGTGCATTGTCTGTAGGAGGCCCTGGCGCATGAATCTGTGCAGCGGGAACGACCTCGGACCACCAGGGGCCGAGAAAACCACAGTCTCATGGGGCCGGACACTCAGGGTCAGGGAAAAATCCAATATATATCTGGTGATATCTCGGGTGCTATTACAGATAGCGCAATAAATCAAAGTGCATTGTCTGTAGGAGACGCTGGCGCATGAACCTGTTCAGCGGGAACGTTCTCGGACCACCAGGGGCCGAGAAAACGACCGTCTCATGGGGCCGGACGCTCAGGGTCAGTGAAAAATCCAATATATATCTGGTGATATCTCGGGTGCTATTAGAGATAGCGCAATAAACCAAAGTGAATTATCTGCAGGAGGCCCTGGCGCATGAATCTGTGCAACGGGAACGACCTCGGACCACCAGGGGCCGAGAAAACCACAGTCTCATGGGGCCGGATACTCAGGGTCAGGGGAAAATCCAATATAGATCTGGTGATATCTCGGGTGCTATTACAGATAGCGCAATAAATCATAGTGCATTGTCTGTAGGAGGCCCTGGCGCATGAATCTGGCCAGCGGGAACGACCTCGGACCACCAGCGGCCGAGAAAACCACCGTCTCATGGGGCCGGACACTCAGGGTCGGGGAAAAATCCAATATATATCTGGTGATATCTCGGGTGCTATTAGAGATAGCGCAATAAACCAAAGTGAATTGTCTGCAGGAGGCCCTGGCGCATGAATCTGTGCAGCGGGAACGACCTCGGACCACCAGGGGCCGAGAAAACCGCAGTCTCATGGGGCCGGACACTCAGGGTCAGGGAAAAATCCAATATATATCTGGTGATATCTCGGGCGCTATTAGAGATAGCGCAATAAATCAAAGTGCATTGTCTGTAGGAGACCCTGGCGCATGAACCTGTGCAGCGGGAACGACCTCGGACCACCAGGGGCCGAGAAAACGACCGTCTCATGGGGCCGGACGCTCAGGGTCAGTGAAAAATCCAATATATATCTGGTGATATCTGGGGTGCTATTAGAGATAGCGCAATAAACCAAAGTGAATTATCTGCAGGAGGCCCTGGCGCATGAATCTGTGCAACGGGAACGACCCCGGACCACCAGGGGCCGAGAAAACCACAGTCTCATGGGGCCGGACACTCAGGGTCAGGGGAAAATCCAATATAGATCTGGTGATATCTCGGGTGCTATTAGAGATAGCGCAATAAACCAAAGTGAATTATCTGCAGGAGGCCCTGGCGCATGAATCTGTGCAACGGGAACGACCCCGGACCACCAGGGGCCGAGAAAACCACAGTCTCATGGGGCCGGACACTCAGGGTCAGGGGAAAATCCAATATAGATCTGGTGATATCTCGGGTGCTATTACAGATAGCGCAATAAACCAAAGTGAATTATCTGCAGGAGGCCCTTGCGCATGAATCTGTGCAACGGGAACGTCCTCGGACCACCAGGGGCCGAGAAAACCACAGTCTCATGGGGCCGGACACTCAGGGTCAGGGAAAAATCCAATATATATCTGGTGATATCTCGGGCGCTATTAGAGATAGCGCAATGAGCCAAAGGGAATTATCTGCAGGAGGCCCTGGCGCATGCATCTGTGCAGCGGGAACGACCTCGGACCACCAGGGGCCGAGAAAACCACAGTCTCATGGGGCCGGACACTCAGGGTCAGGGGAAAATCCAATATATATCTGGTGATATCTCGGGTGCTATTACAGATAGAGCAATAAATCAAAGTGCATTGTCTGTAGGAGGCCCTGGCGCATGAACGTGTGCAGCGGGAACGACCTCGGACCACCAGGCGCCGAGAAAACCGCAGTCTCATGGGGCCGGACACTCAGGGTCAGGGAAAAATCCAATATATATCTGGTGATATCTCGGGCGCTATTAGAGATCGCGCAATGAGCCAAAGGGAATTATCTGCAGGAGGCCCTGGCGCATGCATCTGTGCAGCGGGAACGACCTAGGACCACCAGGGGCCGAGAAAACCACCGTCTCATGGGGCCGGACACTCAGGGTAAGGGAAAAATCCAATATATATCTGGTGATGTCTCGGGTGCTATTAGAGATAGCGCAATAAACCAAAGTGAATTATCTGCAGGAGGCCCTTGCGCATGAATCTGTGCAACGGGAACGTCCTCGGACCACCAGGGGCCGAGAAAACCACAGTCTCATGGGGCCGGACACTCAGGGTCAGTGGAAAATCCAATATAGATCTGGTGATATCTCGGGTGCTATTACAGATAGCGCAATAAATCAAAGTGCATTACCTGTAGGAGGCCCTGGCGCATGAATCTGTGCAGCGGGAACGTCCTCGGACCTCCAGGGGCCGAGACAACGACCGTCTCATGGGGCCGGACACTCAGGGTCAGGGTAAAATCCAATATATATCTGGTGATATCTCGGGTGCTATAACAGATAGCGCAATAAATCAAAGTGCATTGTCTGTAGGAGGCCCTGGCGCATGAATCTGTGCTGCGGGAACGACCTCGGACCACCAGGGGCCGAGAAAACCACAGTCTCATGGGGCCGGACACTCAGGGTCAGGGAAAAATCCAATATATATCTGGTGATATCTCGGGCGCTATTAGAGATAGCGCAATAAGCCAAAGGGAATTATCTGCAGGAGGCCCTGGCGCATGAATCTGTGCAGCGGGAACTACCGCGGACCACCAGGGGCCGAGAAAACGACCGTCTCATGGGGCCGGACACTCAGGGTCAGTGAAAAATCCAATATATATCTGCTGATATCTCGGGTGCTATTACAGATAGCGCAATAAATCAAAGTGCATTGTCTGTAGGAGGCCCTGGCGCATGAATCTGTGCAGCGGGAACGACCTCGGACCACCAGCGGCCGAGAAAAGCACAGTCTCATGGGGCCGGACACTCAGGGTCAGGGAAAAATCCAATATATATCTGGTGATATCTCGGGCGCTATTAGAGATAGCGCAATAAATCAAAGTGCATTGTCTGTAGGAGGCCCTGGCGCATGAATCTGTGCAGCGGGAACGACCTCGGAACACCAGGGGCCGAGAAAACCACCGTCTCATGGGGCCGGACGCTCAGGGTCAGTGAAAAATCCAATATATATCTGGTGATATCTCGGGTGCTATTAGAGATAGCGCAATAAACCAAAGTGAATTATCTGCAGGAGGCCCTGGCGCATGAATCTGTGCAACGGGAACGACCTCGGACCACCAGGGGCCGAGAAAACCACAGTCTCATGGGGCCGGATACTCAGGGTCAGGGGAAAATCCAATATAGATCTGGTGATATCTCGGGTGCTATTACAAATAGCGCAATAAATCATAGTGCATTGTCTGTAGGAGGCCCTGGCGCATGAATCTGGCCAGCGGGAACGACCTCGGACCACCAGCGGCCGAGAAAACCACCGTCTCATGGGGCCGGACACTCAGGGTCGGGGAAAAATCCAATATATATCGGGTGATATCTCGGGTGCTATTAGAGATAGCGCAATAAGCCAAAGGGAATTATCTGCAGGAGGCCCTGGCGCATGCATCTGTGCAGCGGGAACGACCTAGGACCACCAGGGGCCGAGAAAACCACCGTCTCATGGGGCCGGACACTCAGGGTAAGGGAAAAATCCAATATATATCTGGTGATATCTCGGGTGCTATTAGAGATAGCGCAATAAACGAAAGTGAATTATCTGCAGGAGGCCCTGGCGCATGAATCTGTGCAGCGGGAACGACCGCGGACCACCAGGGGCCGAGAAAACCACCGTCTCATGGGGCCGGACACTCAGGGACAGGGAAAAATCCAATATATATCTGGTGATATCTCGGGTGCTATTACACATAGCGCAATAAACCAAAGTGAATTATCTGCAGGAGGCCCTTGCGCATGAATCTGTGCAACGGGAACGTCCTCGGACCACCAGGGGCCGAGAAAACCACAGTCTCATGGGGCCGGACACTCAGGGTCAGTGGAAAATCCAATATAGATCTGGTGATATCTCGGGTGCTATTACAGATAGCGCAATAAATCAAAGTGCATTACCTGTAGGAGGCCCTGGCGCATGAATGTGTGCAGCGGGAACGACCTCGGACCACCAGGGGCCGAGAAAACCGCAGTCTCATGGGGCCGGACACTCAGGGTCAGGGAAAAATCCAATATATATCTGGTGATATCTCGGGCGCTATTAGAGATAGCGCAATAAGCCAAAGGGAATTATCTGCAGGAGGCCCTGGCGCATGCATCTGTGCAGCGGGAACGACCTAGGACCACCAGGGGCCGAGAAAACCACCGTCTCATGGGGCCGGACACTCAGGGTAAGGGAAAAATCCAATATATATCTGGTGATGTCTCGGGTGCTATTACAGATAGCGCAATAAACCAAAGTGAATTATCTGCAGGAGGCCCTTGCGCATGAATCTGTGCAACGGGAACGTCCTCGGACCACCAGGGGCCGAGAAAACCACAGTCTCATGGGGCCGGACACTCAGGGTCAGGGGAAAATCCAATATAGATCTGGTGATATCTCGGCTGCTATTACAGATAGCGCAATAAATCAAAGTGCATTACCTGTAGGAGGCCCTGGCGCATGAATCTGTGCAGCGGGAACGTCCTCGGACCTCCAGGGGCCGAGACAACGACCGTCTCATGGGGCCGGACACTCAGGGTCAGGGTAAAATCCAATATATGTCTGGTGATATCTCGGGTGCTATAACAGATAGCGCAATAAATCAAAGTGCATTGTCTGTAGGAGGCCCTGGCGCATGAATCTGTGCAGCGGGAACGACCTCGGACCACCAGGGGCCGAGAAAAGCACAGTCTCATGGGGCCGGACACTCAGGGTCAGGGTAAAATCCAATATATATCTGGTGATATCTCGGGTGCTATTAGAGATAGCGCAATAAACCAAAGTGAATTATCTGCAGGAGGCCCTGGCGCATGAATCTGTGCAGCGGGAACTACCGCGGACCACCAGGGGCCGAGAAAACGACCGTCTCATGGGGCCGGACACTCAGGGTCAGTGAAAAATCCAATATATATCTGCTGATATCTCGGGTGCTATTACAGATAGCGCAATAAATCAAAGTGCATTGTCTGTAGGAGGCCCTGGCGCATGAATCTGTGCAGCGGGAACGACCTCGGACCACCAGGGGCCGAGAAAACCACAGTCTCATGGGGCCGGACACTCAGGGTCAGGGGAAAATCCAATATATATCTGGTGATATCTCGGGTGCTATTAGAGATAGCGCAATAAACCAAAGTGAATTATCTGCAGGAGGCCCTGGCGCATGAATCTGTGCAACGGGAACGACCCCGGACCACCAGGGGCCGAGAAAACCACAGTCTCATGGGGCCGGACACTCAGGGTCAGGGGAAAATCCAATATAGATCTGGTGATATCTCGGGTGCTATTACACATAGCGCAATAAACCAAAGTGAATTATCTGCAGGAGGCCCTTGCGCATGAATCTGTGCAACGGGAACGTCCTCGGACCACCAGGGGCCGAGAAAACCACAGTCTCATGGGGCCGGACACTCAGGGTCAGTGGAAAATCCAATATAGATCTGGTGATATCCCGGGTGCTATTACAGATAGCGCAATAAATCAAAGTGCATTACCTGTAGGAGGCCCTGGCGCATGAATCTGTGCAGCGGGAACGTCCTCGGACCTCCAGGGGCCGAGACAACGACCGTCTCATGGGGCCGGACACTCAGGGTCAGGGTAAAATCCAATATATATCTGGTGATATCTCGGGTGCTATAACAGATAGCGCAATAAATCAAAGTGCATTGTCTGTAGGAGGCCCTGGCGCATGAATCTGTGCAGCGGGAACGACCTCGGACCACCAGGGGCCGAGAAAACCACAGTCTCATGGGGCCGGACACTCAGGGTCAGGGAAAAATCCAATATATATCTGGTGATATCTCGGGCGCTATTAGAGATAGCGCAATAAGCCAAAGGGAATTATCTGCAGGAGGCCCTGGCGCATGAATCTGTGCAGCGGGAAGGATCTCGGACCATCAGGGGCCGAGACATCCACCGTCTCATGGGGCCGGACACTCAGGGTCAGGGAAAAATCCAATATATATCTGGTGATATCTCGGGTGCTATTACAGATAGCGCAATAAATCAAAGTGCATTGTCTGTAGGAGGCCCTGGCGCATGAATCTGTGCAGCGGGAACGACCTCGGACCACCAGGGGCCGAGAAAACCACAGTCTCATGGGGCCGGACACTCAGGGTCAGGGGAAAATCCAATATATATCTGGTGATATCTCTGGTGCTATTACAGATAGAGCAATAAATCAAAGTGCATTGTCTGTAGGAGGCCCTGGCGCATGAATGTGTGCAGCGGGAACGACCTCGGACCACTAGGGGCCGAGAAAACCGCAGTCTCATGGGGCCGGACATTCAGGGTCAGGGAAAAATCCAATATATATGTGGTGATATCTCGGGTGCTATTACAGATAGCGCAATAAATCAAAGTGCATTGTCTGTAGGAGACCCAGGGGCATGAACCTGTGCAGCGGGAACGACCTCGGACCACCAGGGGCCGAGAAAACCACAGTCTCATGGGGCCGGACACTCAGGGTCAGGGGAAAATCCAATATATATCTGGTGATATCTCTGGTGCTATTACAGATAGAGCAATAAATCAAAGTGCATTGTCTGTAGGAGGACCTGGCGCATGAATGTGTGCTGCGGGAACGACCTCGGACCACCAGGGGCCGAGAAAACCGCAGTCTCATGGGGCCGGACATTCAGGGTCAGGGAAAAATCCAATATATATGTGGTGATATCTCGGGTGCTATTACAGATAGCGCAATAAATCAAAGTGCATTGTCTGTAGGAGACCCTGGCGCATGAACCTGTGCACCGGGAACGACCTCGGACCACCAGGGGCCGAGAAAACGACCGTCTCATGGGGCCGGACGCTCAGGGTCAGTGAAAAATCCAATATATATCTGGTGATATCTCGGGTGCTATTAGAGATAGCGCAATAAACCAAAGTGAATTATCTGCAGGAGGCCCTGGCGCATGAATCTGTGCAACGGGAACGACCCCGGACCACCAGGGGCCGAGAAAACCACAGTCTCATGGGGCCGGACACTCAGGGTCAGGGGAAAATCCAATATAGATCTGGTGATATCTCGGGTGCTATTACAGATAGCGCAATAAACCAAAGTGAATTATCTGCAGGAGGCCCTTGCGCATGAATCTGTGCAACGGGAACGTCCTCGGACCACCAGGGGCCGAGAAAACCACAGTCTCATGGGGCCGGACACTCAGGGTCAGGGGAAAATCCAATACAGATCTGGTGATATCTCGGGTGCTATTACAGATAGCGCAATAAATCAAAGTGCATTGTCTGTAGGAGGCCCTGGCGCATGAATCTGTGCAGCGGGAACGACCTCGGACCACCAGGGGCCGAGAAAACCACAGTCCCATGGAGCCGGACACTCAGGGTCAGGGGAAAATCCAGTATATATCTCTTGATATCTCGGGTGCTATTAGAGATAGCGCAATAAACCAAAGTGAATTATCTGCAGGATGCCCTGGCGCATGAATCTGTGCAAGCGGGAACGTCCTCGGACCTCCTGGGGCCGAGACAACCACCGTCTCATGGGGCCGGACGCTCAGGGTCAGGGTAAAATCCAATATATATCTGGTGATATCTCGGGTGCTATTACAGATAGCGCAATAAATCAAAGTGCATTGTCTGTAGGAGGCCCTGGCGCATGAATCTGTGCAGCGGGAACGACGTCGGACCACCAGGGGCCGAAAAAACCACAGTCTCATGGGGCCGGACCCTCATGGTCAGGGTAAAATCCATTATATATCTGGTGATATCTCGTGTGCTATTACAGATAGCGCAATAAATCAAAGTGCATTGTCTGTAGGAGGCCCTGGCGCATGAATCTGTGCAGCGGGAACGACCTCGGACCACCAGGGGCCGAGAAAACCACAGTCTCATGGGGCCGGACACTCAGGGTCAGGGTAAAATGCAATATATATCTGGTGATATCTCGGGTGCTATAACAGATAGCGCAATAAATCAAAGTGCATTGTCTGTAGGAGGCCCTGGCGCATGAATCTGTGCAGCGGGAACGACCTCGGACCACCAGGGGCCGAGAAAACCACAGTCTCATGGGGCCGGACACTCAGGGTGAGGGGAAAATCCAATATATATCTGGTGATATCTCGGGTGCTATTACAGATAGAGCAATAAATCAAAGTGCATTGTCTGTAGGAGGCCCTGGCGCATGAACCTGTGCAACGGGAACGACCCCGGACCACCAGGGGCCGAGAAAACCACAGTCTCATGGGGCCGGACACTCAGGGTCAGGGGAAAATCCAATATAGATCTGGTGATATCTCGGGTGCTATTACACATAGCGCAATAAACCAAAGTGAATTATCTGCAGGAGGCCCTTGCGCATGAATCTGTGCAACGGGAACGTCCTCGGACCACCAGGGGCCGAGAAAACCACAGTCTCATGGGGCCGGACACTCAGGGTCAGTGGAAAATCCAATATAGATCTGGTGATATCCCGGGTGCTATTACAGATAGCGCAATAAATCAAAGTGCATTACCTGTAGGAGGCCCTGGCGCATGAATCTGTGCAGCGGGAACGTCCTCGGACCTCCAGGGGCCGAGACAACGACCGTCTCATGGGGCCGGACACTCAGGGTCAGGGTAAAATCCAATATATATCTGGTGATATCTCGGGTGCTATAACAGATAGCGCAATAAATCAAAGTGCATTGTCTGTAGGAGGCCCTGGCGCATGAATCTGTGCAGCGGGAACGACCTCGGACCACCAGGGGCCGAGAAAACCACAGTCTCATGGGGCCGGACACTCAGGGTCAGGGAAAAATCCAATATATATCTGGTGATATCTCGGGCGCTATTAGAGATAGCGCAATAAGCCAAAGGGAATTATCTGCAGGAGGCCCTGGCGCATGAATCTGTGCAGCGGGAAGGATCTCGGACCATCAGGGGCCGAGACATCCACCGTCTCATGGGGCCGGACACTCAGGGTCAGGGAAAAATCCAATATATATCTGGTGATATCTCGGGTGCTATTACAGATAGCGCAATAAATCAAAGTGCATTGTCTGTAGGAGGCCCTGGCGCATGAATCTGTGCAGCGGGAACGACCTCGGACCACCAGGGGCCGAGAAAACCACAGTCTCATGGGGCCGGACACTCAGGGTCAGGGGAAAATCCAATATATATCTGGTGATATCTCTGGTGCTATTACAGATAGAGCAATAAATCAAAGTGCATTGTCTGTAGGAGGCCCTGGCGCATGAATGTGTGCAGCGGGAACGACCTCGGACCACTAGGGGCCGAGAAAACCGCAGTCTCATGGGGCCGGACATTCAGGGTCAGGGAAAAATCCAATATATATGTGGTGATATCTCGGGTGCTATTACAGATAGCGCAATAAATCAAAGTGCATTGTCTGTAGGAGACCCAGGGGCATGAACCTGTGCAGCGGGAACGACCTCGGACCACCAGGGGCCGAGAAAACCACAGTCTCATGGGGCCGGACACTCAGGGTCAGGGGAAAATCCAATATATATCTGGTGATATCTCTGGTGCTATTACAGATAGAGCAATAAATCAAAGTGCATTGTCTGTAGGAGGACCTGGCGCATGAATGTGTGCTGCGGGAACGACCTCGGACCACCAGGGGCCGAGAAAACCGCAGTCTCATGGGGCCGGACATTCAGGGTCAGGGAAAAATCCAATATATATGTGGTGATATCTCGGGTGCTATTACAGATAGCGCAATAAATCAAAGTGCATTGTCTGTAGGAGACCCTGGCGCATGAACCTGTGCACCGGGAACGACCTCGGACCACCAGGGGCCGAGAAAACGACCGTCTCATGGGGCCGGACGCTCAGGGTCAGTGAAAAATCCAATATATATCTGGTGATATCTCGGGTGCTATTAGAGATAGCGCAATAAACCAAAGTGAATTATCTGCAGGAGGCCCTGGCGCATGAATCTGTGCAACGGGAACGACCCCGGACCACCAGGGGCCGAGAAAACCACAGTCTCATGGGGCCGGACACTCAGGGTCAGGGGAAAATCCAATATAGATCTGGTGATATCTCGGGTGCTATTACAGATAGCGCAATAAACCAAAGTGAATTATCTGCAGGAGGCCCTTGCGCATGAATCTGTGCAACGGGAACGTCCTCGGACCACCAGGGGCCGAGAAAACCACAGTCTCATGGGGCCGGACACTCAGGGTCAGGGGAAAATCCAATACAGATCTGGTGATATCTCGGGTGCTATTACAGATAGCGCAATAAATCAAAGTGCATTGTCTGTAGGAGGCCCTGGCGCATGAATCTGTGCAGCGGGAACGACCTCGGACCACCAGGGGCCGAGAAAACCACAGTCCCATGGAGCCGGACACTCAGGGTCAGGGGAAAATCCAGTATATATCTCTTGATATCTCGGGTGCTATTAGAGATAGCGCAATAAACCAAAGTGAATTATCTGCAGGATGCCCTGGCGCATGAATCTGTGCAAGCGGGAACGTCCTCGGACCTCCTGGGGCCGAGACAACCACCGTCTCATGGGGCCGGACGCTCAGGGTCAGGGTAAAATCCAATATATATCTGGTGATATCTCGGGTGCTATTACAGATAGCGCAATAAATCAAAGTGCATTGTCTGTAGGAGGCCCTGGCGCATGAATCTGTGCAGCGGGAACGACGTCGGACCACCAGGGGCCGAAAAAACCACAGTCTCATGGGGCCGGACCCTCATGGTCAGGGTAAAATCCATTATATATCTGGTGATATCTCGTGTGCTATTACAGATAGCGCAATAAATCAAAGTGCATTGTCTGTAGGAGGCCCTGGCGCATGAATCTGTGCAGCGGGAACGACCTCGGACCACCAGGGGCCGAGAAAACCACAGTCTCATGGGGCCGGACACTCAGGGTCAGGGTAAAATGCAATATATATCTGGTGATATCTCGGGTGCTATAACAGATAGCGCAATAAATCAAAGTGCATTGTCTGTAGGAGGCCCTGGCGCATGAATCTGTGCAGCGGGAACGACCTCGGACCACCAGGGGCCGAGAAAACCACAGTCTCATGGGGCCGGACACTCAGGGTGAGGGGAAAATCCAATATATATCTGGTGATATCTCGGGTGCTATTACAGATAGAGCAATAAATCAAAGTGCATTGTCTGTAGGAGGCCCTGGCGCATGAACCTGTGCAGCGGGAACGACCTCGGACCACCAGGGGCCGAGAAAACCGCAGTCTCATGGGGCCGGACACTCAGGGTCAGGGAAAAATCCAATATATATCTGGTGATATCTCGGGCGCTATTAGAGATAGCGCAATAAGCCAAAGGGAATTATCTGCAGGAGGCCCTGGCGCATGCATCTGTGCAGCGGGAACGACCTAGGACCACCAGGGGCCGAGAAAACCACCGTCTCATGGGGCCGGACACTCAGGGTAAGGGAAAAATCCAATATATATCTGGTGATATCTCGGGTGCTATAACAGATAGCGCAATAAATCAAAGTGCATTGTCTGTAGGAGGCCCTGGCGCATGAATCTGTGCAGCGGGAACGACCTCGGACCACCAGGGGCCGAGAAAACCACAGTCTCATGGGGCCGGACACTCAGGGTCAGGGGAAAATCCAATATATATCTGGTGATATCTCGGGTGCTATTACAGATAGAGCAATAAATCAAAGTGCATTGTCTGTAGGAGGCCCTGGCGCATGAATGTGTGCAGCGGGAACGACCTCGGACCACCAGGGGCCGAGAAAACCGCAGTCTCATGGGGCCGGACACTCAGGGTCAGGGAAAAATCCAATATATATCTGGTGATATCTCGGGCGCTATTAGAGATAGCGCAATAAGCCAAAGGGAATTATCTGCAGGAGGCCCTGGCGCATGCATCTGTGCAGCGGGAACGACCTAGGACCACCAGGGGCCGAGAAAACCACCGTCTCATGGGGCCGGACACTCAGGGTAAGGGAAAAATCCAATATATATCTGGTGATGTCTCGGGTGCTATTAGAGATAGCGCAATAAACAAAAGTGAATTATCTGCAGGAGGCCCTGGCGCATGAATCTGTGCAGCGGGAACGACCGCGGACCACCAGGGGCCGAGAAAACCACCGTCTCATGGGGCCGGACACTCAGGGTCAGGGAAAAATCCAATATATATCTGGTGATATCTCGGGTGCTATTAGAGATAGCGCAATAAACCGAAGTGAGTTATCTGCAGGAGGCCCTGGCGCATGAATCTGTGCAACGGGAACGACCTCGGACCACCAGGGGCCGAGAAAACCATAGTCTCATGGGGCCGGACACTCAGGGTCAGGGGAAAATCCAATATATATCTGGTGATATCTCGGGTGCTATTAGAGATAGCGCAATAAATCAAAGTGCATTACCTGTAGGAGGCCCTGGCGCATGAATCTGTGCAGCGGGAACGACCTCGGAACACCAGGGACCGAGAAAACCACCGTCTCATGGGGCCGGACACTCAGGGTCAGTGAAAAATCCAATATACATGTGGTGATATCTCGGGTGCTATTACAGATAGCGCAATAAATCAAAGTGCATTGTCTGTAGGAGGCCCTGGCGCATGAATCTGTGCAGCGGGAACGACCTCGGACCACCAGGGGCCGAGAAAACCACAGTCTCATGGAGCCGGACACTCAGGGTCAGGGGAAAATCCAATATATATCTGGTGATATCTCGGGTGCTATTAGAGATAGCGCAATAAACCAAAGTGAATTATCTGCAGGAGGCCCTGGCGCATGAATCTGTGCAGCGGGAACGACCTCGGATCACCAGGGGCCGAGAAAACTACCGTCTCATGGGGCCGGATACTCAGGGTCAGGGGAAAATCCAATATAGATCTGGTGATATCTCGGGTGCTATTACAGATAGCGCAATAAATCAATGTGCATTGTCTGTAGGAGACCCTGGCGCATGAACCTGTGCAGCGGGAACGACCTCGGACCACCAGGGGCCGAGAAAACGACCGTCTCATGGGGCCGGACGCTCAGGGTCAGTGAAAAATCCAATATATATCTGGTGATATCTCGGGTGCTATTAGAGATAGCGCAATAAACGAAAGTGAATTATCTGCAGGAGTCCCTGGCGCATGGATCTGTGCAACGGGAACGACCTCGGACCACCAGGGGCCGAGAAAACCACAGTCTCATGGGGTCGGACACTCAGGGTCAGGGGAAAATCCAATATAGATCTGGTGATATCTCGGGTGCTATTACAGATAGCGCAATAAACCAAAGTGAATTATCTGCAGGAGGCCCTGGCGCATGAATCTGTGCAACGGGAACGACCTCGGACCACCAGGGGCCAAGAAAACCACAGTCTCATGGGGCCGGACACTCAGGGTCAGGGGAAAATCCAATATAGATCTGGTGATATCTCGGGCGCTATTACAGATAGCACAATAAATCAAAGTGCATTACCTGTAGGAGGCCCTGGCGCATGAATCTGTGCAGCGGGGACGTCCTCGGACCGCCAGGGGCCAAGACAACGACCGTCTCATGGGGCCGGACACTCAGGGTCAGGGTAAAATCCAATATATATCTGCTGATATCTCGGGTGCTATTACAGATAGCGCAATAAATCAAAGTGCATTGTCTGTAGGAGGCCCTGGCGCATGAATCTGTGCAGCGGGAACGACCTCGGACCACCAGGGGCCGAGAAAACCACAGTCTCATGGAGCCGGACACTCAGGGTCAGGGGAAAATCCAATATATATCTGGTGATATCTCGGGTGCTATTAGAGATAGCGCAATAAACCAAAGTGAATTATCTGCAGGAGGCCCTGGCGCATGAATCTGTGCAGCGGGAACGACCTCGGATCACCGGGGGCCGAGAAAACTACCGTCTCATGGGGCCGGATACTCAGGGTCAGGGGAAAATCCAATATAGATCTGGTGATATCTCGGGTGCTATTACAGATAGCGCAATAAATCAAAGTGCATTGTCTGTAGGAGACCCTGGCGCATGAACCTGTGCAGCGGGAACGACCTCGGACCACCAGGGGCCGAGAAAACGACCGTCTCATGGGGCCGGACGCTCAGGGTCAGTGAAAAATCCAATATATATCTGGTGATATCTCGGGTGCTATTAGAGATAGCGCAATAAACGAAAGTGAATTATCTGCAGGAGTCCCTGGCGCATGGATCTGTGCAACGGGAACGACCTCGGACCACCAGGGGCCGAAAAAACCACAGTCTCATGGGGTCGGACACTCAGGGTCAGGGGAAAATCCAATATAGATCTGGTGATATCTCGGGTGCTATTACAGATAGCGCAATAAACCAAAGTGAATTATCTGCAGGAGGCCCTGGCGCATGAATCTGTGCAACGGGAACGACCTCGGACCACCAGGGGCCGAGAAAACCACAGTCTCATGGGGCCGGACACTCAGGGTCAGGGGAAAATCCAATATAGATCTGGTGATATCTCGGGCGCTATTACAGATAGCACAATAAATCAAAGTGCATTACCTGTAGGAGGCCCTGGCGCATGAATCTGTGCAGCGGGGACGTCCTCGGACCGCCAGGGGCCAAGACAACGACCGTCTCATGGGGCCGGACACTCAGGGTCAGGGTAAAATCCAATATATATCTGGTGATATGCCGGGTGCTATTACAGATAGCGCAATAAATCAAAGTGCATTGTCTGTAGGAGGTCCTGGCGCATGAATCTGTTCAGCGGGAACGACCTCGGACCACCAGGGGCCGAGAAAAGCACAGTCTCATGGGGCCGGACACTCAGGGTCAGGGTAAAATCCAATATATATCTGGTGATATCTCGGGTGCTATTAGAGACAGCGCAATAAACCAAAGTGAATTATCTGCAGGAGGCCCTGGCGCATGAATCTGTGCAGCGGGAACGACCTCGGACCACCAGGGGCCGAGAAAACCACAGTCTCATGGGGCCGGACACTCAGGGTCAGGGTAAAATCCAATATATATCTGGTGATATCTCGGGTGCTATTACAGATAGCGCAATACATCAAAGTGCATTGTCTGTAGGAGGCCCTGGCGCATGAATCTGGCCAGCGGGAACGACCTCGGACCACCAGCGGCCGAGAGAACCACCGTCTCATGGGGCCGGACCCTCAGGGTCGGGGAAAAATCCAATATATATCTGGTGATATCTCGGGTGCTATTAGAGATAGCGCAATAAACCAAAGTGAATTGTCTGCAGGAGGCCCTGGCGCATGAATCTGTGCAGCGGGAACGATCTCGGACCATCAGGGGCCGAGACATCCACCGTCTCATGGGGCCGGACACTCAGGGTCAGGGAAAAATCCAATATATATCTGGTGATATCTCGGGTGCTATTACAGATAGCGCAATAAATCAAAGTGCATTGTCTGTAGGAGGCCCTGGCGCATGAATCTGTGCAGCGGGAACGACCCCGGACCACCAGGGGCCGAGAAAACCACAGTCTCATGGGGCCGGACACTCAGGGTCAGGGGAAAATCCAATATATATCTGGTGATATCTCGGGTGCTATTACAGATAGAGCAATAAATCAAAGTGCATTGTCTGTAGGAGGCCCTGGCGCATGAATTTGTGCAGCGGGAACGACCTCGGACCACCAGGGGCCGAGAAAACCGCAGTCTCATGGGGCCGGACACTCAGGGTCAGGGAAAAATCCAATATATATCTGGTGATATCTCGGGCGCTATTAGAGATAGCGCAATAAGCCAAAGGGAATTATCTGCAGGAGGCCCTGCCGCATGCATCTGTGCAGCGGGAACGACCTAGGACCACCAGGGGCCGAGAAAACCACCGTCTCATGGGGCCGGACACTCAGGGTAAGGGAAAAATCCAATATATATCTGGTGATGTCTCGGGTGCTATTAGAGATAGCGCAATAAACGAAAGTGAATTATCTGCAGGAGGCCCTGGCGCATGAATCTGTGCAGCGGGAACGACCGCGGACCACCAGGGGCCGAGAAAACCACCGTCTCATGGGGCCGGACACTCAGGGTCAGGGAAAAATCCAATATATATCTGGTGATATCTCGGGTGCTATTAGAGATAGCGCAATAAACCAAAGTGAGTTATCTGCAGGAGGCCCTGGCGCATGAATCTGTGCAACGGGAACGACCTCGGACCACCAGGGGCCGAGAAAACCATAGTCTCATGGGGCCGGACACTCAGGGTCAGGGAAAAATCCAATATATATCTGGTGATATCTCGGGTGCTATTAGAGATAGCGCAATAAATCAAAGTGCATTGTCTGTAGGAGGCCCTGGCGCATGAATCTGTGCAGCGGGAACGACCTCGGAACACCAGGGACCGAGAAAACCACCGTCTCATGGGGCCGGATACTCAGGGTCAGGGTAAAATCCAATATATATCTGGTGATATCTCGGGTGCTATTACAGATAGCGCAATAAATCAAAGTGCATTGTCTGTAGGAGGCCCTGGCGCATGAATCTGTGCAGCGGGAACGACCTCGGACCACCAGGGGCCGAGAAAACGACCGTCTCATGGGGCCGGACGCTCAGGGTCAGTGAAAAATCCAATATATATCTGGTGATATCTCGGGTGCTATTAGAGATAGCGCAATAAACCAAAGTGAATTATCTGCAGGAGGCCCTGGCGCATGAATCTGTGCAACGGGAACGACCTCGGACCACCAGGGGCCGAGAAAACCACAGTCTCATGGGGTCGGACACTCAGGGTCAGGGGAAAATCCAATATAGATCTGGTGATATCTCGGGTGCTATTACAGATAGCGCAATAAACCAAAGTGAATGATCTGCAGGAGGCCCTGGCGCATGAATCTGTGCAACGGGAACGACCTCGGACCACCAGGGGCCGAGACAACGACCGTCTCATGGGGCCGGACACTCAGGGTCAGGGTAAAATCCAATATATATCTGGTGATATGTCGGGTGCTATTACAGATAGCGTAATAAATCAGAGTGCATTGTCTGTAGGAGGCCCTGGCGCATGAATCTGTGCAGCGGGAACGACCTCGGACCACCAGGGTCCGACAAAACCACAGTCTCATGGGGCCGGACACTCAGGGTCAGGGGAAAATCCAATATAGATCTGGTGATATCTCGGGTGCTATTACAGATAGCGCAATAAACCAAAGTGAATTATCTGCAGGAGGCCCTTGCGCATGAATCTGTGCAACGGGAACGTCCTCGGACCACCAGGGGCCGAGAAAACCACAGTCTCATGGGGCCGGACACTCAGGGTCAGGGGAAAATCCAATACAGATCTGGTGATATCTCGGGTGCTATTACAGATAGCGCAATAAATCAAAGTGCATTGTCTGTAGGAGGCCCTGGCGCATGAATCTGTGCAGCGGGAACGACCTCGGACCACCAGGGGCCGAGAAAACCACAGTCCCATGGAGCCGGACACTCAGGGTCAGGGGAAAATCCAGTATATATCTCTTGATATCTCGGGTGCTATTAGAGATAGCGCAATAAACCAAAGTGAATTATCTGCAGGATGCCCTGGCGCATGAATCTGTGCAAGCGGGAACGTCCTCGGACCTCCTGGGGCCGAGACAACCACCGTCTCATGGGGCCGGACGCTCAGGGTCAGGGTAAAATCCAATATATATCTGGTGATATCTCGGGTGCTATTACAGATAGCGCAATAAATCAAAGTGCATTGTCTGTAGGAGGCCCTGGCGCATGAATCTGTGCAGCGGGAACGACGTCGGACCACCAGGGGCCGAAAAAACCACAGTCTCATGGGGCCGGACCCTCATGGTCAGGGTAAAATCCATTATATATCTGGTGATATCTCGTGTGCTATTACAGATAGCGCAATAAATCAAAGTGCATTGTCTGTAGGAGGCCCTGGCGCATGAATCTGTGCAGCGGGAACGACCTCGGACCACCAGGGGCCGAGAAAACCACAGTCTCATGGGGCCGGACACTCAGGGTCAGGGTAAAATGCAATATATATCTGGTGATATCTCGGGTGCTATAACAGATAGCGCAATAAATCAAAGTGCATTGTCTGTAGGAGGCCCTGGCGCATGAATCTGTGCAGCGGGAACGACCTCGGACCACCAGGGGCCGAGAAAACCACAGTCTCATGGGGCCGGACACTCAGGGTGAGGGGAAAATCCAATATATATCTGGTGATATCTCGGGTGCTATTACAGATAGAGCAATAAATCAAAGTGCATTGTCTGTAGGAGGCCCTGGCGCATGAACCTGTGCAGCGGGAACGACCTCGGACCACCAGGGGCCGAGAAAACCGCAGTCTCATGGGGCCGGACACTCAGGGTCAGGGAAAAATCCAATATATATCTGGTGATATCTCGGGCGCTATTAGAGATAGCGCAATAAGCCAAAGGGAATTATCTGCAGGAGGCCCTGGCGCATGCATCTGTGCAGCGGGAACGACCTAGGACCACCAGGGGCCGAGAAAACCACCGTCTCATGGGGCCGGACACTCAGGGTAAGGGAAAAATCCAATATATATCTGGTGATGTCTCGGGTGCTATTACAGATAGCGCAATAAACCAAAGTGAATTATCTGCAGGAGGCCCTTGCGCATGAATCTGTGCAACGGGAACGTCCTCGGACCACCAGGGGCCGAGAAAACCACAGTCTCATGGGGCCGGACACTCAGGGTCAGGGGAAAATCCAATATAGATCTGGTGATATCTCGGCTGCTATTACAGATAGCGCAATAAATCAAAGTGCATTACCTGTAGGAGGCCCTGGCGCATGAATCTGTGCAGCGGGAACGTCCTCGGACCTCCAGGGGCCGAGACAACGACCGTCTCATGGGGCCGGACACTCAGGGTCAGGGTAAAATCCAATATATATCTGGTGATATCTCGGGTGCTATAACAGATAGCGCAATAAATCAAAGTGCATTGTCTGTAGGAGGCCCTGGCGCATGAATCTGTGCAGCGGGAACGACCTCGGACCACCAGGGGCCGAGAAAACCACAGTCTCATGGGGCCGGACACTCAGGGTCAGGGGAAAATCCAATATATATCTGGTGATATCTCGGGTGCTATTACAGATAGAGCAATAAATCAAAGTGCATTGTCTGTAGGAGGCCCTGGCGCATGAATGTGTGCAGCGGGAACGACCTCGGACCACCAGGGGCCGAGAAAACCGCAGTCTCATGGGGCCGGACACTCAGGGTCAGGGAAAAATCCAATATATATCTGGTGATATCTCGGGCGCTATTAGAGATAGCGCAATAAGCCAAAGGGAATTATCTGCAGGAGGCCCTGGCGCATGCATCTGTGCAGCGGGAACGACCTAGGACCACCAGGGGCCGAGAAAACCACCGTCTCATGGGGCCGGACACTCAGGGTAAGGGAAAAATCCAATATATATCTGGTGATGTCTCGGGTGCTATTAGAGATAGCGCAATAAACGAAAGTGAATTATCTGCAGGAGGCCCTGGCGCATGAATCTGTGCAGCGGGAACGACCGCGGACCACCAGGGGCCGAGAAAACCACCGTCTCATGGGGCCGGACACTCAGGGTCAGGGAAAAATCCAATATATATCTGGTGATATCTCGGGTGCTATTAGAGATAGCGCAATAAACCGAAGTGAGTTATCTGCAGGAGGCCCTGGCGCATGAATCTGTGCAACGGGAACGACCTCGGACCACCAGGGGCCGAGAAAACCATAGTCTCATGGGGCCGGACACTCAGGGTCAGGGGAAAATCCAATATATATCTGGTGATATCTCGGGTGCTATTAGAGATAGCGCAATAAATCAAAGTGCATTACCTGTAGGAGGCCCTGGCGCATGAATCTGTGCAGCGGGAACGACCTCGGAACACCAGGGACCGAGAAAACCACCGTCTCATGGGGCCGGACACTCAGGGTCAGTGAAAAATCCAATATATATGTGGTGATATCTCGGGTGCTATTACAGATAGCGCAATAAATCAAAGTGCATTGTCTGTAGGAGGCCCTGGCGCATGAATCTGTGCAGCGGGAACGACCTCGGACCACCAGGGGCCGAGAAAACCACAGTCTCATGGAGCCGGACACTCAGGGTCAGGGGAAAATCCAATATATATCTGGTGATATCTCGGGTGCTATTAGAGATAGCGCAATAAACCAAAGTGAATTATCTGCAGGAGGCCCTGGCGCATGAATCTGTGCAGCGGGAACGACCTCGGATCACCAGGGGCCGAGAAAACTACCGTCTCATGGGGCCGGATACTCAGGGTCAGGGGAAAATCCAATATAGATCTGGTGATATCTCGGGTGCTATTACAGATAGCGCAATAAATCAATGTGCATTGTCTGTAGGAGACCCTGGCGCATGAACCTGTGCAGCGGGAACGACCTCGGACCACCAGGGGCCGAGAAAACGACCGTCTCATGGGGCCGGACGCTCAGGGTCAGTGAAAAATCCAATATATATCTGGTGATATCTCGGGTGCTATTAGAGATAGCGCAATAAACGAAAGTGAATTATCTGCAGGAGTCCCTGGCGCATGGATCTGTGCAACGGGAACGACCTCGGACCACCAGGGGCCGAGAAAACCACAGTCTCATGGGGTCGGACACTCAGGGTCAGGGGAAAATCCAATATAGATCTGGTGATATCTCGGGTGCTATTACAGATAGCGCAATAAACCAAAGTGAATTATCTGCAGGAGGCCCTGGCGCATGAATCTGTGCAACGGGAACGACCTCGGACCACCAGGGGCCAAGAAAACCACAGTCTCATGGGGCCGGACACTCAGGGTCAGGGGAAAATCCAATATAGATCTGGTGATATCTCGGGCGCTATTACAGATAGCACAATAAATCAAAGTGCATTACCTGTAGGAGGCCCTGGCGCATGAATCTGTGCAGCGGGGACGTCCTCGGACCGCCAGGGGCCAAGACAACGACCGTCTCATGGGGCCGGACACTCAGGGTCAGGGTAAAATCCAATATATATCTGCTGATATCTCGGGTGCTATTACAGATAGCGCAATAAATCAAAGTGCATTGTCTGTAGGAGGCCCTGGCGCATGAATCTGTGCAGCGGGAACGACCTCGGACCACCAGGGGCCGAGAAAACCACAGTCTCATGGAGCCGGACACTCAGGGTCAGGGGAAAATCCAATATATATCTGGTGATATCTCGGGTGCTATTAGAGATAGCGCAATAAACCAAAGTGAATTATCTGCAGGAGGCCCTGGCGCATGAATCTGTGCAGCGGGAACGACCTCGGATCACCGGGGGCCGAGAAAACTACCGTCTCATGGGGCCGGATACTCAGGGTCAGGGGAAAATCCAATATAGATCTGGTGATATCTCGGGTGCTATTACAGATAGCGCAATAAATCAAAGTGCATTGTCTGTAGGAGACCCTGGCGCATGAACCTGTGCAGCGGGAACGACCTCGGACCACCAGGGGCCGAGAAAACGACCGTCTCATGGGGCCGGACGCTCAGGGTCAGTGAAAAATCCAATATATATCTGGTGATATCTCGGGTGCTATTAGAGATAGCGCAATAAACGAAAGTGAATTATCTGCAGGAGTCCCTGGCGCATGGATCTGTGCAACGGGAACGACCTCGGACCACCAGGGGCCGAAAAAACCACAGTCTCATGGGGTCGGACACTCAGGGTCAGGGGAAAATCCAATATAGATCTGGTGATATCTCGGGTGCTATTACAGATAGCGCAATAAACCAAAGTGAATTATCTGCAGGAGGCCCTGGCGCATGAATCTGTGCAACGGGAACGACCTCGGACCACCAGGGGCCGAGAAAACCACAGTCTCATGGGGCCGGACACTCAGGGTCAGGGGAAAATCCAATATAGATCTGGTGATATCTCGGGCGCTATTACAGATAGCACAATAAATCAAAGTGCATTACCTGTAGGAGGCCCTGGCGCATGAATCTGTGCAGCGGGGACGTCCTCGGACCGCCAGGGGCCAAGACAACGACCGTCTCATGGGGCCGGACACTCAGGGTCAGGGTAAAATCCAATATATATCTGGTGATATGCCGGGTGCTATTACAGATAGCGCAATAAATCAAAGTGCATTGTCTGTAGGAGGTCCTGGCGCATGAATCTGTTCAGCGGGAACGACCTCGGACCACCTGGGGCCGAGAAAAGCACAGTCTCATGGGGCCGGACACTCAGGGTCAGGGTAAAATCCAATATATATCTGGTGATATCTCGGGTGCTATTAGAGACAGCGCAATAAACCAAAGTGAATTATCTGCAGGAGGCCCTGGCGCATGAATCTGTGCAGCGGGAACGACCTCGGACCACCAGGGGCCGAGAAAACCACAGTCTCATGGGGCCGGACACTCAGGGTCAGGGTAAAATCCAATATATATCTGGTGATATCTCGGGTGCTATTACAGATAGCGCAATACATCAAAGTGCATTGTCTGTAGGAGGCCCTGGCGCATGAATCTGGCCAGCGGGAACGACCTCGGACCACCAGCGGCCGAGAGAACCACCGTCTCATGGGGCCGGACCCTCAGGGTCGGGGAAAAATCCAATATATATCTGGTGATATCTCGGGTGCTATTAGAGATAGCGCAATAAACCAAAGTGAATTGTCTGCAGGAGGCCCTGGCGCATGAATCTGTGCAGCGGGAACGATCTCGGACCATCAGGGGCCGAGACATCCACCGTCTCATGGGGCCGGACACTCAATGTCAGGGAAAAATCCAATATATATCTGGTGATATCTCGGGTGCTATTACAGATAGCGCAATAAATCAAAGTGCATTGTCTGTAGGAGGCCCTGGCGCATGAATCTGTGCAGCGGGAACGACCCCGGACCACCAGGGGCCGAGAAAACCACAGTCTCATGGGGCCGGACACTCAGGGTCAGGGGAAAATCCAATATATATCTGGTGATATCTCGGGTGCTATTACAGATAGAGCAATAAATCAAAGTGCATTGTCTGTAGGAGGCCCTGGCGCATGAATTTGTGCAGCGGGAACGACCTCGGACCACCAGGGGCCGAGAAAACCGCAGTCTCATGGGGCCGGACACTCAGGGTCAGGGAAAAATCCAATATATATCTGGTGATATCTCGGGCGCTATTAGAGATAGCGCAATAAGCCAAAGGGAATTATCTGCAGGAGGCCCTGCCGCATGCATCTGTGCAGCGGGAACGACCTAGGACCACCAGGGGCCGAGAAAACCACCGTCTCATGGGGCCGGACACTCAGGGTAAGGGAAAAATCCAATATATATCTGGTGATGTCTCGGGTGCTATTAGAGATAGCGCAATAAACGAAAGTGAATTATCTGCAGGAGGCCCTGGCGCATGAATCTGTGCAGCGGGAACGACCGCGGACCACCAGGGGCCGAGAAAACCACCGTCTCATGGGGCCGGACACTCAGGGTCAGGGAAAAATCCAATATATATCTGGTGATATCTCGGGTGCTATTAGAGATAGCGCAATAAACCAAAGTGAGTTATCTGCAGGAGGCCCTGGCGCATAAATCTGTGCAACGGGAACGACCTCGGACCACCAGGGGCCGAGAAAACCATAGTCTCATGGGGCCGGACACTCAGGGTCAGGGAAAAATCCAATATATATCTGGTGATATCTCGGGTGCTATTAGAGATAGCGCAATAAATCAAAGTGCATTGTCTGTAGGAGGCCCTGGCGCATGAATCTGTGCAGCGGGAACGACCTCGGAACACCAGGGACCGAGAAAACCACCGTCTCATGGGGCCGGACACTCAGGGTCAGTGAAAAATCCAATATATATGTGGTGATATCTCGGGTGCTATTACAGATAGCGCAATAAATCAAAGTGCATTGTCTGTAGGAGACCCTGGCGCATGAACCTGTGCACCGGGAACGACCTCGGACCACCAGGGGCCGAGAAAACCACAGTCTCATGGGGCCGGACGCTCAGGGTCAGTGAAAAATCCAATATATATCTGGTGATATCTCGGGCGCTATTAGAGATAGCGCAATATGCCAAAGGGAATTATCTGCAGGAGGCCCTGGCGCATGCATCTGTGCAGCGGGAACGACCTAGGACCACCAGGGGCCGAGAAAACCACCGTCTCATGGGGCCGGACACTCAGGGTAAGGGAAAAATCCAATATATATCTGGTGATGTCTCGGGTGCTATTAGAGATAGCGCAATAAACGAAAGTGAATTATCTGCAGGAGGCCCTGGCGCATGAATCTGTGCAGCGGGAACGACCTCGGATCACCAGGGGCCGAGAAAACTACCGTCTCATGGGGCCGGATACTCAGGGTCAGGGTAAAATCCAATATATATCTGGTGATATCTCGGGTGCTATTACAGATAGCGCAATAAATCAAAGTGCATTGTCTGTAGGAGGCCCTGGCGCATGAATCTGTGCAGCGGGAACGACCTCGGACCACCAGGGGCCGAGAAAACGACCGTCTCATGGGGCCGGACGCTCAGGGTCAGTGAAAAATCCAATATATATCTGGTGATATCTCGGGTGCTATTAGAGATAGCGCAATAAACCAAAGTGAATTATCTGCAGGAGTCCCTGGCGCAAGAATCTGTGCAACGGGAACGACCTCGGACCACGAGGGGCCGAGAAAACCACAGTCTCATGGGGTCGGACACTCAGGGTCAGGGGAAAATCCAATATAGATCTGCTGATATCTCGGGGGCTATTACAGATAGCGCAATAAACCAAAGTGAATTATCTGCAGGAGGCCCTGGCGCATGAATCTGTGCAACGGGAACGACCTCGGACCACCAGGGGCCGAGAAAATCACAGTCTCATGGGGTCGGACACTCAGGGTCAGGGGAAAATCCAATATAGATCTGGTGATATCTCGGGTGCTATTACAGATAGCGCAATAAACCAAAGTGAATGATCTGCAGGAGGCCCTGGCGCATGAATCTGTGCAACGGGAACGACCTCGGACCACCAGGGGCCGAGACAACGACCGTCTCATGGGGCCGGACACTCAGGGTCAGGGTAAAATCCAATATATATCTGGTGATATGTCGGGTGCTATTACAGATAGCGTAATAAATCAGAGTGCATTGTCTGTAGGAGGCCCTGGCGCATGAATCTGTGCAGCGGGAACGACCTCGGACCACCAGGGTCCGACAAAACCACAGTCTCATGGGGCCGGACACTCAGGGTCAGGGGAAAATCCAATATATATCTGGTGATGTCTCGGGTGCTATTGGAGATAGCGCAATAAACCAAAGTGAATTATCTGCAGGAGGCCCTGGCGCATGAATCTGTGCAGCGGGAACGACCTCGGACCACCAGGGGCCGAGAAAACGACCGTCTCATGGGGCCGGACACTCAGGGTCAGGGAAAAATCCAATATATATCTGCTGATATCTCGGGTGCTATTACAGATAGCGCAATAAATCAAAGTGCATTGTCTGTAGGAGGCCCTGGCGCATGAATCTGTGCAGCGGGAACGACCTCGGACCACCAGGGGCCGAAAAAACCACAGTCTCATGGGGCCGGACACGCAGGGTCAGGGTAAAATCCAATATATATCTGGTGATATCTCGGGTGCTATTACAGATAGCGCAATAAATCAAAGTGCATTGTCTGTAGGAGGCCCTGGCGCATGATTCTGTGCAGCGGGAACGACCTCGGACCACCAGGGGCCGAGAAAACGACCGCCTCATGGGGCCGGACCCTCAGGGTCAGTGAAAAATCCAATATATATCTGGTGATATCTCGGGTGCTATTAGAGACAGCGCAATAAACCAAAGTGAATTATCTGCAGGGGGCCCTGGCGCATGAATCTGTGCAACGGGAACGACCTCGGACCACCAGGGGCCGAGAAAACCACAGTCTCATGGGGCCGGACACTCAGGGTCAGGGGAAAATCCAATATATATCTGGTGATATCTCGGGTGCTATTGGAGATAGCGCAATAAACCATAGAGAATTATCTGCAGGAGGCCCTGGCGCATGAATCTGTGCAACGGGAACGACCTCGGATCACCAGGGGCCGAGAAAACTACCGTCTCATGGGGCCGGATACTCAGGGTCAGGGGAAAATCCAATATAGATCTGGTGATATCTCGGGTGCTATTACAGATAGCGCAATAAATCAAAGTGCATTGTCTGTAGGAGACCCTGGCGCATGAACCTGTGCAGCGGGAACGACCTCGGACCACCAGGGGCCGAGAAAACGACCGTCTCATGGGGCCGGACACTCAGGGTCAGGGGAAAATCCAATATATATCTGGTGATATCTCGGGTGCTATTACAGATAGAGCAATAAATCAAAGTGCATTGTCTGTAGGAGGCCCTGGCGCATGAATTTGTGCAGCGGGAACGACCTCGGACCACCAGGGGCCGAGAAAACCGCAGTCTCATGGGGCCGGACACTCAGGGTCAGGGAAAAATCCAATATATATCTGGTGATATCTCGGGCGCTATTAGAGATAGCGCAATAAGCCAAAGGGAATTATCTGCAGGAGGCCCTGCCGCATGCATCTGTGCAGCGGGAACGACCTAGGACCACCAGGGGCCGAGAAAACCACCGTCTCATGGGGCCGGACATTCAGGGTAAGGGAAAAATCCAATATATATCTGGTGATGTCTCGGGTGCTATTAGAGATAGCGCAATAAACGAAAGTGAATTATCTGCAGGAGGCCCTGGCGCATGAATCTGTGCAGCGGGAACGACCGCGGACCACCAGGGGCCGAGAAAACCGCAGTCTCATGGGGCCGGACACTCAGGGTCAGGGAAAAATCCAATATATATCTGGTGATATCTCGGGCGCTATTAGAGATAGCGCAATAAGCCAAAGGGAATTATCTGCAGGAGGCCCTGGCGCATGAATCTGTGCAGCGGGAACGACCTAGGACCACCAGGGGCCGAGAAAACCACCGTCTCATGGGGCCGGACACTCAGGGTAAGGGAAAAATCCAATATATATCTGGTGATGTCTCGGGTGCTATTAGAGATAGCGCAATAAACGAAAGTGAATTATCTGCAGGAGGCCCTGGCGCATGAATCTGTGCAGCGGGAACGACCGCGGACCACCAGGGGCCGAGAAAACCACCGTCTCATGGGGCCGGACACTCAGGGTCAGGGAAAAATCCAATATATATCTGGTGATATCTCGGGTGCTATTAGAGATAGCGCAATAAACCAAAGTGAGTTATATGCAGGAGGCCCTGGCGCATAAATCTGTGCAACGGGAACGACCTCGGACCACCAGGGGCCGAGACAACGACCGTCTCATGGGGCCGGACACTCAGGGTCAGGGTAAAATCCAATATATATCTGGTGATATGTCGGGTGCTATTACAGATAGCGTAATAAATCAGAGTGCATTGTCTGTAGGAGGCCCTGGCGCATGAATCTGTGCAGCGGGAACGACCTCGGACCACCAGGGTCCGACAAAACCACAGTCTCATGGGGCCGGACACTCAGGGTCAGGGGAAAATCCAATATATATCTGGTGATGTCTCGGGTGCTATTGGAGATAGCGCAATAAACCAAAGTGAATTATCTGCAGGAGGCCCTGGCGCATGAATCTGTGCAGCGGGAACGACCTCGGACCACCAGGGGCCGAGAAAACGACCGTCTCATGGGGCCGGACACTCAGGGTCAGGGAAAAATCCAATATATATCTGCTGATATCTCGGGTGCTATTACAGATAGCGCAATAAATCAAAGTGCATTGTCTGTAGGAGGCCCTGGCGCATGAATCTGTGCAGCGGGAACGACCTCGGACCACCAGGGGCCGAAAAAACCACAGTCTCATGGGGCCGGACACGCAGGGTCAGGGTAAAATCCAATATATATCTGGTGATATCTCGGGTGCTATTACAGATAGCGCAATAAATCAAAGTGCATTGTCTGTAGGAGGCCCTGGCGCATGATTCTGTGCAGCGGGAACGACCTCGGACCACCAGGGGCCGAGAAAACGACCGCCTCATGGGGCCGGACCCTCAGGGTCAGTGAAAAATCCAATATATATCTGGTGATATCTCGGGTGCTATTAGAGACAGCGCAATAAACCAAAGTGAATTATCTGCAGGGGGCCCTGGCGCATGAATCTGTGCAACGGGAACGACCTCGGACCACCAGGGGCCGAGAAAACCACAGTCTCATGGGGCCGGACACTCAGGGTCAGGGGAAAATCCAATATATATCTGGTGATATCTCGGGTGCTATTGGAGATAGCGCAATAAACCATAGAGAATTATCTGCAGGAGGCCCTGGCGCATGAATCTGTGCAACGGGAACGACCTCGGATCACCAGGGGCCGAGAAAACTACCGTCTCATGGGGCCGGATACTCAGGGTCAGGGGAAAATCCAATATAGATCTGGTGATATCTCGGGTGCTATTACAGATAGCGCAATAAATCAAAGTGCATTGTCTGTAGGAGACCCTGGCGCATGAACCTGTGCAGCGGGAACGACCTCGGACCACCAGGGGCCGAGAAAACGACCGTCTCATGGGGCCGGACACTCAGGGTCAGGGGAAAATCCAATATATATCTGGTGATATCTCGGGTGCTATTACAGATAGAGCAATAAATCAAAGTGCATTGTCTGTAGGAGGCCCTGGCGCATGAATTTGTGCAGCGGGAACGACCTCGGACCACCAGGGGCCGAGAAAACCGCAGTCTCATGGGGCCGGACACTCAGGGTCAGGGAAAAATCCAATATATATCTGGTGATATCTCGGGCGCTATTAGAGATAGCGCAATAAGCCAAAGGGAATTATCTGCAGGAGGCCCTGCCGCATGCATCTGTGCAGCGGGAACGACCTAGGACCACCAGGGGCCGAGAAAACCACCGTCTCATGGGGCCGGACATTCAGGGTAAGGGAAAAATCCAATATATATCTGGTGATGTCTCGGGTGCTATTAGAGATAGCGCAATAAACGAAAGTGAATTATCTGCAGGAGGCCCTGGCGCATGAATCTGTGCAGCGGGAACGACCGCGGACCACCAGGGGCCGAGAAAACCACCGTCTCATGGGGCCGGACACTCAGGGTCAGGGAAAAATCCAATATATATCTGGTGATATCTCGGGTGCTATTAGAGATAGCGCAATAAACCAAAGTGAGTTATCTGCAGGAGGCCCTGGCGCATGAATCTGTGCAACGGGAACGACCTCGGACCACCAGGGGCCGAGAAAACCATAGTCTCATGGGGCCGGACACTCAGGGTCAGGGGAAAATCCAATATATATCTGGTGATATCTCGGGTGCTATTAGAGATAGCGCAATAAATCAAAGTGCATTGTCTGTAGGAGGCCCTGGCGCATGAATCTGTGCAGCGGGAACGACCTCGGAACACCAGGGACCGAGAAAACCACCGTCTCATGGGGCCGGACACTCAGGGTCAGTGAAAAATCCAATATATATGTGGTGATATCTCGGGTGCTATTACAGATAGCGCAATAAATCAAAGTGCATTGTCTGTAGGAGACCCTGGCGCATGAACCTGTGCAGCGGGAACGACCTCGGACCACCAGGGGCCGAGAAAACCACAGTCTCATGGGGCCGGACGCTCAGGGTCAGTGAAAAATCCAATATATATCTGGTGATATCTCGGGCGCTATTAGAGATAGCGCAATAAGCCAAAGGGAATTATCTGCAGGAGGCCCTGGCGCATGCATCTGTGCAGCGGGAACGACCTAGGACCACCAGGGGCCGAGAAAACCACCGTCTCATGGGGCCGGACACTCAGGGTAAGGGAAAAATCCAATATATATCTGGTGATGTCTCGGGTGCTATTAGAGATAGCGCAATAAACGAAAGTGAATTATCTGCAGGAGGCCCTGGCGCATGAACCTGTGCAGCGGGAACGACCTCGGATCACCAGGGGCCGAGAAAACTACCGTCTCATGGGGCCGGATACTCAGGGTCAGGGGAAAATCCAATATAGATCTGGTGATATCTCGGGTGCTATTACAGATAGCGCAATAAATCAAAGTGCATTGTCTGTAGGAGGCCCTGGCGCATAAATGTGGCCAGCGGGAACGACCTCGGACCACCAGTGGCCGAGAAAACCACAGTCTCATGGGGTCGGACACTCAGGGTCAGGGGAAAATCCAATATAGATCTGGTGATATCTCGGGTGCTATTACAGATAGCACAATAAATCAAAGTGCATTACCTGTAGGAGGCCCTGGCGCATGAATCTGTGCAGCGGGGACGTCCTCGGACCGCCAGGGTCCAAGACAACGACCGTCTCATGGGGCCGGACACTCAGGGTCAGGGTAAAATCCAATATATATCTGGTGATATGTCGGGTGCTATTACAGATAGCGCAATAAATCAAAGTGCATTGTCTGTAGGAGGTCCTGGCGTATGAATCTGTTCAGCGGGAACGACCTCGGACCACCAGGGGCCGAGAAAAGCACAGTCTCATGGGGCCGGACACTCAGGGTCAGGGTAAAATCCAATATATATCTGGTGATATCTCGGGTGCTATTAGAGATAGCGTAATAAATCAGAGTGCATTGTCTGTAGGAGGCCCTGGCGCATGAATCTGTGCAGCGGGAACGACCTCGGACCACCAGGGGCCGAGAAAACCACAGTCTCATGGGGCCGGACACTCAGGGTCAGGGGAAAATCCAATATATATCTGGTGATATCTCGGATGCTATTAGAGACAGCGCAATAAACCAAAGTGAATTTTCTGCAGGGGGCCCTGGCGCATGAATCTGTGCAACGGGAACGACCTCGGACCACCAGGGGCCGAGAAAACCACAGTCTCATGGGGCCGGACACTCAGGGTCAGGGGAAAATCCAATATATATCTGGTGATATCTCGGGTGCTATTAGAGATAGCGCAATAAATCAAAGTGCATTGTCTGTAGGAGACCCTGGCGCATGAACCTGTGCAGCGGGAACGACCTCGGACCACCAGGGGCCGAGAAAACCACAGTCTCATGGGGCCGGACGCTCAGGGTCAGTGAAAAATCCAATATATATCTGGTGATATCTCGGGCGCTATTAGAGATAGCGCAATAAGCCAAAGGGAATTATCTGCAGGAGGCCCTGGCGCATGCATCTGTGCAGCGGGAACGACCTAGGACCACCAGGGGCCGAGAAAACCACCGTCTCATGGGGCCGGACACTCAGGGTAAGGGAAAAATCCAATATATATCTGGTGATGTCTCGGGTGCTATTAGAGATAGCGCAATAAACGAAAGTGAATTATCTGCAGGAGGCCCTGGCGCATGAATCTGTGCAGCGGGAACGACCGCGGACCACCAGGGGCCGAGAAAATCACAGTCTCATGGGGCCGGACACTCAGGGTCAGGGTAAAATCCAATATATATCTGGTGATATCTCGGGTGCTATTAGAGATAGCGCAATAAACCAAAGTGAATTATCTGCAGGAGGCCCTGGCGCATGAATCTGTGCAGCGGGAACGACCGCGGACCACCAGGGGCCGAGAAAACCATAGTCGCATGGGGCCGGACACTCAGGGTCAGGGGAAAATCCAATATATATCTGGTGATATCTCGGGTGCTATTAGAGATAGCGCAATAAATCAAAGTGCATTGTCTGTAGGAGACCCTGGCGCATGAACCTGTGCAGCGGGAACGACCTCGGACCACCAGGGGCCGAGAAAACGACCGTCTCATGGGGCCGGACGCTCAGGGTCAGTGAAAAATCCAATATATATCTGGTGATATCTCGGGTGCTATTAGAGATAGCGCAATAAACCAAAGTGAATTATCTGCAGGAGTCCCTGGCGCATGAATCTGTGCAACGGGAACGACCTCGGACCACCAGGGGCCGAGAAAACCACAGTCTCATGGGGTCGGACACTCAGGGTCAGGGGAAAATCCAATATAGATCTGGTGATATCTCGGGTGCTATTACAGATAGCGCAATAAACCAAAGTGAATTATCTGCAGGAGGCCCTGGCGCATGAATCTGTGCAACGGGAACGACCTCGGACCACCAGGGGCTGAGAAAACCACAGTCTCATGGGGTCGGACACTCAGGGTCAGGGGAAAATCCAATATAGATCTGGTGATATCTCGGGTGCTATTACAGATAGCGCAATAAACCAAAGTGAATTATCTGCAGGAGGCCCTGGCGCATGAATCTGTGCAACGGGAACGACCTCGGACCACCAGGGGCCGAGACAACGACCGTCTCATGGGGCCGGACACTCAGAGTCAGGGTAAAATCCAATATATATCTGGTGATATGTCGGGTGCTATTACAGATAGCGCAATAAATCAAAGTGCATTGTCTGTAGGAGGTCCTGGCGCATGAATCTGTTCAGCGGGAACGACCTCGGACCACCAGGGGCCGAGAAAAGCACAGTCTCATGGGGCCGGACACTCAGGGTCAGGGTAAAATCCAATATATATCTGGTGATATCTCGGGTGCTATTAGAGATAGCGCAATAAACCAAAGTGAATTATCTGCAGGAGGCCCTGGCGCATGAATCTGTGCAGCGGCAACGACCTCGGACCACCAGGGGCCGAGAAAACGACCGTCTCATGGGGCCGGACACTCAGGGTCAGTGAAAAATCCAATATATATCTGCTGATATCTCGGGTGCTATTAGAGATAGCTTAATAAATCAGAGTGCATTGTCTGTAGGAGGCCCTGGCGCATGAATCTGTGCAGCGGGAACGACCTCGGACCACCAGGGTCCGACAAAACCACAGTCTCATGGGGCCGGACACTCAGGGTCAGGGGAAAATCCAATATATATCTGGTGATATCTCGGGTACTATTAGAGATAGCGCAATAAACCAAAGTGAATTATCTGCAGGAGGCCCTGGCGCATGAATCTGTGCAGCGGGAACGACCTCGGACCACCAGGGGCCGAGAAAACGACCGTCTCATGGGGCCGGACACTCAGGGTCAGGGAAAAATACAATATATATCTGCTGATATCTCGGGTGCTATTACAGATAGCGCAATAAATCAAAGTGCATTGTCTGTAGGAGGCCCTGGCGCATGAATCTGTGCAGCGGGAACGACCTCGGACCACCAGGGGCCGAAAAAACCACAGTCTCATGGGGCCGGACACGCAGGGTCAGGGTAAAATCCAATATATATCTGGTGATATCTCGGGTGCTATTACAGATAGCGCAATAAATCAAAGTGCATTGTCTGTAGGAGGCCCTGGCGCATGATTCTGTGCAGCGGGAACGACCTCGGACCACCAGGGGCCGAGAAAACGACCGCCTCATGGGGCCGGACCCTCAGGGTCAGTGAAAAATCCAATATATATCTGGTGATATCTCGGGTGCTATTAGAGACAGCGCAATAAACCAAAGTGAATTATCTGCAGGGGGCCCTGGCGCATGAATCTGTGCAACGGGAACGACCTCGGACCACCAGGGGCCGAGAAAACCACAGTCTCATGGGGCCGGACACTCAGGGTCAGGGGAAAATCCAATATATATCTGGTGATATCTCGGGTGCTATTGGAGATAGCGCAATAAACCAAAGAGAATTATCTGCAGGAGGCCCTGGCGCATGAATCTGTGCAACGGGAACGACCTCGGATCACCAGGGGCCGAGAAAACTACCGTCTCATGGGGCCGGATACTCAGGGTCAGGGGAAAATCCAATATAGATCTGGTGATATCTCGGGTGCTATTACAGATAGCGCAATAAATCAAAGTGCATTGTCTGTAGGAGACCCTGGCGCATGAACCTGTGCAGCGGGAACGACCTCGGACCACCAGGGGCCGAGAAAACCACAGTCTCATGGGGTCGGACACTCAGGGTCAGGGGAAACACCAATATAGATCTGGTGATATCTCGGGTGCTATTACAGATAGCGCAATAAACCAAAGTGAATTATCTGCAGGAGGCCCTGGCGCATGAATCTGTGCAACGGGAACGACCTCGGACCACCAGGGGCCGAGACAACGACCGTCTCATGGGGCCGGACACTCAGGGTCAGGGTAAAATCCAATATATATCTGGTGATATGTCGGGTGCTATTACAGATAGCGCAATAAATCAAAGTGCATTGTCTGTAGGAGGTCCTGGCGCATGAATCTGTTCAGCGGGAACGACCTCGGACCACCAGGGGCCGAGAAAAGCACAGTCTCATGGGGCCGGACACTCAGGGTCAGGGTAAAATCCAATATATATCTGGTGATATCTCGGGTGCTATTAGAGATAGCGCAATAAACCAAAGTGAATTATCTGCAGGAGGCCCTGGCGCATGAATCTGTGCAGCGGCAACGACCTCGGACCACCAGGGGCCGAGAAAACGACCGTCTCATGGGGCCGGACACTCAGGGTCAGTGAAAAATCCAATATATATCTGCTGATATCTCGGGTGCTATTAGAGATAGCGTAATAAATCAGAGTGCATTGTCTGTAGGAGGCCCTGGCGCATGAATCTGTGCAGCGGGAACGACCTCGGACCACCAGGGTCCGAGAAAAGCACAGTCTCATGGGGCCGGACACTCAGGGTCAGGGTAAAATCCAATATATATCTGGTGATATCTCGGGTGCTATTAGAGATAGCGCAATAAACCAAAGTGAATTATCTGCAGGAGGCCCTGGCGCATGAATCTGTGCAGCGGGAACGACCTCGGACCACCAGGGGCCGAAAAAACCACAGTCTCATGGGGCCGGACACTCAGGGTCAGGGGAATATCCAATATATATCTGGTGATATCTCGGGTGCTATTAGAGATAGCGCAATAAATCAATGTGCATTGTCTGTAGGAGGCCCTGGCGCATGAATCTGTGCAGCGGGAACGACCTCGGAACACCAGGGACCGAGAAAACCACCGTCTCATGGGGCCGGACACTCAGGGTCAGTGAAAAATCCAATATATATGTGGTGATATCTCGGGTGCTATTACAGATAGAGCAATAAATCAAAGTGCATTGTCTGTAGGAGGCCCTCGCGCATGAATCTGTGCAGCGGGAACGACCTCGGACCACCAGGGGCCGAGAAAACCACCGTCTCATGGGGCCGGACACTCAGGGTCAGGGAAAAATCCAATATATATCTGGTGATATCTCGGGTGCTATTAGAGATAGCGCAATAAACCAAAGTGAATTATCTGCAGGAGGCCCTGGCGCATGAATCTATGCAGCGGGAACGACCTCGCATCACCAGGGGCCGAGAAAACTACCGTCTCATGGGGCCGGATACTCAGGGTCAGTGAAAAATCCAATATATATCTGCTGATATCTCGGGTGCTATTACAGATAGCGCAATAAATCAAAGTGCATTGTCTGTAGGAGGCCCTGGCGCATGAATCTGTGCAGCGGGAACGACCTCGGACCACCAGGGGCCGAGAAAACCACAGTCTCATGGGGCCGGACACTCAGGGTCAGGGGAAAATCCAATATATATCTGCTGATATCTCGGGTGCTATTACAGATAGCGCAATAAATCAAAGTGCATTGTCTGTAGGAGGCCCTGGCGCATGAATCTGTGCAGCGGGAACGACCTCGGACCACCAGGGGCCGAGAAAACCACAGTCTCATGGGGCCGGACACTCAGGGTCAGGGAAAATCCAATATATATCTGGTGATATCTCGGGTGCTATTAGAGATAGCGCAATAAATCAAAGTGCATTGTCTGTAGGAGGCCCTGGCGCATGAATCTGTACAGCGGGAACGACCTCGGAACACCAGGGACCGAGAAAACCACCGTCTCATGGGGCCGGACTCTCAGGGTCAGTGAAAAATCCAATATATATGTGGTGATATCTCGGGTGCTATTACAGATAGCGCAATAAATCAAAGTGCATTGTCTGTAGGAGGCCCTCGCGCATGAATCTGTGCAGCGGGAACAACCTCGGACCACCAGGGGCCGAGAAAACCACAGTCTCATGGGGCCGGACACTCAGGGTCAGGGGAAAATCCAATATATATCTGGTGATATCTCGGGTGCTATTAGAGATAGCGCAATAAACCAAAGTGAATTATCTGCAGGAGGCCCTGGCGCATGAATCTATGCAGCGGGAACGACCTCGGATCACCAGGGGCCGAGAAAACTACCGTCTCATGGGGCCGGATACTCAGGGTCAGTGAAAAATCCAATATATATCTGCTGATATCTCGGGTGCTATTACAGATAGCGCAATAAATCAAAGTGCATTGTCTGTAGGAGGCCCTGGCGCATGATTCTGTGCAGCGGGAACGACCTCGGACCACCAGGGGCCGAGAAAACTACCGTCTCATGGGGCCGGTCACTCAGGGTCAGTGAAAAATCCAATATATATCTGCTGATATCTCGGGTGCTATTAGAGATAGCGCAATAAACCAAAGTGAATTATCTGCAGGAGGCCCTGGCGCATGAATCTGTGCAGCGGGAACGACCTCGGACCACCAGGGGCCGAAAAAACCACAGTCTCATGGGGCCGGACACTCAGGGTCAGGGGAATATCCAATATATATCTGGTGATATCTCGGGTGCTATTAGAGATAGCGCAATAAATCAATGTGCATTGTCTGTAGGAGGCCCTGGCGCATGAATCTGTGCAGCGGGAACGACCTCGGAACACCAGGGACCGAGAAAACCACCGTCTCATGGGGCCGGACACTCAGGGTCAGTGAAAAATCCAATATATATGTGGTGATATCTCGGGTGCTATTACAGATAGAGCAATAAATCAAAGTGCATTGTCTGTAGGAGGCCCTCGCGCATGAATCTGTGCAGCGGGAACAACCTCGGACCACCAGGGGCCGAGAAAAACACAGTCTCATGGGGCCGGACACTCAGGGTCAGGGGAAAATCCAATATATATCTGGTGATATCTCGGGTGCTATTAGAGATAGCGCAATAAACCAAAGTGAATTATCTGCAGGAGGCCCTGGCGCATGAATCTGTGCAGCGGGAACGACCTCGGATCACCAGGGGCCGAGAAAACTACCGTCTCATGGGGCCGGATACTCAGGGTCAAGGGAAAATCCAATATAGATCTGGTGATATCTCGGGTTCTATTACAGATAGCGCAATAAATCAAAGTGCATTGTCTGTAGGAGGCCCTGGCGCATGAATCTGTGCAGCGGGAACGACCTCGGACCACCAGGGGCCGAGAAAACCACAGTCTCATGGGGCCGGACACTCAGGGTCAGGGAAAAATCCAATATATATCTGGTGATATCTCGGGCGCTATTAGAGATAGCGCAATAAACCAAAGTGAATTATCTGCAGGAGGCCCTGGCGCATGAATCTGTGCAGCGGGAACGACCTCGGACCACCAGGGGCCGAGAAAACCACCGTCTCATGGGGCCGGACACTCAGGGTCAGGGAAAAATCCAATATATATCTGGTGATATCTCGGGTGCTATTAGAGATAGCGCAATAACCCAAAGTGAGTTATCTGCAGGAGGCCCTGGCGCCTGAAGCTGTGCAGCGGGAACGACCTCGGACCACCAGGGGCCGAGAAAACCACCGTCTCGATGGGGCCGGACACTCTGGGTCAGGGAAAAATCCAATATATATGTGGTGATATCTCGGGTGCTATTACAGATAACGCAATAAATCAAAGTGCATTGTCTGTAGGAGGCCCTGGCGCATGAATCTGTGCAGCGGGGACGTCCTCGGACCGCCAGGGGCCGAGACAACGACCGTCTCATGGGGCCGGACACTCAGGGTCAGGGTAAAATCCAATATATATCTGGTGATATGTCGGGTGCTATTACAGATAGCGCAATAAATCTAAGTGCATTGTCTGTAGGAGGTCCTGGCGCATGAATCTGTGCAGCGGGAACGACCTCGGACCACCAGGGGCCGAGAAAATCACAGTCTCATGGGGCCGGACACTCAGGGTCAGTGAAAAATCCAATATATATCTGGTGATATCTCGGGTGCTATTACACATAGCGCAATAAATCAAAGTGCATTGTGTGTAGGAGACCCTGGCGCATGAACCTGTGCAGCGGGAACGACCTCGGACCACCAGGGGCCGAGAAAACGACCGTCTCATGGGGCCGGACGCTCAGGGTCAGTGAAAAATCCAATATATATCTGGTGATATCTCGGGTGCTATTACAGATAGCGCAATAAATCAAAGTGCATTGTCTGTAGGAGGCCCTGGCGCATGAATCTGTGAAGCGGCAACGACCTCTGACCACCAGGGGCCGAGAAAACCACAGTCTCATGGGGCCGGACACTCAGGGTCAGGGGAAAATCCAGTATATATCTGGTGATATCACGGGTGCTATTAGAGATAGCGCAATAAACCAAAGTGAATTATCTGCAGGAGGCCCTGGCGCATGAATCTGTGAAGCGGGAACGACCTCGGACCACCAGGGGCCGAAAAAACCACAGTCTCATGGGGCCGGATACTCAGGGTCAGGGGAAAATCCAATAAAGATCTGGTGATATCTCGGGTGCTATTACAGATAGCACAATAAATCAAAGTGCATTGTCTGTAGGAGGCCCTGGCGCATGAATCTGTGCAGCGGGAACGACCTCGGACCACCAGGGGCCGAGACAACCACCGTCTCATGGGGCCGGACACTCAGGGTCAGGGAAAAATCAAAAATATATCTGGTGATATCTCGGGTGCTATTACAGACAGCGCAATAAATCAAAGTGCATTGTCTGTAGGAGGCCCTGGCGCATGAATCTGTGAAGCGGCAACGACCTCGGACCACCAGGGATAAGAAAACCACAGTCTCATGGGGCCGGACACTCAGGGTCAGGGCAAAATCCAATATATATCTGGTGATATCTCGGGTGCTATTAGAGATAGCGCAATAAACCAAAATGAATTATATGCAGGAGGCCCTGGCGCATGAATGTGTGCAGCGGGAACGACCTCGGACCACCAGGGGCCGAGAAAACCACCGTCTCATGGGGCCGGACACTCAGGGTCAGGGAAAAATGCTATATATATCTGGTGATATGTCGGGTGCTATTACAGATAGCGCAATAAATCAAAGTGCATTGTCTGGAGGAGGCCCTGGCGCATGTATCTGGGCAGCGGGAACGACCTCGAACCACCAGGGGCCGAGAAAACCACAGTCTCATGGGGCCGGACACTCAGGGTCAGGGGAATATCCAATATATATCTGGTGATATCTCGGGTGGTATTACAGATAGCGCAATAAATCAAAGTGCATTGTCTGTAGGAGGCCCTGGCGCATGAATCTGTGCAGCGGGAACGACCTCGGACCACCAGGGGCCGAGAAAACCACAGTCTCATGGGGCCGGACACTCAGGGTCAGGGGAAAATCCAATATATATCTGGTGATATCTCGGGTGCTATTAGAGATAGCGCAATAAATCAAAGTGCATTGTCTGCAGGAGGCCCTGGCGCATGAATCTGTGCAGCGGGAACGACCTCGGAACACCAGGGGCCGAGAAAACCACCGTCTCATGGGGCCGGACACTCAGGGTCAGTGAAAAATCCAATATATATCTGGTGATATCTCGGGTGCTATTACAGATAGCGCAATAAATCAAAGTGCATCGTCTGTAGGAGGCCCTGGCGCATGAATCTGTGCAGCGGGAACGACCTCGGACCACCAGGGTCCGAGAAAACCACAGTCTCATGGGGCCGGACACTCAGGGTCAGGGAAAAATCCATTATATATCTGGTGATATATCGGGTGTCATTAGAGATGGCTCGATAAATCAAAGTGCATTGTCTGCAGGAGGCCCTGACGCATGAATCTGTGCAGCGGGAACGACCTCGGACCACCAGGGGCCGAGAAAACCACAGTCTCATGGGGCCGAGAACTCAGGGTCAGGCAAAAAACCAATATATATCTGGTGATATCTCGGGTGGAATTACACGTAGCGCATTAAACCAACGCGCATTGTCTGTAGGAGGCCATGGCGCATGAATCTGTGCAGCGGGAACGACCTCGGACCACCTGGGGCCGATAAAACCACCGTCTCATGGGGCCGGACACTCAGGGTCAGGGGAAAATCCAATATATATCTGGTGATATCTCGGGTGCTATTACAGATAGCGCAATAAATCAAAGTGCATTGTCTGTAGGAGGCCCTGGCGCATGAATCTGTGCAGCGGGAACGACCTCGGACCACCAGGGGCCGAGAAGACCGCAGTCTCATGGGGACGGACTCTCAGGGTCAGGGAAAAATCCAATATATATCTGGTGATATTTCGGGCGCTATTAGAGATAGCGCAATAAACCAAAGTGAATTATCTGCAGGAGGCCCTGGCGCATGAATCTGTGCAGCGGGAACGACCTCGGGCCACCAGGGGCTGAGAAAACGACCGTCTCATGGGGCCGGACACTCAGGGTCAGTGAAAAATCCAATATATATCTGGTGATATCTCGGCTGCTATTACAGATAGCGGAATAAATCAAAGTGCATTGTCTGTAGGAGGCCCTGGCGCATGAATCTGTGCAGCGGGAACGACCTCGGACCACCAGGGGCCGAGAAAACCACAGTCTCATGGGGCCGGACACTCAGGGTCAGGGGAAAATCCAGTATATATCTGGTGATATCTCGGGTGCTATTAGAGATAGCGCAATAAACCAAAGTGAATTATCTGCAGGAGGCCCTGGCGCATGAATCTGTGCAGCGGGAACGACCTCGGGCCACCAGGGGCTGAGAAAACGACCGTCTCATGGGGCCGGACACTCAGGGTCAGTGAAAAATCCAATATATATCTGGTGATATCTCGGCTGCTATTACAGATAGCGGAATAAATCAAAGTGTATTGTCTGTAGGAGGCCCTGGCGCATGAATCTGTGCAGCGGGAACGACCTCGGACCACCAGGGGCCGAGAAAACCACAGTCTCATGGGGCCGGACACTCAGGGTCAGGGGAAAATCCAGTATATATCTGGTGATATCTCGGGTGCTATTAGAGATAGCGCAATAAGCCAAAGTGAATTATCTGCAGGAGGCCCTGGCGCATGAATCTGTGCAGCGGGAACGTCCTCGGACCTCCAGGGGCCGAGACAACCACCGTCTCAAGGGGCCGGACACTCAGGGTCAGTGAAAAATCCAATATATATCTGGTGATATCTCGGGTGCTATTACAGATAGCGCAATAAATCAAAGTGCATTATCTGTAGGTGGCCCTGTCGCATGAATCTGTGCAGCGGGAACGACCTCGGACCACCAGGGGCCGAAAAAACCACAGTCTCATGGGGCCGGACTCTCACGGTCAGGGTAAAATCCAATATATATCTGGTGATATCTCGGGTGCTATTAGAGATAGCGCGATAAATCAAAGTGAATTATCTGCAGGAGGCCCTGGCGCATGCATCTGTGGCAGCGGGAACGACCTCGGATCACCAGGGGCCGAGAAAACCACCGTTTCATGGGGCCGGGCACTCAGGGTCTGGGGAAAATCCAATATATATCTGGTGATATCTCGGGTGCTATTAGAGATAGCGTAATAAACCAAAGTGCATTGTCTGTAGGAGGCCCTGGCGCATGAATCTGTGCAGCGGGAACGACCTCGGACCACCAGGGGCCGAGAAAACTACAGTCTCATGCGGCCGGACACTCAGGGTCTGGGGAAAATCCAATATATATCTGGTGATATCTCGGGTCCTATTACAGATAGCGAAATAAATCAAAGTGCATTGTCTGTAGGAGGCCCTGGCGCATGAATCTGTGCAGCGGGAACGACCTCGGAACACCAGGGGCCGAGGAAACCACAGTCTCATGGGGCCGGACACTCAGGGTCAGGGAAAAATCCAATATATATCTGGTGATATCTCGGGTTATATTACAGATAGCACAATAAATCAAAGTGAATTATCTGCAGGAGGCCCTGGCCCATGCATCTGTGCAGCGGGAACGACCTCGGACCACCAGGGGCCGAGAAAACCACCGTCTCATGGGGCCGGACACTCAGGGTCAGGGAAAAATGCAATATATATCTGGTGATATGTCGGGTGCTATTACAGATAGCACAATAAATCAAAGTGGGTTGTCTGGACGAGGCCCTGGCGCATGAATCTGGGCAGCGGGAACGACCTCGGACCACCAGGGGCCGAGAAAACCACAGTCTCATGGGGCCGGACACTCAGGGTCAGGGGAAAATCCAATATATATCTGGTGATATCTCGGGTGCTATTAGAGATAGGGCAATAAACCAAAGTGAATTATCTGCAGCAGGCCCTGGCGCATGAATCTGTGCAACGGGAACGACCTCGCACCACCAGGGGCCGAGAAAACCACAGTCTCATGGGGCCGGACACTCAGGGTCAGGGGAAAATCCAATATATATCTGGTGATATCTCGGGTGCTATTACAGATAGAGCAATAAATCAAAGTGCATTGTCTGTAGGAGGCCCTGGCGCATGAATCTCTGCAGCGGGAACAACCTCGGACCACCAGGGGCCGAGAAAACCACCGTCTCATGGGGCCGGACACTCAGGGTCAGGGAAAAATGCTATATATATCTGGTGATATGTCGGGTGCTATTACAGATAGCGCAATAAATCAAAGTGCATTGTCTGGAGGAGGCCCTGGCGCATGTATCTGGGCAGCGGGAACGACCTCGAACCACCAGGGGCCGAGAAAACCACAGTCTCATGGGGCCGGACACTCAGGGTCAGGGGAAAATCCAATATATATCTGGTGATATCTCGGGTGCTATTAGATACAGCGCAATAAACCAAAGTGAATTATCTGCAGGAGGCCCTGGCGCATGAATCTGGGCAGCGGGAACGACCTCGGACCACCAGGGGCCGAGAAAACCACAGTCTAATGGGGCCGGACACTCAGGGTCAGGGGAAAATCCAATATATATCTGGTGATATCTCGGGTGCTATTAGAGATAGCGCAATAAACCAAAGTGAATTATCTGCAGGAGGCCCTGCCGCATGCATCTGTGCAGCGGGAACGACCTCGGAACACCAGGGGCCGAGAAAACCACCGTCTCATGGGGCAGGACACTCAGGGTCAGTGAAAAATCCAATATATATCTGCTGATATCTCGGGTGCTGTTACAGATAGCGCAATAAATCAAATTGCATTGTCTGTAGGAGACCCTGGCGCATGAACCTGTGCAGCGGGAACGTTCTCGGACCTCCAGGGACCGAGAAAACCACAGTCTCATGGGGCCGGACACTCAAGGTCAGGGGAAAATCCAATATATATGTGGTGATATCTCGGGTGCTATTACAGATAGCGCAATAAATCAAAGTGCATTGTCTGTAGGAGACCCTGGCGCATGAACCTGTCCAGCGGGAACGACCTCGGACCACCAGGGGCCGAGAAAACCACCGTCTCATGGGGCCGGACACTCTGGGTCAGCGAAAAATCCAATATATATCTGGTGATATCTCGGGTGCTATTACAGATAGCGCAATAAATCAAAGTGCATTGTCTGTAGGAGGCCCTGGCGCATGACTCTGTGCAGCGGGAACGACCTCGGACCACCAGGGGCCGAGAAAACTACAGTCTCATGCGGCCGGACACTCAGGGTCTGGGGAAAATCCAATATATATCTGGTGATATCTCGGGTTATATTACAGATAGCACAATAAATCAAAGTGCATTGTCTGTAGGAGGCCCTGGCGCATGAATCTGTGCAGAGGGAACGACCTCGGACCACCAGGGGCCGAGAAAACCACAGTCTCATGGAGCCGGACACTCAGGGTCAGGGGAAAATCCAATATATATCTGGTGATATCTCGGGTGCTATTACAGATAGCGCAATAAATCAAAGTGCATTGTCTGTAGGAGGCCCTGCCGCATGACTCTGTGCAGCGGGAACGACCTCGGACCTCCAGGGACCGAGAAAACCACAGTCTCATGGAGCCGGACACTCAGGGTCAGGGGAAAATCCAATATATATCTGGTGATATCTCGGGTGCTATTACAGATAGCGCAATAAACCAAAGTGAATTATCTGCAGGAGGCCCTGGCGCATGAATCTGTGCAGCGGGAACGACCTCGGACCACCAGGGGCCGAGAAAACCACAGTCTCATGGAGCCGGACACTCAGGGTCAGGGGAAAATCCAATATATATCTGGTGATATCTCGGGTGCTATTACAGATAGCGCAATAAATCAAAGTGAATTATCTGCAGGAGGCCCTGGCGCATGAATCTGTGCAGCGGGAACGACCTCGGACCACCAGGGGCCGAGAAAACCACAGTCACATGGGGCCGGTCACTCAGGGTCAGCGGAAAATCCAATATATATCTGGTGATATCTCGGGTGCTATTAGATACAGCGCAATAAACCAAATTGAATTATCTGCAGGAGGCCCTGGCGCATGAATCTGGGCAGCGGGAACGACCTCGGACCACCAGGGGCCGAGAAAACCACAGTCTAGTGGGGCCGGACACTCAAGGTCAGGGGAAAATCCAATATATATATCAGGTGATATCTCGGGTGCTATTAGATACAGCGCAATAAACCAAAGTGTATTATCTGCAAGAGACCCTGGCGCATGCATCTGTGCAGCGGGAACGACCTCGGACCACCAGGGGCCGAGAAAACTAAAGTCTCATGGGGCCGGACACTCAGGGTCTGGGGAAAATCCATTATATATCTGGTGATATGTCGGGAGCTATTACAGATAGCACAATAAATCAAAGTTCATTGTCTGGAGGAGGCCCTGGCGCATGAATCTGTGCAGCGGTAACGACCTCGGTCCACCAGGGGCCGAGAAAACCACCGTCTCATGGGGCTGGACACTCAGGGTGAGGGTAATATCCAATATATATCTGGTGATATCTCGGGTGCTATTACAGATAGCGCAATAAATCAAAGTGCATTGTCTGCAGGAGGCCCTTGCGAATGAATCTGTTCAGCGGGAACGACCTCGGATCACCAGGGGCCGAGAAAACCACCGACACATGGGGCCGGACACTCAGGGTCGAGGAAAAATCCAATATATATCTGGTGATATCTCGGGTGCTATTAGAGATAGCGCGATAAATCAAAGTGAATTATCTGCAGGAGGCCCTGGCGCATGCATCTGTGCAGCGGGAACGACCTCGGACCACCAGGGGCCGAGAAAATCACCGTCTCATGGGGACGGGCACTCAGGGTCTGGGGAAAATCCAATATATATCTGGTGATATCTCGGGTGCTATTACAGATAGCGCGATAAATCAAAGTGCATTGTCTGTAGGAGGCACTGGCGAATGAGTCTGTGCAGCAGGAACGACCTCGAACCACCAGGGGCCGAGAAAATTACAGATATTCGGAATCCGTCACCCAAGGTCATGTGAAAATCCAGCATATATCTGGTGATATATCGGGTGCTATTATAGATAGCGCAATAAACCAAAGTGAATTATCTGCAGTAGTCCCTGGCGCATGCATCTGTGCAGCGGGAACGACCTCGGACAACCAGGGGCCGAGAAAGCCACAGACTCATGGGGCTGGACACTCAGGGTTAGGGAAAAATCCAATATATATCTGGTGATATCTCGGGTGCTATTACAGATAGTACAATAAATCAAAGTGCACTGTCTGTAGGAGGCCCTGGCGCATGAATCTGTGCAGCGGGAACGACCTCGGACCACCAGGGGCCGAGAAAACCACCGTCTCATGGGGCCGGACACTCAGGGTCAGGGGAAAATCCAGTATATATCTGGTGATATCTCGGGTGCTATTAGAGATAGCGCAATAAACCAAAGTGAATTATCTGCAGGAGGCCCTGGCGCATGAATCTGTGCAGCGGGAACGACCTCGGACCACCAGGGGCCGAAAAAACCACAGTCTCATGGGGCCGGACACTCATGGTCAGGGTAAAATCCAATATATATCTGGTGATATCTCGGGTGCTATTACAGATAGCGCAATAAATCAAAGTGCATAGTCTGTAGGAGGCCCCGGCGCATGAATCTGTGCAGCGGGAACGACCTCGGACGACCAGGGGCCTTGAAAACCACAGTCTCATGGGGCCGGACACTCAGGGTCAGGGGAAAATCCAATTTATATCTGGTGATATCTCGGGTGCTATTAGAGATAGCGCAATAAATCAATGTGCATTGTCTGTAGGAGACCCTGGCGCATGAATCTGTGCAGCGGGAACGACCTCGGACCACCACGGGCCGAGAAAACGACCGTCTCATGGGACCGGACGCTCAGGGTCAGTGAAAAATCCAATATATATCTGGTGATATCTCGGGTGCTATTACAGATAGCGCAATAAATCAAAGTGCAATGTCTGTAGGAGGCCCTGGCGCATGAATCTGTGCAGCGGGAACGACCTCGGGCCACCAGGGGCCCAGAAAACCACAGTCTCATGTGGCCGGACACTCAGGGTCAGGGAAAAATCCATTATATATCTGGTGATATATCGGGTGCCATTAGAGATAGCTCGATAAATCAAAGTGCATTGTCTGCAGGAGGCCCTGACGCATGAACCTGTGCAGCGGGAACGACCTCGGACCACCAGGGGCCGATAAAACCACCGTCTCATGGGGCCGGACACTCAGGGTCAGGGGAAAATCCAATATATATCTGGTGATATCTCGGGTGCTATTACAGATAGCGCAATAAACCAAGGTGAATTATCTGCAGGAGGCCCTGGCGCATGAATCTGTGCAGCGGGAACGACCTCGGGCCACCAGGGGCTGAGAAAACGACCGTCTCATGGGGCCGGACACTCAGGGTCAGTGAAAAATCCAGTATATATCTGGTGATATCTCGGGTGCTATTACAGATAGCGCAATAAATCAAAGTGCATTGTCTGTAGGAGGCCCTGGCGCATGAATCTGTGCAGCGGGAACGACCTCTGACCACAAGAGGCCGAGAAAACCACCGTCTCAAGGGGCCGGACACTCAGGGTCGAGGAAAAATCCAATATATATCTGGTGATATCTCGGGTGCTATTACAGATAGCGCGATAAATCAAAGTGCATTGTCTGTAGGAGGCACAGGCGAATGAGTCTGTGCAGCAGGAACGACCTCGAACCACCAGGGGCCGAGAAAATTACAGATATTCGGAATCCGTCACCCAAGGTCATGTGAAAATCCAGCATATATCTGGTGATATTTCGGGTGCTATTATAGATAGCGCAATAAACCAAAGTGAATTATCTGCAGGAGGCCCTGGCGCATGAATCTGTGCAGCGGGAACGTCCTCGGACCTCCAGGGGCCGAGACAACCACCGTCTCATGGGGCCGGGCACTCAGGGTCAGGGTAAAATCCAATATATATCTGGTGATATCTCGGGTGCTATTACAGATAGCGCAATAAATCAATGTGCATTGTCTGTAGGAGGCCCTGGCGCATGAATCTGTGCAGCGGGAACGACCTCGGACCACCAGGGTCCGAGAAAACCATAGTCTCATGGGGCCGGACACTCAGGGTCAGAGAAAAATCCATTATATATCTGGTGATATATCGGGTGCCATTAGAGATAGCTCGATAAATCAAAGTGCATTGTCTGCAGGAGGCCCTGACGCATGAATCTGTGCAGCGGGAACGACCTCGGACCACCAGGGGCCGAGAAAACCACAGTCTCATGGGGCCGAGAACTCAGGGTCAGGCAAAAATCCAATATATATCTGGTGATATCTCGGGTGCTATTACACATAGCGCATTAAACCAACGCGCATTGTCTGTAGGAGGCCATGGCGCATGAATCTGTGCAGCGGGAACGACCTCGGACCACCAGGGGCCGATAAAACCACCGTCTCATGGGGCCGGACACTCAGGGTCAGGGGAAAATCCAATATATACCTGGTGATATCTCGGGTGCTATTACAGATAGCGCAATAAATCAAAGTGCATTGTCTGTAGGAGGCCCTGGCGCATGAATCTGTGCAGCGGGAACGACCTCGGACCACCAGGGGCCGAGAAGACCGCAGTCTCATGGGGACGGACTCTCAGGGTCAGGGAAAAATCCAATATATATCTGGTGATATCTCGGGCGCTATTAGAGATAGCGCGATAAATCAAAGTGCATTGTCTGTAGGAGGCACTGGCGAATGAGTCTGTGCAGCAGGAACGACCTCGAACCACCAGGGGCCGAGAAAATTACAGATATTCGGAATCCGTCACCCAAGGTCATGTGAAAATCCAGCATATATCTGGTGATATTTCGGGTGCTATTATAGATAGCGCAATAAACCAAAGTGAATTATCTGCAGTAGGCCCTGGCGCATGCATCTGTGCAGCGGGAACGACCTCGGACAACCAGGGGCCGAGAAAGCCACAGACTCATGGGGCTGGACACTCAGGGTTAGGGAAAAATCCAATATATATCTGGTGATATCTCGGGTGCTATTACAGATAGTACAATAAATCAAAGTGCACTGTCTGTAGGAGGCCCTGGCGCATGAATCTGTGCAGCGGGAACGACCTCGGACCACCAGGGGCCGAGAAAACCACCGTCTCATGGGGACGGACACTCAGGGTCTGGCGAAAATCCACTATATATCTGGTGATATCTCGGGTGCTATTAGAGATAGCGCAATAAACCAAACTGCATTGTCTGTAGGAGGCCCTGGCGCATGAATCTGTGCAGCGGGAGCGACCTCTGACCACAAGGGGCCGAGAAAACCACAGTCTCATGGGGCCGGACACTCAGGGTCAGGGGAAAATCCAGTATATATCTGGTGATATCTCGGGTGCTATTAGAGATAGCGCAATAAACCAAAGTGAATTATCTGCAGGAGGCCCTGGCGCATGAATCTGTGCAGCGGGAACGACCTCGGACCACCAGGGGCCGAAAAAACCACAGTCTCATGGGGCCGGACACTCATGGTCAGGGTAAAATCCAATATATATCTGGTGATATCTCGGGTGCTATTACAGATAGCGCAATAAATCAAAGTGCATAGTCTGTAGGAGGCCCCGGCGCATGAATCTGTGCAGCGGGAACGACCTCGGACGACCAGGGGCCTTGAAAACCACAGTCTCATGGGGCCGGACACTCAGGGTCAGGGGAAAATCCAATTTATATCTGGTGATATCTCGGGTGCTATTAGAGATAGCGCAATAAATCAATGTGCATTGTCTGTAGGAGACCCTGGCGCATGAATCTGTGCAGCGGGAACGACCTCGGACCACCACGGGCCGAGAAAACGACCGTCTCATGGGGCCGGACGCTCAGGGTCAGTGAAAAATCCAATATATATCTGGTGATATCTCGGGTGCTATTACAGATAGCGCAATAAATCAAAGTGCAATGTCTGTAGGAGGCCCTGGCGCATGAATCTGTGCAGCGGGAACGACCTCGGGCCACCAGGGGCCCAGAAAACCACAGTCTCATGTGGCCGGACACTCAGGGTCAGGGAAAAATCCATTATATATCTGGTGATATATCGGGTGCCATTAGAGATAGCTCGATAAATCAAAGTGCATTGTCTGCAGGAGGCCCTGACGCATGAACCTGTGCAGCGGGAACGACCTCGGACCACCAGGGGCCGATAAAACCACCGTCTCATGGGGCCGGACACTCAGGGTCAGGGGAAAATCCAATATATATCTGGTGATATCTCGGGTGCTATTACAGATAGCGCAATAAACCAAGGTGAATTATCTGCAGGAGGCCCTGGCGCATGAATCTGTGCAGCGGGAACGACCTCGGGCCACCAGGGGCTGAGAAAACGACCGTCTCATGGGGCCGGACACTCAGGGTCAGTGAAAAATCCAGTATATATCTGGTGATATCTCGGGTGCTATTACAGATAGCGCAATAAATCAAAGTGCATTGTCTGTAGGAGGCCCTGGCGCATGAATCTGTGCAGCGGGAACGACCTCTGACCACAAGAGGCCGAGAAAACCACCGTCTCAAGGGGCCGGACACTCAGGGTCGAGGAAAAATCCAATATATATCTGGTGATATCTCGGCTGCTATTACAGATAGCGCGATAAATCAAAGTGCATTGTCTGTAGGAGGCACAGGCGAATGAGTCTGTGCAGCAGGAACGACCTCGAACCACCAGGGGCCGAGAAAATTACAGATATTCGGAATCCGTCACCCAAGGTCATGTGAAAATCCAGCATATATCTGGTGATATTTCGGGTGCTATTATAGATAGCGCAATAAACCAAAGTGAATTATCTGCAGGAGGCCCTGGCGCATGAATCTGTGCAGCGGGAACGTCCTCGGACCTCCAGGGGCCGAGACAACCACCGTCTCATGGGGCCGGGCACTCAGGGTCAGGGTAAAATCCAATATATATCTGGTGATATCTCGGGTGCTATTACAGATAGCGCAATAAATCAATGTGCATTGTCTGTAGGAGGCCCTGGCGCATGAATCTGTGCAGCGGGAACGACCTCGGACCACCAGGGTCCGAGAAAACCACAGTCTCATGGGGCCGGACACTCAGGGTCAGAGAAAAATCCATTATATATCTGGTGATATATCGGGTGCCATTTGAGATAGCTCGATAAATCAAAGTGCATTGTCTGCAGGAGGCCCTGACGCATGAATCTGTGCAGCGGGAACGACCTCGGACCACCAGGGGCCGAGAAAACCACAGTCTCATGGGGCCGAGAACTCAGGGTCAGGCAAAAATCCAATATATATCTGGTGATATCTCGGGTGCTATTACACATAGCGCATTAAACCAACGCGCATTGTCTGTAGGAGGCCATGGCGCATGAATCTGTGCAGCGGGAACGACCTCGGACCACCAGGGGCCGATAAAACCACCGTCTCATGGGGCCGGACACTCAGGGTCAGGGGAAAATCCAATATATACCTGGTGATATCTCGGGTGCTATTACAGATAGCGCAATAAATCAAAGTGCATTGTCTGTAGGAGGCCCTGGCGCATGAATCTGTGCAGCGGGAACGACCTCGGACCACCAGGGGCCGAGAAGACCGCAGTCTCATGGGGACGGACTCTCAGGGTCAGGGAAAAATCCAATATATATCTGGTGATATCTCGGGCGCTATTAGAGATAGCGCAAAAAACCAAAGTGAATTATCTGCAGGAGGCCCTGGCGCATGAATCTGTGCAGCGGGAACGACCTCGGGCCACCAGGGGCTGAGAAAACGACCGTCTCATGGGGCCGGACATTCAGGGTCAGTGAAAAATCCAATATATATCTGGTGATATCTCGGCTGCTATTACAGATAGCGGAATAAATCAAAGTGCATTGTCTGTAGGAGGCCCTGGCGCATGAATCTGTGCAGCGGGAACGACCTCGGACCACCAGGGGCCGAGAAAACCACAGTCTCATGGGGCCGGACACTCAGGGTCAGGGGAAAATCCAGTATATATCTGGTGATATCTCGGGTGCTATTAGAGATAGCGCAATAAGCCAAAGTGAATTATCTGCAGGAGGCCCTGGCGCATGAATCTGTGCAGCGGGAACGTCCTCGGACCTCCAGGGGCCGAGACAACCACCGTCTCAAGGGGCCGGACACTCAGGGTCAGGGTAAAATCCAATATGTATCTGGTGATATCTCGGGTGCTATTACAGATAGCGCAATAAATCGAAGTGCATTATCTGTAGGTGGCCCTGTCGCATAAATCTGTGCAGCGGGAACGACCTCGGACCACCAGGGGCCGAAAAAACCACAGTATCATGGGGCCGGACTCTCACGGTCAGGGTAAAATCCAATATATATCTGGTGATATCTCGGGTGCTATTAGAGATAGCGTAATAAACCAAAGTGCATTGTCTGTAGGAGGCCCTGGCGCATGAATCTGTGCAGCGGGAACGACCTCGGACCACCAGGGTCCGAAAAAACCACAGTCTCATGGGGCCGGACTCTCACGGTCAGGGTAAAATCCAATATATATCTGGTGATATCTCGGGTGCTATTAGAGATAGCGCGATAAATCAAAGTGAATTATCTGCAGGAGGCCCTGGCGCATGCATCTGTGCAGCGGGAACGACCTCGGACCACCAGGGGCCGAGAAAATCACCGTCTCATGGGGACGGGCACTCAGGGTCTGGGGAAAATCCAATATGTATCTGCTGATATCTCGGGTGCTATTAGAGATAGCGTAACAAACCAAAGTGCATTGTCTGTAGGAGGCCCTGGCGCATGAATCTGTGCAGCGGGAACGACCTCTGACCACCAGGGGCCGAAAAAACCACAGTCTCATGGGGCCGGACACTCATGGTCAGGGTAAAATCCAATATATATCTGGTGATATCTCGGGTGCTATTACAGATAGCGCGATAAATCAAAGTGCATTGTCTGTAGGAGGCACTGGCGAATGAGTCTGTGCAGCAGGAACGACCTCGAACCACCAGGGGCCGAGAAAATTACAGATATTCGGAATCCGTCACCCAAGGTCATGTGAAAATCCAGCATATATCTGGTGATATTTCGGGTGCTATTATAGATAGCGCAATAAACCAAAGTGAATTATCTGCAGTAGGCCCTGGCGCATGCATCTGTGCAGCGGGAACGACCTCGGACAACCAGGGGCCGAGAAAGCCACAGACTCATGGGGCTGGACACTCAGGGTTAGGGAAAAATCCAATATATATCTGGTGATATCTCGGGTGCTATTACAGATAGTACAGTAAATCAAAGTGCACTGTCTGTAGGAGGCCCTGGCGCATGAATCTGTGCAGCGGGAACGACCTCGGACTACCAGGGGCCGAGAAAACCACCGTCTCATGGGGACGGACACTCAGGGTCTGGCGAAAATCCACTATATATCTGGTGATATCTCGGGTGCTATTAGAGATAGCGCAATAAACCAAACTGCATTGTCTGTAGGATGCCCTGGCGCATGAATCTGTGCAGCGGGAGCGACCTCTGACCACAAGGGGCCGAGAAAACCACCGTCTCATGGGGCCGGACACTCAGGGTCGAGGAAAAATCCAATATATATCTGGTGATATCTCGGGTGCTAATAGAGATAGCGCAATAAACCAAAGTGAATTATCTGCAGGAGGCCCTGGCCCATGCATCTGTGCAGCGGGAACAACCTCGGACCACCAGGGGCCGAGAAAACCACCGTCTCATGGGGCCGGACACTCAGGGTCAGGGTAAAATGCTATATATATCTGGTGATATGTCGGGTGCTATTACAGATAGCGGAATAAATCAAAGTGCATTGTCTGTAGGAGGCCCTGGCGCATGAATCTGTGCAGTGGGAACGACCTCGGACCACCAGGGGCCGAGAAAACGACCGTCTCATGGGGCCGGACACTCAGGGTCAGTGAAAAATCCAATATATATCTGGTGATATCTCGGGTGCTATTACAGATAGCGCAATAAATCAAAGTGCATTGTCTGTAGGAGGCCCTGGCGCATGAATCTGTGCAGCGGGAGCGACCTCTGACCACAAGGGGCCGAGAAAACCACAGTCTCATGGGGCCGGACACTCAGGGTCAGGGGAAAATCCAGTATATATCTAGTGATATCTCGGGTGCTATTAGAGATAGCGCAATAAACCAAAGTGAATTATCTGCAGGAGGCCCTGGCGCATGAATCTGTGCAGCGGGAACGACCTCGGACCACCAGGGGCCGAAAAAACCACAGTCTCATGGGGCCGGACACTCATGGTCAGGGTAAAATCCAATATATATCTGGTGATATCTCGGGTGCTATTACAGATAGCGCAATAAATCAAAGTGCATAGTCTGTAGGAGGCCCCGGCGCATGAATCTGTGCAGCGGGAACGACCTCGGACCACCACGGGCCGAGAAAACGACCGTCTCATGGGGCCGGACGCTCAGGGTCAGTGAAAAATCCAATATATATCTGGTGATATCTCGGGTGCTATTACAGATAGCGCAATAAATCAAAGTGCACTGTCTGTAGGAGGCCCTGGCGCATGAATCTGTGCAGCGGGAACGACCTCGGACCACCAGGGGCCGAGAAAACCACCGTCTCATGGGGACGGACACTCAGGGTCTGGCGAAAATCCACTATATATCTGGTGATATCTCGGGTGCTATTAGAGATAGCGCAATAAACCAAACTGCATTGTCTGTAGGAGGCCCTGGCGCATGAATCTGTGCAGCGGGAGCGACCTCTGACCACAAGGGGCCGAGAAAACCACAGTCTCATGGGGCCGGACATTCAGGGTCGAGGAAAAATCCAATATATATCCGGTGATATCTCGGGTGCTAATAGAGATAGCGCAATAAACCAAAGTGAATTATCTGCAGGAGGCCCTGGCGCATGAATCTGTGCAGCGGGAACGACCTCGGACCACCAGGGGCCGAGAAAACGACCGTCTCATGGGGCCGGACACTCAGGGTCAGTGAAAAATCCAATATATATCTGGTGATATCTCGGGTGCTATTACAGATAGCGCAATAAATCAAAGTGCATTGTCTGTAGGAGGCCCTGGCGCATGAATCTGTGCAGCGGGAGCGACCTCTGACCACAAGGGGCCGAGAAAACCACAGTCTCATGGGGCCGGACACTCAGGGTCAGGGGAAAATCCAGTATATATCTAGTGATATCTCGGGTGCTATTAGAGATAGCGCAATAAACCAAAGTGAATTATCTGCAGGAGGCCCTGGCGCATGAATCTGTGCAGCGGGAACGACCTCGGGCCACCAGGGGCCCAGAAAACCACAGTCTCATGTGGCCGGACACTCAGGGTCATGGAAAAATCCATTATATATCTGGTGATATATCGGGTGCCATTAGAGGTAGCTCGATAAATCAAAGTGCATTGTCTGCAGGAGGCCCTGACGCATGAACCTGTGCAGCGGGAACGACCTCGGACCACCAGGGGCCGATAAAACCACCGTCTCATGGGGCCGGACACTCAGGGTCAGGGGAAAATCCAATATATATCTGGTGATATCTCGGGTGCTATTACAGATAGCGCAATAAACCAAAGTGAATTATCTGCAGGAGGCCCTGGCGCATGAATCTGTGCAGCGGGAACGACCTCGGGCCACCAGGGGCCGAAAAAACCACAGTCTCATGGGGCCGGACACTCAGGGTCAGGGGAAAATCCAATATATATCTGGTGATATCTCGGGTGCTATTACAGATAGCGCAATAAATCAAAGTGCATTGTCTGTAGGAGGCCCGGGCGCATGAATCTGTGCAGCGGGAACGACCTCGGACCATCAGGGGCCGAAAAAACCACAGTCTCATGGGGCCGGACACTCATGGTCAGGGTAAAATCCAATATATATCTGGTGATATCTCGGGTGCTATTACAGATAGCGCAATAAATCAAAGTGCATTGTCTGTAGGAGGCCCTGGCGCATGAATCTGTGCAGCGGGAACGACCTCTGACCACAAGAGGCCGAGAAAACCACCGTCTCAAGGGGCCGGACACTCAGGGTCGAGGAAAAATCCAATATATATCTGGTGATATCTCGGGTGCTATTACAGATAGCGCGATAAATCAAAGTGCATTGTCTGTAGGAGGCACAGACGAATGAGTCTGTGCAGCAGGAACGACCTCGAACCACCAGGGGCCGAGAAAATTACAGATATTCGGAATCCGTCACCCAAGGTCATGTGAAAATCCAGCATATATCTGGTGATATTTCGGGTGCTATTATAGATAGCGCAATAAACCAAAGTGAATTATCTGCAGGAGGCCCTGGCGCATGAATCTGTGCAGCGGGAACGTCCTCGGACCTCCAGGGGCCGAGACAACCACCGTCTCATGGGGCCGGGCACTCAGGGTCAGGGTAAAATCCAATATATATCTGGTGATATCTCGGGTGCTATTACAGATAGCGCAATAAATCAATGTGCATTGTCTGTAGGAGGCCCTGGCGCATGAATCTGTGCAGCGGGAACGACCTCGGACCACCAGTGTCCGAGAAAACCACAGTCTCATGGGGCCGGACACTCAGGGTCAGGGAAAAATCCATTATATATCTGGTGATATATCGGGTGCCATTAGAGATAGCACGATAAATCAAAGTGCATTGTCTGCAGGAGGCCCTGACGCATGAATCTGTGCAGCGGGAACGACCTCGGACCACCAGGGGCCGAGGAAACCACAGTCTCATGGGGCCGAGAACTCAGGGTCAGGCAAAAATCCAATATATATCTGGTGATATCTCGGGTGCTATTACACATAGCGCATTAAACCAACGCGCATTGTCGGTAGGTGGCCATGGCGCATGAATCTGTGCAGCGGGAACGACATCGGACCACCAGGGGCCGAGAAAACCACCGTCTCATGGGGCCGGACACTCAAGGTCAGGGGAAAATCCAATATATATGTGGTGATATCTCGGGTGCTATTACAGATAGCGCAATAAATCAAAGTGCATTGTCTGTAGGAGACCCTGGCGCATGAACCTGTCCAGCGGGAACGACCTCGGACCACCAGGGGCCGAGAAAACCACCGTCTCATGGGGCCGGACACTCTGGGTCAGCGAAAAATCCAATATATATCTGGTGATATCTCGGGTGCTATTACAGATAGCGCAATAAATCAAAGTGCATTGTCTGTAGGAGGCCCTGGCGCATGAATCTGTGCAGCGGGAACGACCTCGGACCACCAGGGGCCGAGGAAACCACAGTCTCATGGGGCCGGACACTCAGGGTCAGGGAAAAATCCAATATATATCTGGTGATATCTTGGGTGCTATTAGATATAGCGCGATAAACCAAAGTGAATTATCTGCAGGAGGCCCTGGCGCATGAATCTGTGCAACGGGAACGACCTCGGACCACCAGGGGCCGAAAAATCCACAGTCTCATGGGGCCGGACACTCAGGATCAGGGAAAAATCCAATATATATCTGGTGATATCTTGGGTGGTATTAGAGATAGCGTAATAAACCAAAGTGAATTATCTGCAGGAGGCCCTGGCGCAAGAATCTGTGCAGCGGGAACGACCTCGGACCACCAGGGGCCGAGACAACAACCGTCTCATGGGGCCGGACACTCAGGGTCAGGGAAAAATCCAATATATATCTGGTGATATCTCGGGTTATATTACAGGTAGCACAATAAATCAAAGTGCATTGTCTGTAGGAGGCCCTGGCGCATGAATCTGTGCAGAGGGAACGATTTCGGACCACCAGGGGCCGAGACAACAACCGTCTCATGGGGCCGGACACTCAGGGTCAGGGAAAAATCCAATATATATCTGGTGATATCTCGGGTTATATTACAGATAGCACAATAAATCAAAGTGCATTGTCTGTAGGAGGCCCTGGCGCATGAATCTGTGCAGAGGGAACGACCTCGGACCACCAGGGGCCGAGAAAACCACCGTCTCATGGCGCCGGACACTCAGGGTCAGGGGAAAATCCAATATATATCTGGTGATATCTCGGGTGCTATTACAGATAGCGCAATAAATCAAAGTGAATTATCTGCAGGAGGCCCTGGCGCATGAATCTGTGCAGCGGGAACGACCTCGGACCACCAGGGGCCGAGAAAACCACAGTCTCATGGAGCCGGACACTCAGGGTCAGGGGAAAATCCAATATATATCTGGTGATATCTCGGGTGCTATTACAGATAGCGCAATAAACCAAAGTGAATTATCTGCAGGAGGCCCTGGCGCGTGAATCTGTGCAGCGGGAACGACCTCGGACCACCAGGGGCCGAGAAAACCACAGTCTCATGGAGCCGGACACTCAGGGTCAGGGGAAAATCCAATATATATCTGGTGATATCTCGGGTGCTATTACAAATAGCGCAATAAATCAAAGTGAATTATCTGCAGGAGGCCCTGGCGCATGAATCTGTGCAGCGGGAACGACCTCGGACCACCAGGGGCCGAGAAAACCACAGTCACATGGGGCCGGTCACTCAGAGTCAGGGGAAAATCCAATATATATCTGGTGATATCTCGGGTGCTATTAGATACAGCGCAATAAACCTAATTGAATTATCTGCAGGAGGCCCTGGCGCATGAATCTGGGCAGCGGGAACGACCTCGGACCACCAGGGGCCGAGAAAACCAAAGTCTAGTGGGGCCGGACACTCAGGGTCAGGGGAAAATCCAATATATATATCAAGTGATATCTCGGGTGCTATTAGATACAGCGCAATAAACCAAAGTGTATTATCTGCAAGAGGCCCTGGCGCATGCGTCTGTGCAGCGGGAACGACCTCGGACCACCAGGGGCCGAGAAAACTAAAGTCTCATGGGGCCGGACACTCAGGGTCTGGGGAAAATCCATTATATATCTGGTGATATGTCGGGAGCTATTACAGATAGCGCAATAAATCAAAGTTCATTGTCTGGACGAGGCCCTGGCGCATGAATCTGTGCAGCGGGAACGACCTCGGTCCACCAGGGGCCGAGAAAACCACCGTCTCATGGGGCTGGACACTCAGGGTCAGGGAAAAATCCAATATATATCTGGTGATATCTCGGGTTATATTACAGATAGCACAATAAATCAAAGTGCATTGTCTGGACGAGGCCCTGGCGCATGAATCTGTGCAGCGGGAACGACCTCGGTCCACCAGGGGCCGAGAAAGCCACAGACTCATGGGGCTGGACACTCACGGTTAGGGAAAAATCCAATATATATCTGGTGATATCTCGGGTGCTATTACAGATAGTACAATAAATCAAAGTGCACTGTCTGTAGGAGGCCCTGGCGCATGAATCTCTGCAGCGGGAACGACCTCGGACCACCAGGGGCCGAGAAAACCACAGTCTCATGGAGCCGGACACTCAGGGTCAGGGGAAAATCCAATATATATCTGGTGATATCTCGGGTGCTATTACAGATAGCGCAATAAACCAAAGTGAATTATCTGCATGAGGCCCTGGCGCATGAATCTGTGCAGCGGGAACGACCTCGGACCACCAGGGGCCGGGAAAACCACAGTCTCATGGAGCCGGACACTCAGGGTCAGGGGAAAATCCAATATATATCTGGTGATATCTCGGGTGCTATTACAGATAGCGCAATAAATCAAAGTGAATTATCTGCAGGAGGCCCTGGCGCATGAATCTGTGCAGCGGGAACGACCTCGGACCACCAGGGGCCGAGAAAACCACAGTCACATGGGGCCGGTCACTCAGGGTCAGGGGAAAATCCAATATATATCTGGTGATATCTCGGGTGCTATTAGATACAGCGCAATAAACCTAATTGAATTATCTGCAGGAGGCCCTGGCGCATGAATCTGGGCAGCGGGAACGACCTCGGACCACCAGGGGCCGAGAAAACCACAGTCTAGTGGGGCCGGACACTCAGGGTCAGGGGAAAATCCAATATATATATCTGGTGATATCTTGGGTGCTATTAGATATAGCGCAATAAACCAAAGTGAATTATCTGCAGGAGGCCCTGGCGCATGAATCTGTGCAGCGGGAACGACCTCGGACCACCAGGGTCCGAAAAAACCACAGTCTCATGGGGCCGGACTCTCACGGTCAGGGTAAAATCCAATATATATCTGGTGATATCTCGGGTGCTATTAGAGATAGCGCGATAAATCAAAGTGAATTATCTGCAGGAGGCCCTGGCGCATGCATCTGTGCAGCGGGAACGACCTCGGACCACCAGGGGCCGAGAAAATCACCGTCTCATGGGGACGGGCACTCAGGGTCTGGGGAAAATCCAATATATATCTGGTGATATCTCGGGTGCTATTACAGATAGTACAGTAAATCAAAGTGCACTGTCTGTAGGAGGCCCTGGCGCATGAATCTGTGCAGCAGGAACGACCTCGAACCACCAGGGGCCGAGAAAATTACAGATATTCGGAATCCGTCACCCAAGGTCATGTGAAAATCCAGCATATATCTGGTGATATTTCGGGTGCTATTATAGATAGCGCAATAAACCAAAGTGAATTATCTGCAGTAGGCCCTGGCGCATGCATCTGTGCAGCGGGAACGACCTCGGACAACCAGGGGCCGAGAAAGCCACAGACTCATGGGGCTGGACACTCAGGGTTAGGGAAAAATCCAATATATATCTGGTGATATCTCGGGTGCTATTACAGATAGTACAGTAAATCAAAGTGCACTGTCTGTAGGAGGCCCTGGCGCATGAATCTGTGCAGCGGGAACGACCTCGGACTACCAGGGGCCGAGAAAACCACCGTCTCATGGGGACGGACACTCAGGGTCTGGCGAAAATCCACTATATATCTGGTGATATCTCGGGTGCTATTAGAGATAGCGCAATAAACCAAACTGCATTGTCTGTAGGATGCCCTGGCGCATGAATCTGTGCAGCGGGAGCGACCTCTGACCACAAGGGGCCGAGAAAACCACCGTCTCATGGGGCCGGACACTCAGGGTCGAGGAAAAATCCAATATATATCTGGTGATATCTCGGGTGCTAATAGAGATAGCGCAATAAACCAAAGTGAATTATCTGCAGGAGGCCCTGGCCCATGCATCTGTGCAGCGGGAACAACCTCGGACCACCAGGGGCCGAGAAAACCACCGTCTCATGGGGCCGGACACTCAGGGTCAGGGTAAAATGCTATATATATCTGGTGATATGTCGGGTGCTATTACAGATAGCGGAATAAATCAAAGTGCATTGTCTGTAGGAGGCCCTGGCGCATGAATCTGTGCAGTGGGAACGACCTCGGACCACCAGGGGCCGAGAAAACGACCGTCTCATGGGGCCGGACACTCAGGGTCAGTGAAAAATCCAATATATATCTGGTGATATCTCGGGTGCTATTACAGATAGCGCAATAAATCAAAGTGCATTGTCTGTAGGAGGCCCTGGCGCATGAATCTGTGCAGCGGGAGCGACCTCTGACCACAAGGGGCCGAGAAAACCACAGTCTCATGGGGCCGGACACTCAGGGTCAGGGGAAAATCCAGTATATATCTAGTGATATCTCGGGTGCTATTAGAGATAGCGCAATAAACCAAAGTGAATTATCTGCAGGAGGCCCTGGCGCATGAATCTGTGCAGCGGGAACGACCTCGGACCACCAGGGGCCGAAAAAACCACAGTCTCATGGGGCCGGACACTCATGGTCAGGGTAAAATCCAATATATATCTGGTGATATCTCGGGTGCTATTACAGATAGCGCAATAAATCAAAGTGCATAGTCTGTAGGAGGCCCCGGCGCATGAATCTGTGCAGCGGGAACGACCTCGGACCACCACGGGCCGAGAAAACGACCGTCTCATGGGGCCGGACGCTCAGGGTCAGTGAAAAATCCAATATATATCTGGTGATATCTCGGGTGCTATTACAGATAGCGCAATAAATCAAAGTGCACTGTCTGTAGGAGGCCCTGGCGCATGAATCTGTGCAGCGGGAACGACCTCGGACCACCAGGGGCCGAGAAAACCACCGTCTCATGGGGACGGACACTCAGGGTCTGGCGAAAATCCACTATATATCTGGTGATATCTCGGGTGCTATTAGAGATAGCGCAATAAACCAAACTGCATTGTCTGTAGGAGGCCCTGGCGCATGAATCTGTGCAGCGGGAGCGACCTCTGACCACAAGGGGCCGAGAAAACCACAGTCTCATGGGGCCGGACATTCAGGGTCGAGGAAAAATCCAATATATATCTGGTGATATCTCGGGTGCTAATAGAGATAGCGCAATAAACCAAAGTGAATTATCTGCAGGAGGCCCTGGCGCATGAATCTGTGCAGCGGGAACGACCTCGGACCACCAGGGGCCGAGAAAACGACCGTCTCATGGGGCCGGACACTCAGGGTCAGTGAAAAATCCAATATATATCTGGTGATATCTCGGGTGCTATTACAGATAGCGCAATAAATCAAAGTGCATTGTCTGTAGGAGGCCCTGGCGCATGAATCTGTGCAGCGGGAGCGACCTCGGGCCACCAGGGGCCCAGAAAACCACAGTCTCATGTGGCCGGACACTCAGGGTCATGGAAAAATCCATTATATATCTGGTGATATATCGGGTGCCATTAGAGGTAGCTCGATAAATCAAAGTGCATTGTCTGCAGGAGGCCCTGACGCATGAACCTGTGCAGCGGGAACGACCTCGGACCACCAGGGGCCGATAAAACCACCGTCTCATGGGGCCGGACACTCAGGGTCAGGGGAAAATCCAATATATATCTGGTGATATCTCGGGTGCTATTACAGATAGCGCAATAAACCAAAGTGAATTATCTGCAGGAGGCCCTGGCGCATGAATCTGTGCAGCGGGAACGACCTCGGGCCACCAGGGGCCGAAAAAACCACAGTCTCATGGGGCCGGACACTCAGGGTCAGGGGAAAATCCAATATATATCTGGTGATATCTCGGGTGCTATTACAGATAGCGCAATAAATCAAAGTGCATTGTCTGTAGGAGGCCCGGGCGCATGAATCTGTGCAGCGGGAACGACCTCGGACCATCAGGGGCCGAAAAAACCACAGTCTCATGGGGCCGGACACTCATGGTCAGGGTAAAATCCAATATATATCTGGTGATATCTCGGGTGCTATTACAGATAGCGCAATAAATCAAAGTGCATTGTCTGTAGGAGGCCCTGGCGCATGAATCTGTGCAGCGGGAACGACCTCTGACCACAAGAGGCCGAGAAAACCACCGTCTCAAGGGGCCGGACACTCAGGGTCGAGGAAAAATCCAATATATATCTGGTGATATCTCGGGTGCTATTACAGATAGCGCGATAAATCAAAGTGCATTGTCTGTAGGAGGCACAGACGAATGAGTCTGTGCAGCAGGAACGACCTCGAACCACCAGGGGCCGAGAAAATTACAGATATTCGGAATCCGTCACCCAAGGTCATGTGAAAATCCAGCATATATCTGGTGATATTTCGGGTGCTATTATAGATAGCGCAATAAACCAAAGTGAATTATCTGCAGGAGGCCCTGGCGCATGAATCTGTGCAGCGGGAACGTCCTCGGACCTCCAGGGGCCGAGACAACCACCGTCTCATGGGGCCGGGCACTCAGGGTCAGGGTAAAATCCAATATATATCTGGTGATATCTCGGGTGCTATTACAGATAGCGCAATAAATCAATGTGCATTGTCTGTAGGAGGCCCTGGCGCATGAATCTGTGCAGCGGGAACGACCTCGGACCACCAGTGTCCGAGAAAACCACAGTCTCATGGGGCCGGACACTCAGGGTCAGGGAAAAATCCATTATATATCTGGTGATATATCGGGTGCCATTAGAGATAGCACGATAAATCAAAGTGCATTGTCTGCAGGAGGCCCTGACGCATGAATCTGTGCAGCGGGAACGACCTCGGACCACCAGGGGCCGAGGAAACCACAGTCTCATGGGGCCGAGAACTCAGGGTCAGGCAAAAATCCAATATATATCTGGTGATATCTCGGGTGCTATTACACATAGCGCATTAAACCAACGCGCATTGTCGGTAGGTGGCCATGGCGCATGAATCTGTGCAGCGGGAACGACATCGGACCACCAGGGGCCGAGAAAACCACCGTCTCATGGGGCCGGACACTCAAGGTCAGGGGAAAATCCAATATATATGTGGTGATATCTCGGGTGCTATTACAGATAGCGCAATAAATCAAAGTGCATTGTCTGTAGGAGACCCTGGCGCATGAACCTGTCCAGCGGGAACGACCTCGGACCACCAGGGGCCGAGAAAACCACCGTCTCATGGGGCCGGACACTCTGGGTCAGCGAAAAATCCAATATATATCTGGTGATATCTCGGGTGCTATTACAGATAGCGCAATAAATCAAAGTGCATTGTCTGTAGGAGGCCCTGGCGCATGAATCTGTGCAGCGGGAACGACCTCGGACCACCAGGGGCCGAGGAAACCACAGTCTCATGGGGCCGGACACTCAGGGTCAGGGAAAAATCCAATATATATCTGGTGATATCTTGGGTGCTATTAGATATAGCGCGATAAACCAAAGTGAATTATCTGCAGGAGGCCCTGGCGCATGAATCTGTGCAACGGGAACGACCTCGGACCACCAGGGGCCGAAAAATCCACAGTCTCATGGGGCCGGACACTCAGGATCAGGGAAAAATCCAATATATATCTGGTGATATCTTGGGTGGTATTAGAGATAGCGTAATAAACCAAAGTGAATTATCTGCAGGAGGCCCTGGCGCAAGAATCTGTGCAGCGGGAACGACCTCGGACCACCAGGGGCCGAGACAACAACCGTCTCATGGGGCCGGACACTCAGGGTCAGGGAAAAATCCAATATATATCTGGTGATATCTCGGGTTATATTACAGGTAGCACAATAAATCAAAGTGCATTGTCTGTAGGAGGCCCTGGCGCATGAATCTGTGCAGAGGGAACGATTTCGGACCACCAGGGGCCGAGACAACAACCGTCTCATGGGGCTGGACACTCAGGGTCAGGGAAAAATCCAATATATATCTGGTGATATCTCGGGTTATATTACAGATAGCACAATAAATCAAAGTGCATTGTCTGTAGGAGGCCCTGGCGCATGAATCTGTGCAGAGGGAACGACCTCGGACCACCAGGGGCCGAGAAAACCACCGTCTCATGGCGCCGGACACTCAGGGTCAGGGGAAAATCCAATATATATCTGGTGATATCTCGGGTGCTATTACAGATAGCGCAATAAATCAAAGTGAATTATCTGCAGGAGGCCCTGGCGCATGAATCTGTGCAGCGGGAACGACCTCGGACCACCAGGGGCCGAGAAAACCACAGTCTCATGGAGCCGGACACTCAGGGTCAGGGGAAAATCCAATATATATCTGGTGATATCTCGGGTGCTATTACAGATAGCGCAATAAACCAAAGTGAATTATCTGCAGGAGGCCCTGGCGCGTGAATCTGTGCAGCGGGAACGACCTCGGACCACCAGGGGCCGAGAAAACCACAGTCTCATGGAGCCGGACACTCAGGGTCAGGGGAAAATCCAATATATATCTGGTGATATCTCGGGTGCTATTACAAATAGCGCAATAAATCAAAGTGAATTATCTGCAGGAGGCCCTGGCGCATGAATCTGTGCAGCGGGAACGACCTCGGACCACCAGGGGCCGAGAAAACCACAGTCACATGGGGCCGGTCACTCAGAGTCAGGGGAAAATCCAATATATATCTGGTGATATCTCGGGTGCTATTAGATACAGCGCAATAAACCTAATTGAATTATCTGCAGGAGGCCCTGGCGCATGAATCTGGGCAGCGGGAACGACCTCGGACCACCAGGGGCCGAGAAAACCACAGTCTAGTGGGGCCGGACACTCAGGGTCAGGGGAAAATCCAATATATATATCAAGTGATATCTCGGGTGCTATTAGATACAGCGCAATAAACCAAAGTGTATTATCTGCAAGAGGCCCTGGCGCATGCGTCTGTGCAGCGGGAACGACCTCGGACCACCAGGGGCCGAGAAAACTAAAGTCTCATGGGGCCGGACACTCAGGGTCTGGGGAAAATCCATTATATATCTGGTGATATGTCGGGAGCTATTACAGATAGCGCAATAAATCAAAGTTCATTGTCTGGACGAGGCCCTGGCGCATGAATCTGTGCAGCGGGAACGACCTCGGTCCACCAGGGGCCGAGAAAACCACCGTCTCATGGGGCTGGACACTCAGGGTCAGGGAAAAATCCAATATATATCTGGTGATATCTCGGGTTATATTACAGATAGCACAATAAATCAAAGTGCATTGTCTGGACGAGGCCCTGGCGCATGAATCTGTGCAGCGGGAACGACCTCGGTCCACCAGGGGCCGAGAAAACCACCGTCTCATGGGGCTGGACACTCAGGGTGAGGGTAATATCCAATATATATCTGGTGATATCTCGGGTGCTATTACAGATAGCGCAATAAATCAAAGTGCATTGTCTGTAGGAGGCCCTGGCGCATGAACCTGTGCAGCGGCAACGACCTCGGACCACCAGGGGCCGAGAAAACCACAGTCTCATGGGGCCGGACACTCTGGGTCAGGGGAAAATCCAATATATATCTGGTGATATCTCGGGTGCTATTACAGATAGCGCAATAAATCAAAGTGCATTGTCTGCAGGAGGCCCTTGCGAATGAATCTGTTCAGCGGGAACGACCTCGGATCACCAGGGGCCGAGAAAACCACAGACACATGGGGCCGGACACTCAGGGTCGAGGAAAAATCCAATATATATCTGGTGATATCTCGGGTGCTATTAGAGATAGCGCGATAAATCAAAGTGAATTATCTGCAGGAGGCCCTGGCGCATGCATCTGTGCAGCGGGAACGACCTCTGACCACAAGAGGCCGAGAAAACCACCGTCTCATGGGGCCGGACACTCAGGGTCGAGGAAAAATCCAATATATATCTGGTGATATCTCGGGTGCTATTACAGATAGCGCGATAAATCAAAGTGCATTGTCTGTAGGAGGCACTGGCGAATGAGTCTGTGCAGCAGGAACGACCTCGAACCACCAGGGGCCGAGAAAATTACAGATATTCGGAATCCGTCACCCAAGGTCATGTGAAAATCCAGCATATATCTGGTGATATTTCGGGTGCTATTATAGATAGCGCAATAAACCAAAGTGAATTATCTGCAGTAGGCCCTGGCGCATGCATCTGTGCAGCGGGAACGACCTCGGACAACCAGGGGCCGAGAAAGCCACAGACTCATGGGGCTGGACACTCACGGTTAGGGAAAAATCCAATATATATCTGGTGATATCTCGGGTGCTATTACAGATAGTACAATAAATCAAAGTGCACTGTCTGTAGGAGGCCCTGGCGCATGAATCTCTGCAGCGGGAACGACCTCGGACCACCAGGGGCCGAGAAAACCACCGTCTCATGGGGACGGACACTCAGGGTCTGGCGAAAATCCACTATATATCTGGTGATATCTCGGGTGCTATTAGAGATAGCGCAATAAACCAAAGTGAATTATCTGCAGGAGGCCCTGGCGCATGAATCTGCGCAGCGGGAACGACCTCGGACCACCAGGGGCCGAGAAAACCACAGTCTCATGGAGCCGGACACTCAGGGTCAGGGGAATATCCAATATATATCTGGTGATATCTCGGGTGCTATTAGATACAGCGCAATAAACCAAATTGAATTATCTGCAGGAGGCCCTGGCGCATGAATCTGGGCAACGGGAACGACCTCGGACCACCAGGGGCCGAGAAAACCACAGTCTAGTGGGGCCGGACACTCAGGGTCAGGGGAAAATCCAATATATATATCAGGTGATATCTCGGGTGCTATTAGATACAGCGCAATAAACCAAAGTGTATTATCTGCAAGAGGCCCTGGCGCATGCATCTGTGCAGCGGGAACGACCTCGGACCACCAGGGGCCGAGAAAACTAAAGTCTCATGGGGCCGGACACTCAGGGTCTGGGGAAAATCCATTGTATATCTGGTGATATGTCGGGAGCTATTACAGATAGCGCAATAAATCAAAGTTCATTGTCTGGAGGAGGCCCTGGCGCATGAATCTGTGCAGCGGGAACGACCTCGGTCCACCAGGGGCCGAGAAAACCACCGTCTCATGGGGCTGGACACTCAGCGTGAGGGTAATATCCAATATATATCTGGTGATATCTCGGGTGCTATTACAGATAGCGCAATAAATCAAAGTGCATTGTCTGTAGGAGGCCCTGGCGCATGAACCTGTGCAGCGGCAACGACCTCGGACCACCAGGGGCCGAGAAAACCACAGTCTCATGGGGCCGGACACTCTGGGTCAGGGGAAAATCCAATATATATCTGGTGATATCTCGGGTGCTATTACAGATAGCGCAATAAATCAAAGTGCATTGTCTGTAAGCTGCCCTGGCGCATGAATCTGGGCAGCGGGAACGACCTCGGACCACCAGGGGCCGAGAAAACCACCGTCACATGGGGCCGGACATTCAGGTTCAGGGAAAAATACAATATATATCTGGTGATATCTCGGGTGCTATTACAGATAGCGCAATAAATCAAAGTGAATTGTCTGTAGGAGGCCCTGGTGCATGAATCTGTGCAGCGGGATCTACCTCGGACCACGAGGGACCGAGAAAACCATCGACACATGGGGCCGGACACTCAGAGTCAGGGGAAAATCCAATATAAATCTGGTGATATCTCTGGTGCTCTTACAGATAGCGCACTAAACCAAAGTGAATCATCTGCAGCGGGCCCTGGAGCATGAATCTGTGCAGCGGGAACGAACTCGGACCACCAGTGGCCGAGAAAATTACAGATATTCGGAATCCGTCACCCAAGGTCATGTAAAAATCCAGCATATATCTGGTGATATCTCGGGTGCTATTAGAGATAGCGCAATAAACCAAAGTGAATTGTCTGCAGGAGGCCCTGGCGCATGCATCTGTGCAGCGGGAACGACCTCGGACCACCAGGGGCCGAGAAAACCACCGACTCACGGGGCCGGACACTCAGGGTCAGGGGAAAATCCAATATATATCTGGTGATATCTCGGGTGCTATTAGAGATAGCGCAATAAACCAAAGTGCACTGTATGTAGGAGGCCCTGGCGCATGAATCTGGGCAGCGGGAACGACCTCGCACCACCAGGGGCCGAGAAAATCACCGTCTCATGAAGCCGGACACTCAGGGTCAGGGGAAAATCCCATATATATCTGGTGATATCTCGGGTGCTATTACAGATAGCCCAACAAATCAAAGTGCATTGTCTGTAGGAGGCACTGGCGAATGAATCTGTGCCGCAGGAACGACCTCGGACCACCAGTGGCCGAGAAAATTACAGATATTCGGAATCCGTCACCCAAGGTCATGTAAAAATCCAGCATATATCTGGTGATATCTCGGTTGCTATTACAGATAGCGCAATAAACCAAAGTGCATTGTCTGTAGGAGGCCCTGGCGCATGAATCTGTGCAGCGGGAACGACCTCGCACCACCAGGGGCCGAGGAAACCACCGTCTCATGGGGCCGGACACTCAGGGTCATGGAAAAATCCAATATATATATCTGGTGATATCTCGGGTGCTATTACAGATAGCGCAATAAATCAAAGTGCATTGTCTGTAGGAGGCCCTGGGGCATGAATTTGGACAGCGGGATCGACCTCGGACCACCAGGGGCCGAGAAAACCACCGCCTCAGGGGGCCGGACACTCAGGGTCAGGGGAAAAGCCAATATATATCTGGTGATATCTCGGGTGCTATTAGAGATAGCGCAATAAACCAAATTGAATTATCTGCAGGAGGCCCTGGCGCATGCATCTGTGCAGCGGGAACGACGTCGGACCACCAGGGGCCGAGAAAACAACCGTCTCATGGGGCCGGACACTGAGGGTCAGGGGAAAATGCAATATATATCTGGTGATATCTCGGGTACTATTACAGATAGCGCAATAAATCAAAGTCCATTGTCTGTAGGAGGCCCTGGCGCATGAATCTGTGCAGCGGGAACGACCTCGGACCACCAGGGGCCGAGAAAACCGCAGTCTCACGGGGCCGGACACTCAGGGTCAGGGGAAAATCCAATACATATCTGGTGATATCTCGGGTGCTATTAGAGATAGCGCAATAAACCATAGTGAGTTATCTGCAGGAGGCCCTGGCGCATGAATCTGTGCATCGCGAACGACCTCGGACCACCAGGTGCCGTGAAAACCACCGTCTCATGGGGCCGGACACTCAGGGTCATTGAAAAATCCAATATATATCTGGTGATATCTCGGGTGCTATTACAGATAGCGCAATGAATCAAACTGCATTGTCTGTAAGAGAGCCCGCCGCATGAATCTGTGCAGCCGGAACAACCTCGCACCACCAGGGGCCGAGAAAACCGCAGTCTCATGGGGCCGGACAGTCAGGGCCAGGGGAAAATCCAATATATATCTAGTGATATCTCGGGTGCTATTAGAGATAGCGCAATAAACCAAAGTGAATTATCTGAAAGAGGCCCTGGCGCATGAATCTGTGCAGCGGGAACGATCTCGGACCACCAGGGGCCGAGACAACCACCGTCTCATGGGGCCGGACACTCAGGGTCAGGGAAAAATCCAATATATATCTGGTGGTATCTCGGGTGCTATTACAGATAGCGCCATAAATCAAAGTGCATTGTCTGTAAGCTGCCCTGGCGCATGAATCTGGGCAGCGGGAACGACCTCGGACAACCAGGGCCCGAGAAAACCAGCGTCACATGGGGCCGGACACTCAGGGTCAGGGGAAAAACCAATATAAATCTGGTGATATCTCGGCTGCTATTACAGATAGCGCAATAAATCAAAGTGGATTGTCTGCAGGAAGCCCTGGCGCATGATTCTGTGCAGCGGGAACGACCTGGGACCACCAGGGGCCGAGGAAATCACCGTCCCGTGGGGCCGGACACTCAGGGTCGGGGAAAAATCCAATATATATCTGGTGATATCTCGCGTGCTAGTAGAGATAGCGCAATAAACCAAAGTGCATTGTCTGCAGGAGGCCCTGGCGCATGAATCTGTGCGGCGGGAACGACCTCTGAACACCAGGGGCCGAGAAAACCACCGTCACATGGGGCCGGACACTCAGGGTCAGGGGAAAATCCAATGTGTATCTGGTGATTTCTCGGGTGCTATTAGAGATAGCGCAATAAACCAAAGTGAATTATCTGAAAGAGGCCCTGGCGCATGAATCTGTGCAGCGGGAACGATCTCGGACCACCAGGGGCCGAGACAACCACCGTCTCATGGGGCCGGACACTCAGGGTCAGGGAAAAATCCAATATATATCTGGTGGTATCTCGGGTGCTATTACAGATAGCGCCATAAATCAAAGTGCATTGTCTGTAAGCTGCCCTGGCGCATGAATCTGGGCAGCGGGAACGACCTCGGACAACCAGGGCCCGAGAAAACCAGCGTCACATGGGGCCGGACACTCAGGGTCAGGGGAAAAACCAATATAAATCTGGTGATATCTCGGCTGCTATTACAGGTAGCGCAATAAATCAAAGTGGATTGTCTGCAGGAAGCCCTGGCGCATGATTCTGTGCAGCGGGAACGACCTGGGACCACCAGGGGCCGAGGAAATCACCGTCCCGTGGGGCCGGACACTCAGGGTCGGGGAAAAATCCAATATATATCTGGTGATATCTCGCGTGCTAGTAGAGATAGCGCAATAAACCAAAGTGCATTGTCTGCAGGAGGCCCTGGCGCATGAATCTGTGCGGCGGGAACGACCTCTGAACACCAGGGGCCGAGAAAACCACCGTCACATGGGGCCGGACACTCAGGGTCAGGGGAAAATCCAATGTGTATCTGGTGATTTCTCGGGTGCTATTAGAGATAGCGCAATAAACCAAAGTGAATTATCTGCAGGAGGCCCTGGCGCATGCATCTGTGCAGCGGGAACGACGTCGGACCACCAGGGGCCGAGAAAACAACCGTCTCATTGGGCCGGACACTGAGGGTCAGGGGAAAATCCAATATATATCTGGTGATATCTCGGGTGCTATTAGAGATAGCGCAATAAACCAAAGTGAATTATCTGCAGGAGGCCCTGGCGCATGAATCTGTACAGCAGGAATGACCTCGGACCACCAGGGGCCGAGAAAACCACCGTCTCATGGGGCCGGACATTCAGGTTCAGGGAAAAATACAATATATATCTGGTGATATCTCGGGTGCTATTACAGATAGCGCAATAAATCAAAGTGCATTGTCTGTAAGAGGCCCTGGGGCATGAATCTGGCCAGCGGGAACGACCTCGGACCACCAGGGGCCGAGAAATCCACCGTCTCAGGGGGCCGGACACTCAGGGTCAGGGGAAAAGCCAATATATATCTGGTGATATCTCGGGAGCTATTAGAGATAGCGCAATAAACCAAAGTGAATTATCTGCAGGAGGCACTGGCGCATGCATCTGTGCAGCGGGAGCGACCTCAGAGCACAAGGGGCCGAGAAAACCACCGTCTCATGGGGCCGGAAACTCAGGGTCAGGGAAAAATCCGATATATATCTGGTGATATCTCGGGTGCTATTACAGATAGCCCAATAAATCAAAGTGCATTGTCTGTAAGCTGCCCTGGCGCATGAATATGGGCAGCGGGAACGACCTCGGATCACCAGGGGCCGAGAAAACCACCGTCTCATGGGGCCGGACACTCAGGGTCAGGGAAAAATCCAATATATATCTGGTGATATCTTGGGTGCTATTACAGATAGCGCAATAAACCAAAGTGAATTATCTGCAGGAGGCCCTGGCGCATGCATCTGTGCAGCGGGAACGACCTCAGACCACCAGGGGCCGAGAAAACCACCGTCTCATGGGGCCGGAAACTCAGGGTCAGGGAAAAATCCGATATATATCTGGTGATATCTCGGGTGCTATTACAGATAGCCCAATAAATCAAAGTGCATTGTCTGTAAGCTGCCCTGGCGCATGAATATGGGCAGCGGGAACGACCTCGGACCACCAGGGGCCGAGAAAACCACCGTCACATGGGGCCGGACACTCAGGGTCAGGGGAAAATCCAATATATATCTGGTGATATCTCGGGTACTATTACAGATAGCGCAATAAATCAGAGTCCATTGTCTGTAGGAGGCCCTGGCGCATGAATCTGTGCAGCGGGAACGACCTCGGACCACCAGGGGCCGAGAAAACCGCAGTCTCACGGGGCCGGACACTCAGGGTCAGTGGAAAATCTAATACATATCTGGTGATATCTCGGGTGCTATTAGAGATAGCGCAATAAACCATAGTGAATTATCTGCAGGAGGCCCTGGCGCATGAATCTGTGCATCGCGAACGACCTCGGTCCACTAGGGGCCGAGAAAAACACCGTCTCATGGGGCCGGACATTCAGTGTCAGGGAAAAATCCAATATATATCTGGTGATATCTCGGGTGCTATTACAGATAGCGCAATAAATCAAAGTGCTTTGTCTGTAGGAGGCCCTGGCGCATGAATCTGGCAAGCGGGAACGACCTCGGACAACCAGGGGCCGAGAAAACCACCGTCCCATGGGGCCGGACACACAGGGTCAGGGGAAAAGCCAATAAATATCTGGTGATATCTCGGGTGCTATTAGAGATAGCGCAATAAACCAAAGTGAATTATGTGCAGGAGGCGCTGGCGCATAAATCTGTGCAGCGGGAACGACCTGGGACCACCAGGGGCCGAGAAAACCACCGACACATGGGGCCGCACTCCCAAGGTCATGTAAAAACCCAGGATGTATCTGATGATATCTCGGGTGCTATTAGAGATAGCGCAATAAACCAAAGTGAGTTATCTGCAGAAGGCCCTGGCGCATGCATCTGTGCAGGGGGAACTACCTCGGACCACCAGGGGTCGAGAAAACCACCGTCTCATGGGGCCGGACACTCAGGGTCAGGGAAAAGTCAAATATATATCTGGTGATATCTCCGGTGCTATTAGAGATAGCGCAATAAACCAAAGTGAATTATCTGCAGGAGGCCCTGGCGCATGAATCTGTGCAGCGGGAACGACCTCGGACCACCAGGTGCCGAGACAACCACCGTCTCATGGGGCCGGACACTCAGGGTCGTGGGAAAATCCAATATATATATGGTGATATCTCGGGTGCTATTACAGATAGCGCAATAAATCGAAGTGCATTGTCTGTAGGAGGCCCTGGCGCATGAATCTGTGCAGCGGGATCTACCTCGGACCACGAGGGACCGAGAAAACCATCGACACATGGGGCCGGACACTCAGAGTCAGGGGAAAATCCAATATAAATCTGGTGATATCTCGGGTACTATTACAGATAGCGCAATAAATCAAAGTGCATTGTCTGCAGGAGGCCCTGGCGCATAAATCTGTGCAGCGGGAACGACCTCGGACCACCAGGGGCCGAGAAAACCACCGTCTCATGGAGTCCGACTGTCAGGGTCTGGGAAAAATCCAATATATATCTGGTGATATCTCGGGTGCTATTAGCGATAGCGCAATAAATCAAAGTGCATTGTCTGTAAGCTGCCCTGGCGCATGAATCTGGGCAGCGGGAACGACCTCGGACCACCAGGGGCCGAGAAAACCACCGTCACATGGGGCCAGACACTCAGGATCAGGGAAAAATCCAATATATATCTCGTGATATCTCGGGTGCTATTAGCGATAGCTCAATAAATCAAAGTGAATTATCTGCAGGGGACCCTGTCGCATGAATCTGTGCAGCGGGAACGACCTCGGACCACCAGGGGCCGAGAAAACCACCGTCTCATGGGGCCGGACACTCAGGGTCGGCGAAAAATCCAATATATATCTGGTGATATCTCGGGTGCTATTTGAGATAGCGCAATAAACCAAAGTGAATTGTCTGCAAGAGGCCCTGGCGCATGATTCTGTGCAGCGGGAACGACCTCGGACCACCAGGGGCCGAGAAAACCACCGACACATGGGGCCGCACTCCCAAGGTCATGTAAAAACCCAGGATGTATCTGATGATATCTCGGGTGCTATTAGAGATAGCGCAATAAACCAAAGTGAATTATCTGCAGGAGTCCCTGGCGCATGCATCTGTGCAGCGGGAACTACCTCGGACCACCAGGGGTCGAGAAAACCACCGTCTCATGGGGCCGGACACTCAGGGTCGGCGAAAAATCCAATATATATCGGGTGATATCTCCGGTGCTATTATCGATAGCGCAATAAACCAAAGTGAATTATCTGCAGGAGGCCAGGGCGCATGAATCTGTGCAGCGGGATCGACCTCGGACCACCAGGGGCCGAGAAAATCAAAGTCTCATGGGGCCGGACTGTCAGGGTCAGGGAAAAATCCAGTATATATCTCGTGATATCTCGGGTGCTATTAGCGATAGCTCAATAAATCAAAGTGAATTATCTGCAGGGGACCCTGTCGCATGAATCTGTGCAGCGGGAACGACCTCGGACCACCAGGGGCCGAGAAAACCACCGTCTCATGGGGCCGGACACTCAGGGTCATGTAAGAATCCAGCATATATCTGGTGATATCTCGGGTGCTATTAGAGATAGCGCAATAAACCAAAGTGCATTGTCTGTAGATGGCCCTGGCGCATGAATCTGTGCGGCGGGAACGACCTCTGACCACCAGGGGCCGAGAAAACCACCGTCTCATGGGGCCGGACACACAGGGTCAGGGGAAAAGCCAATAAATATCTGGTGATATCTCGGGTGCTATTAGAGATAGCGCGATAAATCAAAGTGAATTATCTGCAGGAGGCCCTGGCGCATGCATCTCTGCAGCGGGAACGACCTCTGACCACAAGAGGCCGAGAAAACCACCGTCTCATGGGGCCGGACACTCAGGGTCGAGGAAAAATCCAATATATATCTGGTGATATCTCGGGTGCTATTACAGATAGCGCGATAAATCAAAGTGCATTGTCTGTAGGAGGCACTGGCGAATGAGTCTGTGCAGCAGGAACGACCTCGAACCACCAGGGGCCGAGAAAATTACAGATATTCGGAATCCGTCACCCAAGGTCATGTGAAAATCCAGCATATATCTGGTGATATTTCGGGTGCTATTATAGATAGCGCAATAAACCAAAGTGAATTATCTGCAGTAGGCCCTGGCGCATGCATCTGTGCAGCGGGAACGACCTCGGACAACCAGGGGCCGAGAAAGCCACAGACTCATGGGGCTGGACACTCACGGTTAGGGAAAAATCCAATATATATCTGGTGATATCTCGGGTGCTATTACAGATAGTACAATAAATCAAAGTGCACTGTCTGTAGGAGGCCCTGGCGTATGAATCTCTGCAGCGGGAACGACCTCGGACCACCAGGGGCCGAGAAAACCACCGTCTCATGGGGACGGACACTCAGGGTCTGGCGAAAATCCACTATATATCTGGTGATATCTCGGGTGCTATTAGAGATAGCGCAATAAACCAAAGTGAATTATCTGCAGGAGGCCCTGGCGCATGAATCTGCGCAGCGGGAACGACCTCGGACCACCAGGGGCCGAGAAAACCACAGTCTCATGGAGCCGGACACTCAGGGTCAGGGGAAAATCCAATATATATCTGGTGATATCTCGGGTGCTATTAGATACAGCGCAATAAACCAAATTGAATTATCTGCAGGAGGCCCTGGCGCATGAATCTGGGCAACGGGAACGACCTCGGACCACCAGGGGCCGAGAAAACCACAGTCTAGTGGGGCCGGACACTCAGGGTCAGGGGAAAATCCAATATATATATCAGGTGATATCTCGGGTGCTATTAGATACAGCGCAATAAACCAAAGTGTATTATCTGCAAGAGGCCCTGGCGCATGCATCTGTGCAGCGGGAACGACCTCGGACCACCAGGGGCCGAGAAAACTAAAGTCTCATGGGGCCGGACACTCAGGGTCTGGGGAAAATCCATTGTATATCTGGTGATATGTCGGGAGCTATTACAGATAGCGCAATAAATCAAAGTTCATTGTCTGGAGGAGGCCCTGGCGCATGAATCTGTGCAGCGGGAACGACCTCGGTCCACCAGGGGCCGAGAAAACCACCGTCTCATGGGGCTGGACACTCAGGGTGAGGGTAATATCCAATATATATCTGGTGATATCTCGGGTGCTATTACAGATAGCGCAATAAATCAAAGTGCATTGTCTGTAGGAGGCCCTGGCGCATGAACCTGTGCAGCGGGAACGACCTCGGACCACCAGGGGCCGAGAAAACCAAAGTCTCATGGGGCCGGACACTCAGGGTCGGCGAAAAATCCAATATATATCTGGTGATATCTCGGGTGCTATTAGAGATAGCGCAATAAACCAAAGTGAATTATCTGCAGGAGTCCCTGGCGCATGCATCTGTGCAGCGGGAACTACCTCGGACCACCAGGGGTCGAGAAAACCACCGTCTCATGGGGCCGGACACTCAGGGTCAGGGAAAAGTCAAATATATATCTGGTGATATCTCGTGTGCTATTAGAGATAGCGCAATAAACCAAAGTGAATTATCTGCAGGAGGCCCTGGCGCATGAATCTGTGTAGCGGGAACGACCTCCGACCACCACGGGGCGAGAAAACCACCGTCTCATGGGGCCGGACTGTGGGGGTCAGGGAAAAATCCATTATATATCTGGTGATATCTCGGGGGCTATTAGATATAGCGCGATAAATCAAATTGCATTGTCTGCAGGAAGCCCTGGCGCATGATTCTGTGCAGCGGGAACGACCTCGGACCACCAGGAGCCGAGAAAATTACAGATATTCGGAATCCGTCACCCAAGGTCATGTAATAATCCAGCATATATCTGGTGATATCTCGGGTGCTATTAGAGATAGCCCAATAAACCAAAGTGAATTATCTGCAGGAGTCCCTGGCGCATGAATCTGTTCAGCGGGAACGACCTCGGATCACCAGGGTCCGAGAAAACCACCGTCTCATGGAGCCGGACACTCAGGGTCGGCGAAAAATCCAATATATATCGGGTGATATCTCCGGTGCTATTATCGATAGCGCAATAAACCAAAGTGAATTATCTGCAGGAGGCCAGGGCGCATGAATCTGTGCAGCGGGAACGACCTCGGACCACCAGGGGGCGAGAAAACCACCGTCTCATAGGGCCGGACTGTCGGGGTCAGGGAAAAATCCAATATATATCTGGTGATATCTCGGGTGCTATTACAGATAGCGCAATAAATCAAAGTGCATTGTCTGTAGGAGGCCCAGGCGAATGAATCTGTGCAGCGGGAACGACCTCGGACCACCAGAGGCCGGGAAAACCACAGTCTCATGGGGCCGGACACTCAGGGTCAGGGGAAAATTCAATATATATCTGGTGATAGCTCGGGTGCTATTAGAGATAGCGCAATAAATCAAAGTGCATTGTCTGTAGGAGGCACTGGCGAATGAATCTGTGCCGCAGGAACGACCTCGGACCACCAGTGGCCGAGAAAATTACAGATATTCGGAATCCGTCACCCAAGGTCATGTAAAAATCCAGCATATATCTGGTGATATCTCGGGTGCTATTACAGATAGCGCAATAAACCAAAGTGCATTGTCTGTAGGAGGCCCTGGCGCATGTATCTGGGCAGCGGGAACGACGTCGGACCACCAGGGGCCGAGAAAACCACCGTCTCATGGGGCCGGACACTCAGGGTCAGGGGAAAATTCAATATATATCTGGTGATAGCTCGGGTGCTATTAGAGATAGCGCAATAAATCAAAGTGCATTGTCTGTAGGAGGCACTGGCGAATGAATCTGTGCCGCAGGAACGACCTCGGACCACCAGTGGACGAGAAAATTACAGATATTCGGAATCCGTCACCCAAGGTCATGTAAAAATCCAGCATATATCTGGTGATATCTCGGGTGCTATTACAGATAGCGCAATAAACCAAAGTGCATTGTCTGTAGGAGGCCCTGGCGCATGAATCTGGGCAGCGGGAACGACGTCGGACCACCAGGGGCCGAGAAAACCACCGTCTCATGGGGCCGGACACTCAGGGTCAGGGGAAAATCCAATATATATCTGGTGATATCTCTGGTGCTATTACAGATAGCGCAATAAATCAAAGTGCTTTGTCTGTAGGAGGCCCTGGCGCATGAATCTGGCAAGCGGGAACGACCTCGGACAACCAGGGGCCGAGAAAACCACCGTCCCATGGGGCCGGACACACAGGGTCAGGGGAAAAGCCAATAAATATCTGGTGATATCTCGGGTGCTATTAGAGATAGCGCAATAAACCAAAGTGAATTATGTGCAGGAGGCGCTGGCGCATAAATCTGTGCAGCGGGAACGACCTGGGACCACCAGGGGCCGAGAAAACCACCGACACATGGGGCCGCACTCCCAAGGTCATGTAAAAACCCAGGATGTATCTGATGATATCTCGGGTGCTATTAGAGATAGCGCAATAAACCAAAGTGAGTTATCTGCAGAAGGCCCTGGCGCATGCATCTGTGCAGGGGGAACTACCTCGGACCACCAGGGGTCGAGAAAACCACCGTCTCATGGGGCCGGACACTCAGGGTCAGGGAAAAGTCAAATATATATCTGGTGATATCTCCGGTGCTATTAGAGATAGCGCAATAAACCAAAGTGAATTATCTGCAGGAGGCCCTGGCGCATGAATCTGTGCAGCGGGAACGACCTCGGACCACCAGGTGCCGAGACAACCACCGTCTCATGGGGCCGGACACTCAGGGTCGTGGGAAAATCCAATATATATATGGTGATATCTCGGGTGCTATTACAGATAGCGCAATAAATCGAAGTGCATTGTCTGTAGGAGGCCCTGGCGCATGAATCTGTGCAGCGGGATCTACCTCGGACCACGAGGGACCGAGAAAACCATCGACACATGGGGCCGGACACTCAGAGTCAGGGGAAAATCCAATATAAATCTGGTGATATCTCGGGTACTATTACAGATAGCGCAATAAATCAAAGTGCATTGTCTGCAGGAGGCCCTGGCGCATAAATCTGTGCAGCGGGAACGACCTCGGACCACCAGGGGCCGAGAAAACCACCGTCTCATGGGGCGGGACACTCAGGGTCAGGGAAAAATCCAATATATATCAGATGGTATCTCGGGTGCTATTACAGATAGCGCAATAAATCAAAGTGCATTGTCTGTAAGCTGCCCTGGCGCATGAATCTGGGCAGCGGGAACGACCTCGGACCACCAGGGGCCGAGAAAACCACCGTCACATGGGGCCAGACACTCAGGATCAGGGAAAAATCCAATATATATCTCGTGATATCTCGGGTGCTATTAGCGATAGCTCAATAAATCAAAGTGAATTATCTGCAGGGCGCCCTGGCGCATGAATCTGTGCAGCGGGAACGACCTCGGACCACCAGGGGCCGAGAAAACCAAAGTCTCATGGGGCCGGACACTCAGGGTCGGCGAAAAATCCAATATATATCTGGTGATATCTCGGGTGCTATTAGAGATAGCGCAATAAACCAAAGTGAATTATCTGCAGGAGTCCCTGGCGCATGCATCTGTGCAGCGGGAACTACCTCGGACCACCAGGGGTCGAGAAAACCACCGTCTCATGGGGCCGGACACTCAGGGTCAGGGAAAAGTCAAATATATATGTGGTGATATCTCGGGTGCTATTACAGATAGCGCAATAAATCAAAGTGCATTGTCTGTAGGAGACCCTGGCGCATGAACCTGTGCAGCGGGAACGACCTCGGACCACCAGGGGCCGAGAAAACGACCGTCTCATGGGGCCGGACGCTCAGGGTCAGTGAAAAATCCAATATATATCTGGTGATATCTCGGGTGCTATTAGAGATAGCGCAATAAACCAAAGTGAATTATCTGCAGGAGGCCCTGGCGCATGAATCTGTGCAACGGGAACGACCCCGGACCACCAGGGGCCGAGAAAACCACAGTCTCATGGGGCCGGACACTCAGGGTCAGGGGAAAATCCAATATAGATCTGGTGATATCTCGGGTGCTATTACAGATAGCGCAATAAACCAAAGTGAATTATCTGCAGGAGGCCCTTGCGCATGAATCTGTGCAACGGGAACGTCCTCGGACCACCAGGGGCCGAGAAAACCACAGTCTCATGGGGCCGGACACTCAGGGTCAGGGGAAAATCCAATATAGATCTGGTGATATCTCGGGTGCTATTACAGATAGCGCAATAAATCAAAGTGCATTGTCTGTAGGAGGCCCTGGCGCATGAATCTGTGCAGCGGGAACGACCTCGGACCACCAGGGGCCGAGAAAACCACAGTCTCATGGGGCCGGACACTCAGGATCAGGGTAAAATCCAATATATATCTGGTGATATCTCGGGTGCTATAACAGATAGCGCAATAAATCAAAGTGCATTGTCTGTAGGAGGCCCTGGCGCATGAATCTGTGCAGCGGGAACGACCTCGGACCACCAGGGGCCGAGAAAACCATAGTCTCATGGGGCCGGACACTCAGGGTCAGGGGAAAATCCAATATATATCTGGTGATATCTCGGGTGCTATTACAGATAGAGCAATAAATCAAAGTGCATTGTCTGTAGGAGGCCCTGGCGCATGAATGTGTGCAGCGGGAACGACCTCGGACCACCAGGGGCCGAGAAAACCGCAGTCTCATGGGGCCGGACACTCAGGGTCAGGGAAAAATCCAATATATATCTGGTGATATCTCGGGCGCTATTAGAGATAGCGCAATAAGCCAAAGGGAATTATCTGCAGGAGGCCCTGGCGCATGAATCTGTGCAGCGGGAAGGATCTCGGACCATCAGGGGCCGAGACATCCGCCGTCTCATGGGGCCGGACACTCAGGGTCAGGGAAAAATCCAATATATATCTGGTGATATCTCGGGTGCTATTACAGATAGCGCAATAAATCAAAGTGCATTGTCTGTAGGAGGCCCTGGCGCATGAATCTGTGCAGCGGGAACGACCTCGGACCACCAGGGGCCGAGAAAACCACAGTCTCATGGGGCCGGACACTCAGGGTCAGGGGAAAATCCAATATATATCTGGTGATATCTCGGGTGCCATTACAGATAGAGCAATAAATCAAAGTGCATTGTCTGTAGGAGGCCCTTGCGCATGAATCTGTGCAACGGGAACGTCCTCGGACCACCAGGGGCCGAGAAAACCACAGTCTCATGGGGCCGGACACTCAGGGTCAGGGGAAAATCCAATATAGATCTGGTGATATCTCGGCTGCTATTACAGATAGCGCAATAAATCAAAGTGCATTACCTGTAGGAGGCCCTGGCGCATGAATCTGTGCAGCGGGAACGTCCTCGGACCTCCAGGGGCCGAGACAACGACCGTCTCATGGGGCCGGACACTCAGGGTCAGGGTAAAATCCAATATATATCTGGTGATATCTCGGGTGCTATAACAGATAGCGCAATAAATCAAAGTGCATTGTCTGTAGGAGGCCCTGGCGCATGAATCTGTGCAGCGGGAACGACCTCGGACCACCAGGGGCCGAGAAAACCACAGTCTCATGGGGCCGGACACTCAGGGTCAGGGTAAAATCCAATATATATCTGGTGATATCTCGGGTGCTATTAGAGATAGCGCAATAAACCAAAGTGAATTATCTGCAGGAGGCCCTGGCGCATGAATCTGTGCAGCGGGAACGACCGCGGACCACCAGGGGCCGAGAAAACGACCGTCTCATGGGGCCGGACACTCAGGGTCAGTGAAAAGTCCAATATATATCTGCTGATATCTCGGGTGCTATTACAGATAGCGCAATAAATCAAAGTGCATTGTCTGTAGGAGGCCCTGGCGCATGAATCTGTGCAGCGGGAACGACCTCGGACCACCAGGGGCCGAGAAAACCACAGTCTCATGGGGCCGGACACTCAGGGTCAGGGGAAAATCCAATATATATCTGGTGATATCTCGGGTGCTATTACTGATAGAGCAATAAATCAAAGTGCATTGTCTGTAGGAGGCCCTGGCGCATGAATGTGTGCAGCGGGAACGACCTCGGACCACCAGGGGCCGAGAAAACCGCAGTCTCATGGGGCCGGACACTCAGGGTCAGGGAAAAATCCAATATATATCTGGTGATATCTCGGGCGCTATTAGAGATAGCGCAATAAGCCAAAGGGAATTATCTGCAGGAGGCCCTGGCGCATGCATCTGTGCAGCGGGAACGACCTAGGACCACCAGGGGCCGAGAAAACCACCGTCTCATGGGGCCGGACACTCAGGGTAAGGGAAAAATCCAATATATATCTGGTGATGTCTCGGGTGCTATTAGAGATAGCGCAATAAACGAAAGTGAATTATCTGCAGGAGGCCCTGGCGCATGAATCTGTGCAGCGGGAACGACCGCGGACCACCAGGGGCCGAGAAAACCACCGTCTCATGGGGCCGGACACTCAGGGTCAGGGAAAAATCCAATATATATCTGGTGATATCTCGGGTGCTATTAGAGATAGCGCAATAAATCAAAGTGCATTGTCTGTAGGAGGCCCTGGCGCATGAATCTGTGCAGCGGGAACGACCTCGGAACACCAGGGACCGAGAAAACCACCGTCTCATGGGGCCGGACACTCAGAGTCAGTGAAAAATCCAATATATATGTGGTGATATCTCGGGTGCTATTACAGATAGCGCAATAAATCAAAGTGCATTGTCTGTAGGAGACCCTGGCGCATGAACCTGTGCAGCGGGAACGACCTCGGACCACCAGGGGCCGAGAAAACCACAGTCTCATGGGGCCGGACGCTCAGGGTCAGTGAAAAATCCAATATATATCTGGTGATATCTCGGGTGCTATTAGAGATAGCGCAATAAACCAAAGTGAATTATCTGCAGGAGGCCCTGGCGCATGAATCTGTGCAACGGGAACGACCCCGGACCACCAGGGGCCGAGAAAACCACAGTCTCATGGGGCCGGACACTCAGGGTCAGGGTAAAATCCAATATATATCTGGTGATATCTCGGGTGCTATAACAGATAGCGCAATAAATCAAAGTGCATTGTCTGTAGGAGGCCCTGGCGCATGGATCTGTGCAGCGGGAACGACCTCGGACCACCAGGGGCCGAGAAAAGCACAGTCTCATGGGGCCGGACACTCAGGGTCAGGGTAAAATCCAATATATATCTGGTGATATCTCGGGTGCTATTAGAGATAGCGCAATAAACCAAAGTGAATTATCTGCAGGAGGCCCTGGCGCATGAATCTGTGCAGCGGGAACGACCGCGGACCACCAGGGGCCGAGAAAACGACCGTCTCATGGGGCCGGACACTCAGGGTCAGTGAAAAGTCCAATATATATCTGCTGATATCTCGGGTGCTATTACAGATAGCGCAATAAATCAAAGTGCATTGTCTGTAGGAGGCCCTGGCGCATGAATCTGGGCAGCGGGAACGACCTCGGACCACCAGGGGCCGAGAAAACCGCAGTCTCATGGGGCCGGACACTCAGGGTCAGGGAAAAATCCAATATATATCTGGTGATATCTCGGGTGCTATAACAGATAGCGCAATAAATCAAAGTGCATTGTCTGTAGGAGGCCCTGGCGCATGGATCTGTGCAGCGGGAACGACCTCGGACCACCAGGGGCCGAGAAAAGCACAGTCTCATGGGGCCGGACACTCAGGGACAGGGGAAAATCCAATATATATCTGGTGATATCTCGGGCGCTATTACAGATAGCGCAATAAATCAAAGTGCATTGTCTGCAGGAGGCCCTGGCGCATGCATCTGTGCAGCGGGAACGACCTAGGACCACCAGGGGCCGAGAAAACCACCGTCTCATGGGGCCGGACGCTCAGGGTAAGGGAAAAATCCAATATATATCTGGTGATGTCTCGGGTGCTATTAGAGATAGCGCAATAAACGAAAGTGAATTATCTGCAGGAGGCCCTGGCGCATGAATGTGTGCAGCGGGAACGACCTCGGACCACCAGGGGCCGAGAAAACCGCAGTCTCATGGGGCCGGACACTCAGGGTCAGGGAAAAATAAAATATATATCTGGTGATATCTCGGGCGCTATTACAGATAGCGCAATAAATCAAAGTGCATTGTCTGTAGGAGGCCCTGGCGCATGAATCTGTGCAGCGGGAACGACCTCGGAACACCAGGGACCGAGAAAACCACCGTCTCATGGGGCCGGACACTCAGGGTCAGGGGAAAATCCAACATATATCTGGTGATATCTCGGGTGCTATTAGAGATAGCGCAATAAATCAAAGTGCATTGTCTGTAGGAGGCCCTGGCGCATGAATCTGTGCAGCGGGAACGAGCTCGGAACACCAGGGACCGAGAAAACCACCGTCTCATGGGGCCGGACACTCAGGGTCAGTGAAAAATCCAATATATATGTGGTGATATCTCGGGTGCTATTACAGATAGCGCAATAAATCAAAGTGCATTGCCTGTAGGAGACCCTGGCGCATGAACCTGTGCAGCGGGAACGACCTCGGACCACCAGGGGCCGAGAAAACCACAGTCTCATGGGGCCGGACGCTCAGGGTCAGTGAAAAATCCAATATATATCTGGTGATATCTCGGGTGCTATTAGAGATAGCGCAATAAACCAAAGTGAATTATATGCAGGAGGCCCTGGCGCATGAATCTGTGCAGCGGGAACGACCTAGGACCACCAGGGGCCGAGAAAACCACCGTCTCATGGGGCCGGACACTCAGGGTAAGGGAAAAATCCAATATATATCTGGTGATGTCTCGGGTGCTATTAGAGATAGCGCAATAAACGAAAGTGAATTATCTGCAGGAGGCCCTGGCGCATGAATCTGTGCAGCGGGAACGACCGCGGACCACCAGGGGCCGAGAAAACCACCGTCTCATGGGGCCGGACACTCAGGGTCAGGGAAAAATCCAATATATATCTGGTGATACCTCGGGTGCTATTAGAGATAGCGCAATAAACCAAAGTGAGTTATCTGCAGGAGGCCCTGGCGCATGAATCTGTGCAACGGGAACGACCTCGGACCACCAGGGGCCGAGAAAACCATAGTCTCATGGGGCCGGACACTCAGGGTCAGGGGAAAATCCAATATATATCTGGTGATATCTCGGGTGCTATTAGAGATAGCGCAATAAATCAAAGTGCATTGTCTGTAGGAGGCCCTGGCGCATGAATCTGTGCAGCGGGAACGACCTCGGAACACCAGGGACCGAGAAAACCACCGTCTCATGGGGCCGGACACTCAGGGTCAGTGAAAAATCCAATATATATGTGGTGATATCTCGGGTGCTATTACAGATAGCGCAATAAATCAAAGTGCATTGTCTGTAGGAGACCCTGGCGCATGAACCTGTGCAGCGGGAACGACCTCGGACCACCAGGGGCCGAGAAAACCACAGTCTCATGGGGCCGGACGCTCAGGGTCAGTGAAAAATCCAATATATATCTGGTGATATCTCGGGTGCTATTAGAGATAGCGCAATAAACCAAAGTGAATTATCTGCAGGAGGCCCTGGTGCATGAATCTGTGCAACGGGATCGACCCCGGACCACCAGGGGCCGAGAAAACCACAGTCTCATGGGGCCGGACACTCAGGGTCAGGGGAAAATCCAATATAGATCTGGTGATATCTCGGGTGCTATTACAGATAGCGCAATAAACCAAAGTGAATTATCTGCAGGAGGCCCTTGCGCATGAATCTGCGCAACGGGAACGTCCTCGGACCACCAGGGGCCGAGAAAACCATAGTCTCATGGGGCCGGACACTCAGGGTCAGGGGAAAATCCAATATATATCTGGTGATATCTCGGGTGCTATTAGAGATAGCGCAATAAATCAAAGTGCATTGTCTGTAGGAGGCCCTGGCGCATGAATCTGTGCAGCGGGAACGACCTCGGAACACCAGGGACCGAGAAAACCACCGTCTCATGGGGCCGGACACTCAGGGTCAGTGAAAAATCCAATATATATGTGGTGATATCTCGGGTGCTATTACAGATAGCGCAATAAATCAAAGTGCATTGTCTGTAGGAGACCCTGGCGCATGAACCTGTGCAGCGGGAACGACCTCGGACCACCAGGGGCCGAGAAAACCACAGTCTCATGGGGCCGGACGCTCAGGGTCAGTGAAAAATCCAATATATATCTGGTGATATCTCGGGTGCTATTAGAGATAGCGCAATAAACCAAAGTGAATTATCTGCAGGAGGCCCTGGCGCATGAATCTGTGCAACGGGATCGACCCCGGACCACCAGGGGCCGAGAAAACCACAGTCTCATGGGGCCGGACACTCAGGGTCAGGGGAAAATCCAATATAGATCTGGTGATATCTCGGGTGCTATTACAGATAGCGCAATAAACCAAAGTGAATTATCTGCAGGAGGCCCTTGCGCATGAATCTGCGCAACGGGAACGTCCTCGGACCACCAGGGGCCGAGAAAACCATAGTCTCATGGGGCCGGACACTCAGGGTCAGGGGAAAATCCAATATAGATCTGGTGATATCTCGGGTGCTATTAGAGATAGCGCAATAAATCAAAGTGCATTGTCTGTAGGAGGCCCTGGCGCATGAATCTGTGCAGCGGGAACGACCTCGGAACACCAGGGACCGAGAAAACCACCGTCTCATGGGGCCGGACACTCAGGGTCAGTGAAAAATCCAATATATATGTGGTGATACCTCGGGTGCTATTACAGATAGCGCAATAAATCAAAGTGCATTGTCTGTAGGAGACCCTGGCGCATGAACCTGTGCAGCGGGAACGACCTCGGACCACCAGGGGCCGAGAAAACCACAGTCTCATGGGGCCGGACGCTCTGGGTCAGTGAAAAATCCAATATATATCTGGTGATATCTCGGGTGCTATTAGAGATAGCGCAATAAACCAAAGTGAATTATCTGCAGGAGGCCCTGGCGCATCAATCTGTGCAACGGGAACGACTCCGGACCACCAGGGGCCGAGAAAACCACAGTCTCATGGGGCCGGACACTCAGGGTCAGGGTAAAATCCAATATATATCTGGTGATATCTCGGGTTCTATAACAGATAGCGCAATAAATCAAAGTGCATTGTCTGTAGGAGGCCCTGGCGCATGAATCTGTGGAGCGGGAACGACCTCGGACCACCAGGGGCCGAGAAAAGCACAGTCTCATGGGGCCGGACACTCAGGGTCAGGGAAAAATCAAAAATATATCTGGTGATATCTCGGGTGCTATTACAGATAGCGCAATAAATCAAAGTGCATTGTCTGTAGGAGGCCCTGGCGCATGAATCTGTGCAGCGGGAACGACCTCGGAACACCAGGGACCGAGAAAACCACCGTCTCATGGGGCCGGACACTCAGGGTCAGTGAAAAATCCAATATATATGTGGTGATATCTCGGGTGCTATTACAGATAGCGCAATAAATCAAAGTGCATTGTCTGTAGGAGACCCTGGCGCATGAACCTGTGCAGCGGGAACGACCTCGGACCACCAGGGGCCGAGAAAACCACAGTCTCATGGGGCCGGACGCTCAGGGTCAGTGAAAAATCCAATATATATCTGGTGATATCTCGGGTGCTATTAGAGATAGCGCAATAAACCAAAGTGAATTATCTGCAGGAGGCCCTGGTGCATGAATCTGTGCAACGGGATCGACCCCGGACCACCAGGGGCCGAGAAAACCACAGTCTCATGGGGCCGGACACTCAGGGTCAGGGGAAAATCCAATATAGATCTGGTGATATCTCGGGTGCTATTACAGATAGCGCAATAAACCAAAGTGAATTATCTGCAGGAGGCCCTTGCGCATGAATCTGCGCAACGGGAACGTCCTCGGACCACCAGGGGCCGAGAAAACCATAGTCTCATGGGGCCGGACACTCAGGGTCAGGGGAAAATCCAATATATATCTGGTGATATCTCGGGTGCTATTAGAGATAGCGCAATAAATCAAAGTGCATTGTCTGTAGGAGGCCCTGGCGCATGAATCTGTGCAGCGGGAACGACCTCGGAACACCAGGGACCGAGAAAACCACCGTCTCATGGGGCCGGACACTCAGGGTCAGTGAAAAATCCAATATATATGTGGTGATATCTCGGGTGCTATTACAGATAGCGCAATAAATCAAAGTGCATTGTCTGTAGGAGACCCTGGCGCATGAACCTGTGCAGCGGGAACGACCTCGGACCACCAGGGGCCAAGACAACGACCGTCTCATGGGGCCGGACACTCAGGGTCAGTGAAAAATCCAATATATATCTGCTGATATCTCGGGTGCTATTACAGATAGCGCAATAAATCAAAGTGCATTGTCTGTAGGAGGCCCTGGCGCATGATTCTGTGCAGCGGGAACGACCTCGGACCACCAGGGGCCGAGAAAACGACCGCCTCATGGGGCCGGACCCTCAGGGTCAGTGAAAAATCCAATATATATCTGGTGATATCTCGGGTGCTATTAGAGACAGCGCAATAAACCAAAGTGAATTATCTGCAGGGGGCCCTGGCGCATGAATCTGTGCAGCGGGAACGACCTCGGATCACCAGGGGCCGAGAAAACTACCGTCTCATGGGGCCGGATACTCAGGGTCAGGGGAAAATCCAATATAGATCTGGTGATATCTCGGGTTCTATTACAGATAGCGCAATAAACCAAAGTGAATTATCTGCAGGAGGCCCTGGCGCATGAATCTGTGCAGCGGGAACGACCTCGGACCACCAGGGGCCGAGAAAACCACCGTCTCATGGGGCTGGATACTCAGGGTGAGGGTAATATCCAATATATATCTGGTGATATCTCGGGTGCTATTACAGATAGCGCAATAAATCAAAGTGCATTGTCTGTAGGAGGCCCTGGCGCATGAATCTGTGCAGCGGGAACGACCTCGGAACACAAGGGGCCGAGAAAACCACCGTCTCATGGGGCAGGACACTCAGGGTCAGTGAAAAATCCAATATATATCTGGTGATATCTCGGGTGCTATTACACATAGCGCAATAAATCAAAGTGCATTGTGTGTAGGAGACCCTGGCGCATGAACCTGTGCAGCGGGAACGACCTCGGACCACCAGGGGCCGAGAAAACGACCGTCTCATGGGGCCGGACGCTCAGGGTCAGTGAAAAATCCAATATATATCTGGTGATATCTCGGGTGCTATTACAGATAGCGCAATAAATCAAAGTGCATTGTCTGTAGGAGGCCCTGGCGCATGAATCTGTGAAGCGGCAACGACCTCTGACCACCAGGGGCCGAGAAAACCACAGTCTCATGGGGCCGGACACTCAGGGTCAGGGGAAAATCCAGTATATATCTGGTGATATCTCGGGTGCTATTAGAGATAGCGCAATAAACCAAAGTGAATTATCTGCAGGAGGCCCTGGCGCATGCATCTGTCCAGCGGGAACGACCTCGGACCACCAGGGGCCGAGAAAACCACCGTCTCATGGGGCTGGATACTCAGGGTGAGGGTAATATCCAATATATATCTGGTGATATCTCGGGTGCTATTACAGATAGCGCAATAAATCAAAGTGCATTGTCTGTAGGAGGCCCTGGCGCATGAATCTGTGCAGCGGGAACGACCTCGGAACACAAGGGGCGAGAAAACCACCGTCTCATGGGGCAGGACACTCAGGGTCAGTGAAAAATCCAATATATATCTGGTGATATCTCGGGTGCTATTACACATAGCGCAATAAATCAAAGTGCATTGTGTGTAGGAGACCCTGGCGCATGAACCTGTGCAGCGGGAACGACCTCGGACCACCAGGGGCCGAGAAAACGACCGTCTCATGGGGCCGGACGCTCAGGGTCAGTGAAAAATCCAATATATATCTGGTGATATCTCGGGTGCTATTACAGATAGCGCAATAAATCAAAGTGCATTGTCTGTAGGAGGCCCTGGCGCATGAATCTGTGAAGCGGCAACGACCTCTGACCACCAGGGGCCGAGAAAACCACAGTCTCATGGGGCCGGACACTCAGGGTCAGGGGAAAATCCAGTATATATCTGGTGATATCACGGGTGCTATTAGAGATAGCGCAATAAACCAAAGTGAATTATCTGCAGGAGGCCCTGGCGCATGAATCTGTGCAGCGGGAACGACCTCGGACCACCAGGGGCCGAAAAAACCACAGTCTCATGGGGCCGGATACTCAGGGTCAGGGGAAAATCCAATAAAGATCTGGTGATATCTCGGGTGCTATTAGAGATAGCGCAATAAACCAAAGTGAATTATCTGCAGGAGGCCCTGGCGCATGCATCTGTCCAGCGGGAACGACCTCGGACCACCAGGGGCCGAGAAAACCAC